>NW_028327383.1:651459-977188 GCF_031878675.1 Megascapheus bottae
TGGTCTCTGCTGAGAAATCTGGGGTTATTCCGATTGGTTTGCCTTTATAGGTTACTGATCCCTTTTCCCTGGCTGCCTTTAGGATCTTTTCTTTCGTTTCTATTGATCCAGTTCGGATCACAATGTGGCGGTGGGATGTTCTTTTCTAGTCAGGTCTGTTTGGGGTTCTAAAAGCTTCTCGTATCTGGATGGGCCTGCCCTTCTGGTATTTGGGAAATTCTCTGAGATGATTCACTGAAGTATATTTCCAATACCATTGACCTCTTTCTTCACGCTCTCCTCAATACCAACTAGCCTTAAATTAGGCTTCCTAATTGTATCTTGGACCTCCTGAAGCGCTCTCTCATATTTCCTAGATTTGGATTGACTCATTTTCTGTTCTTTCTCTATAATAACTAAATTATCTTCAGCCCCGGAAATTCTCTCCTCTGCATTCTCTAACCTGCTATCAAATCTATCTACTTTATTTTTCATCTCCCTTGCTTCTAATTGCTCACTTTTGATGCCTTGCATCTCTTGTTTTAGATCATGTATGGCTTTCTTTATCTCCTTGATTTCCTTTTGTGTGGTTAGCTCAGTAGCTTTATTTTCTTTGAACATTTGCTGAAGTTTGGTCACGTTTTTATTTGTGGATTCTATGAATTCATCCATCTTTCTTTGAAAAACCTTTATTATGGCCTCCTTTATGGCTTCTTCTTTTTCACTTATCACCTTGTTTTTGCTTTCCTCTTGTTCAGCTATGGCTTCCTCCATTATCTCTTTCTTTATATTTTCACATTTTTCATTAATGATGTCTATCAATTGCATCTGTGTAGCACTTGGAAGACTCTCCTCTAGGTTTGCCAGTGACTGTTCCATTGTCTGTTTACATTGGGGGGTGGGATGTTGTTTCTTGATTTGACATTTTTCTTGAGTTTCTTGTTCTGCCCATTTGAAAATGGGAGCAAGATTACTACTAAATACGATTATAGGTTTTCAGATATAACCAACCTAGACCTCTGTAGCTGGGAGACACTAGATGTTCACAAGTTTTGGTTGGTATTATCACTCTTTCTTTTTGAGCACTTACAGACCAGTCTAATACAACCACTGATAAGCGATTTATACTCAAAACAATAAGCCTCTCAATCCAATCTCTATTGTCTTTAAGTCCCTCTGAGCCTAGAAAATAATTAACCATCTACATATACAATATTACTCAACAGCCATCAAGTGTAGATCCGTGCAGTATAAGGGTTGAAAGACGAGCAGAGGTCCAGAGATAGAAAAAAAGAATGAGAGAGTTCAGGGGAAGTACAAGAGGATTAACGTAGGAGTGTAAGAATATTGTAATAATGAAGAAAATGTATAGCATAAGGATAACTGCCCTAAGTTGGTAAGTAGGTAGCATATTTGAGTACAAAGTTTGGAAAGTATTAGAATAAAACTTATGTGTTGCTGCACGACTAGCTCTTAGCCCAACCAGTGGCCTGACAGTAGACCATGGGATGGATCTGTTTTTCTTGTCTACGTTGAGGGAAAGGGGTATTTCACAAGATGCAAAAGCGAAGATTTCAGAAGCAAATGCTGTGAGTGAATTAGCTCGTAAACAGCATTTTTATTTTCTTTTATCTTTCTGCCAGTCTTGGGGCTTGAATTCAGGGCCTGAACACTGTCCTCGGGTTTTCTCAAGTCTAGCCCTCTGCCACTTGAGCCACAGTGCCACATCTAGATTTTCTATCTATATGATACTGAGCAATCAAACCCAGATCTTCATGGATGCTAGGCAAGCACTCTACCACTATGCCAAACTCTCAACCCTGACTTAGTAATTATAAAATCATCATCATCATATCAAAATATTCTTTCTCCTACAAAGAATAAACACTTATCTATGTGTGTAATGCTTTTTTTTAATTTTACTAATTCTTCTGTGTTTTTCCCTCTTGCATTTTTTACACATGACAGCAAAGCTAATCATCAGGAAAAAATTGATTAGGATACAGAAACCTAATAATATCCTAGTAGATTGACTTCAAAAATATGTGCAAGATGCCCTGTGTGTTTGACCTAGTGGTAGAGTCCTTGGCTACCACGCAAAAAGCTTCAGGTTTGATTCCTCATTACCACATACATAGAAAACGCTGCAAGTGGTGCCGTCGCTCGGTGGGACAGCTAAAGTCTAAAGAAAGCCCGAAAACAATGTTCACACTGTGAGGTCAAGTCCCAAGACTAGCAAAAACAAAAAAAAATTCGACAAGGGGCAAAATCAAGGCAGAGAAGGCACTGGGAAGCAAATGTTTTGTAAAGGATGAGGGCAATATTGACCCTTAAGTTTGGATCTTACATAAGAAAGACACCTAGAGCCTGAGACCAGACTGGCAGTTGGGCCTAGTGGAAGACATTGGGATTGGACAAATAAGGTGTGCTGTTTACTACATCCACATGTATATTGTGAGATTGGAGGAGAGATTCAGCCTCCAGTATGTCTTTGGTGAGGTCTTCTGTGAGCAAGGATCTTTGGTCATTGGGCCCTGAAAGGTGACACTGCCTCCCTCACAATGGAACTGAATATGGAACCCTGGTAACCAAGCAACTGTAACTAACAACCAACTCAATCCAGCTCACTTGGCCTGTGGCTCAGGAGGAAGAAAGATGTTGCTGTGCTGTTGCCAAAGGTCAGGAAACTCGAGTCTCAGGCATGGAAGTTGTGGATGTCTTACTCGAAGATGTACATGGTAGATCATTGCCAAGCCACAAATCCAGTATAACAGGCCTTCCTCTAAGAAGAAGGCCAGGAACATCCAGGGCAACCGGATGTGGTATATTTCTAAGAAGAAATGTATTTGACCCCATCATCCTCCCCACACACTACAACTTTCTTTTTTTTAAATTTTTTTTATTGTAATTAGTAAAAGGGTTACATGATACTTGCCAGATAGAAGGTGTATTAATTCACATACATTGATACCCTTTCACATGTCTTGGTACCCATTTCCCTCCAACCCCACACCCCCACACATCTTGGTTTTCCCCCCTTCCCTATCAAATTTCAAGTATCCAAATACTAATAAATTCAATATATCAGATAACAGAGTGAGATACTAAACCAATATGGGATAACCAAGGGACAGCAAGGAGATGAGAGACAACATAGTACATTAAGGACAACAATCATTCATTATGTGGCTTTTGTTTCAATACCCTGGAGGTCCTTTCAATAAGCTTCACATTATATGGCCTTATATATGGCCTTTTGCTCTATTGCAAATCTCTGCTAGTAGAGCCCAAGGTTTCCACTGATTATGACGAATGAGGGAAACCACTGAGCCTAAGTTCATTTGAGTCTGGCTTACTTCACTTAATATGATTTGTTCTAAGTCTTTCCGTTTCCTAACAAATGGGGCGATGTCATTCTTTCTGACAGCAGCATAGAATTCCATTGTGTACAAATACCACAACTTGTTGATCCACTCATCAACTGAGGGACATCTGGTTTGGTTCCATATCTTTGCTATGGTGAATAGTGCTGCAATGAACATTGTTGTGCTAGTGGGTTTAGTATGCCCTTGTTTCTGGATTGTTGGGTAAATGCCAAGTAGTGGAATTGCTGGGTGATAGGGGAGTTCTATGTTTAGCCTTTTGAGGCACTGCCACACTGCTTTCCATAGTGGTTGAACGAGTTTGCACTCCCACCAACAGTGTAGTAGTGATCCCTCCTGGCCACATCCCCTCCAGCATCTGTTGTCATTCGTTTTCCTGATCCTGGCCATTCTAACTGGAGTGAGGTGGAATCTTAGAGTTGTTTTGATTTGCATTTCTTTTATGACCAGAGATGTGGAGCATTTCTTCATGTGTCTATAGGCCATTTTTGTTTCTTCTTCAGAGAAGACTCTCTTTAAGTCTTTGGCCCATTTTTTAATGGGATTGGTGTTACTTTGGAGGTTAGTTTTGGAGTGATTCAATTTTTTGAGTTGTTGATATATTTTAGATATGAGGCCTTTGTCCGTTGTTTGGTTGGTGAAGATCTCCTCCCACTCTGTAGGCTTCCTGATTAGTTTACTAGCTATATCCGTTGCCATACAAAAGCTCTGCAGTTTAATGCAGTCCCACTTATCCAGTCTTTCTCTGATTTGTTGTGATTCTTGGTCCTTATTAAGAAAGTTTCGACCTGTGCCAAGGAGGCCTAGTGTATCTCCTCTTCCTTCCTCTAAACATTTCAGTGTGTCAGCTTTTACCTCCAGGTCTTTGATCCATTTGGAGTTAATTCTAGTGCAAGGTGACAAAGAATGATCCAGCTTTAGTTTTCTGCAGGTGCTTAACCAGTTCTGACAGCACAACTTGTTGAAGAGTCTGTCTTTCTTCCATTCTATTTTTTTGGCTCCCTTGTCAAAGATTAGGTGGCCATAGGTCTGTGGTTTAATATCTGGGTCCGCAGTTCTATTCCATTGGACTTCAGGCCTGTTCTTGTGCCAGTACCAAGCTGTTTTGAGAGTTATAGCTCTGTAATAGAGTTTAAAGTTTGTAATTGAAATTCCTCCAGCGCTGTTCTTTCTGCTAAGAAGTGTTTTGCTTACGAAGTCTTTTATTATTCCATATGAAATTTTGAATTGCCTCTTCTATTTCTTTAAAGAATGACATTGGAATGTTGATGGGTATTGCATTGAATTTGTAGATAGCCCTTGGGAAGATTGTCATTTTCACAATGTTGTTTCTTCCAATCCAGGTGCATGGGAGGTTTTTCCGTTTCCTTAGTTCTGCTTTAATTTCCTTTTTTAGGGTTTTAAAGTTTTCATCCAAACGGTCCTTTACATTCTTAGTTAAGCTAATTCCTAGGTACTTTACTTTTTTTAAGGCTATTGTGAAAGGAGTTTCTTTCCTGATTATTGCCTCGTTCCTCTCACTGTTGGCGTATAGGAAGGCAGTTGATTTGTGAGTGTTGATTTTCTGGCCTGCTACCCTTCCAAAGCTTTGAATCAGCTCAAGGAGCTTGGGAGTAGAGTCTATAGGATTCTTTAAATACAGAATCATGTCATCTGCAAAGAGGGATAGTTTTATTTCCTCTTTCCCTACTTGGATCCCCTTTATGCTTGCTTCTTGCCTTATTGCACTGCCTAGGAATTCTAGTACTGTGTTAAAAAGGATTGGAGAGAGTGGGCATCCTGAATACTACCCCTTAGCACTTTTATGCAAAGCTTAGGCCTGTGGCATTTTAAGCACATTTCAACGCTCTGTTTTTGGCTGGTTAATTAGAGGTAAAAATCTTATGGAATTTATTGCATGGCTGATTTTGACCTGGAATCCTCAGGTCTCAGCTTATCTTGAATAGCTAATATTACAGTACTTTTACAACCTGTATGCTCATACACATCACTTCTGATCCAAACACTCATTGTTCAATTTAACTAACAAGATGTGAGAAAAGATGATTGACTGTAATTTACTAGATGGGCTTCTAGTGAGTATATATTTCCACTTCCACTCTGAAGCCAGGGAAATGTTTCTGGTACATGTTTCAACTATCTCCCAAAGAGGAAATAATGTGTGAGTACGTTTGCTAGTATTTCAGATAGGAGATGGACTTTGGTGTTTGGAACCTGTTGGGCAGAGTGTATCAGCTGGGCTGGGATAACAGAGATGATGTTTCAGACAGGAATATTTTCATCCCAGACAGACTTAATCCAGATCCTTGGATTTCAGGCCTTGAGTAGATAGAATTACAAGTGTGAGCTTCCACCACCACCTGGTTCATTTTGGAATCCTTAATTGCTTCTCCTTTGTTCCTTTCCTTTTTTGGAAGATTGATCTAAGCTGGCTGATTGTGCATCACAATGAAGTGATTGGCCTCAGGAATTGCAAATATTTGTTTCATCAGCACGGAATGAATGAAGTTGATCTAAACCCAATAGTATTTTCCTTCTGATAAATAGGGAACTTACTTATATCATTTTTCCTTGCCTTTGCTTTCCCAAAGCAAGCAACATGTTTCTTAAAAACTATACTTCATGAGAATATTATAGTTAGAAGCTATCTTCTGCACACTTCAGAATAGTCCTTGCATTTATAAACTTATATTACAATATTAGGTAGAAGAATGGTAACTGTTAGTTTCATAACTATTTCATATGTTTTACTCTTTAAGGCTCATTAACTCAAGAAGGGATTAAATACATTTAGATAATAGTAGAACATAGCTGCTGCTGATTTGATGTGTGTGCAGATGATACACAGATTTGTTAGGACTACGCAAAATTCTGTTCAAATTTTCAGTAGTAGATTGCTATGCTAACTGGAAGGTGATAGTAATGATGCTGAAATTCTATGAATCAGCTATGAAGCAGAATTTCAGGGGAGAGTATTTGCTAGGGACTTAATTTCTAAGACGCATATCAAGAATATTGAACTATAACACCAAATGATGGAGGACTCGGCGTCACATTTTGTTTGTTTTATGCAAGTCCTGGGACTTAAACCCAGGGCCTGTGAACTGTCCTTAATGTTTTTTTTTTGCTTCAGGCTAGTGTTCTACCACTTGATCCACAGCTCCACTTCCAGACTTTTGGTAATGAACTGTAAATCAGAATATCATGCAATTTGTTTGGGCTGGATTCAAACCTGATTCTGTGTAGATAGGATTCCAAGTGTGAGCGCACAGAGCCTGGCTAGTATCATTCATCATTCAAGTCATGGGACTGCAATTCTGCACCTGGGTCTTGTCACTGAGCTTTTCAGCTCAAGACTACTGCCCTATCCCTTGAGCCACAGGGCCACTTTTGGGTTTCTGGTGGTTAGATGTAGATAAGAGTCACATGGACTTCAGTGCCCAGGCTGACTTTGAACTGCTATCCTTGGATCCCAGCCTCTTGAGTAGCTACATTTACAAGTGTGAGCCACCACACCCGGCTAAATTATTTTTTAAGTTAATTCTTTTTGTTAAGTCAATATATAGTTGGCATACGGTTACATAAGTAATGAACACATTTCTTAAGAAAATTGTTATCCCCTCCCTCATTTTTCTCTGTTTTCCTACCCTCAGCCTCCTCTCCACCCAGATTGTTCAATTCATTTCCGTTTAGTGTCTTCCATGTATCACTGTTCAATTGGTTCACACTTTTTCCTTTGTTTTTTTTTTTTTACCATTTTATTATACCCTCTCCATTCCCCAAATCACTATAATCTATGTACAAGACATAGGGTACCCGAATTCAACACAGTGACTACAGAGAATAATACTAAAGGGAATAGGGTTGGTTTGTTTTTCTTTTTCCAGGAGCTTAAGGTGGGACATTAACTTGTTGGTTTGCAATTTTTCCAACTTGTTGTTGTAGGCACTCAGCGCTATAAATTTTCCTCTGAGTACTGCCTTTGCTGTGTCCCAAAGGAGTTGGTATTTTGTGTGCTCCTTTCTGTTAAATTTCATAAACTGTTGGATTTCTGTTCTGATCTCTTCAATGACCCATTGATGATTCAACATTGTGTTGTTCAGTCTCCATGAGTTACAGGGTTTTCTTTGGTGGAGGTGTGTGTTCAGTTCCAGATTGATGCCTTTGTGGTCTGAGAGTGTGCATGGAATAATTTCTGTGTTTCTGAATCTGTCCAGGTTTGTTTAATGGCCTAAGATGTGATCTATTTTGGAAAATGTTCCATGAGCTACTGAGAAAAACGTATATTGTGTTGTTACTGGGTGGAATATTCTGCAGATGTCTGTTAGATCTAGTTGGTCTATATAGTTGTTCAGTTCTAAGGTTTCTCTGTTGAGTTTTTGCCTTGTTGATCTGTCCATAGGTTAAAGTGGTGTGTTAAAGTCACCGACAATCACTGTATTTCGATCTATGTATGGTTTCAATGTAAGTTAAGTTTGCTTGATGAAGTTTGGAGCCCCGGGATTGGGTGTGTAAATATTTAGGATCGTTATGTCTTCCTGGAGGAAAGATCCCTTTAGTAATATGTAGTAACCTTCTTTGTCTTTTCTTACTAATTTTGGTTTGAAGTCTATTTTATCTGAAATGAGGATGCAACTCCAGCCTGTTTATGGGGGCCGTTAGCTTGATAGAGTTTATTCCAACCTCTCACTTTCAGAAGATGCTTGTTTTTTTGGGTAGGATGTGTCTCTTGAAGACAGCAGAACGATGGCTCTTGCTTTGTGATCCAACTAGACAGCCTATGCCGTTTAATTGGAGAGCTGAGTACATTGATATTGAGAGTTAGGATTCAGAGATATTTATTAGGTCCTACCATTTTTAAAAGCTTTTATTTGCGCCTGTTTCTTGACAGTTCTTGTGGTCCTTAGGTGGTATGCTGTTTAGGTGCCATTTCTTTCCCTATATTGCCTTTATTTTGGTTTTCTATGTATAGAGCATCTTTGAGATTTCTCTGTAGTGTTGGTTTTGTTGCGACATATTGTTGCAGCTTTTCCCTGGAATGGAATGTTCTTATTGTTCCCTCAGTTATGAATGAGAGCTTAGCTGGCTACAGTATTCTTGGTTGGTAGTTATGTGACTTAAGGGCATGACATATATGCTTCCAGTCACTTCGTGCTTGCATGGTCTCTGCTGAGTAATCTGGCGTGATTCTGATTGGTTTCCCTTTATAAGTTACTGAACCCTTTTCCCTGGTCAGGTCTGTTTGGGGTTCTAAAAGCTTCTTGTATCTGGATGGGTCTGCCCTTCTGTATATTTGGGAAATTCTCTGAGATGATTCCTTGAAGTATATTTCCAATACCATTGACCTCTTCCTCCAGACCCTCCTCAATACCAATTAGCCTTAAATTAGGCTTCCTAATTGTATCTTGGACCTCCTGAAGCGCTCTCTCATATTTCCTAGATTTGGATTGACTCATTTTCTGTTCTTTCTCTATAATAACTAAATTATCTTCAGCCCCGGAAATTCTCTCCTCTGCATTGTCTAACCTGCTATCAAAGCTATCTACTTTATTTTTCATCTCCCTTGCTACTAATTGCTCATTTTTGATGCCTTGCATCTCTTCTTTTATATCATGTATGGATTCCTTTATCACCTTGATTTCCATTTGAGTGGTTAGCTCAGTAGCTTTATTTTCTTTGAACATTTGCTGGAGTTCGGTCACCTTTTTATTTGTGGATTCTATGAATTCATCCATCTTTCTTTGAACAGCCTTTATTATGGCTTCCTTTATGGCTCCATCTTTTTCACTTATCACCTTGTTTATGGTTTTCTCTTGTTCAGCTATGGCTTCCTCCCTTATCTCTTTCTTTATATTTTCACATTTTTCATTAATGATGTTTATCAATTGCATTTGTACAGCACTTGGAAGACTCTCCTCTAGGCTTGCCAGTGACTGTTCCATTGGCTTTTTACATTGGGTCGGGGAGGTGTGAGGTGTTGTTTCTTGGTTTGACATTTTTCTTGAGTTTCTTGTTCTTCCCATTTGAAAATGGGAGTAAGATTACCTCCTAGAAAAAGAGCTACAAACCAACCCTAAACCCATTAGGAGAAAGCAAATTATTAAAATCAAAGCAAAATTAAATGATTTGGAATCCAAAAAAACTATACAAAGAATCAACAAAACAAGGAGTTGATTCTTTGAAAGAATTAAAAAAATTGACAAGCCCTTAGCAAATCTTACCAAAAAAAGAAGAGCATTATCGAAATAAACAAAATCGCAGATGAAAATGGTAATATCACGACAGAAATTACCAAGATCCAGAATATCATGAGGGAATACTTCTCAAACCTTTATGCCAACAAATTTGAGGATCTAGATGAAATGGATGAATTCCTAGCCAATATTAACATACCCACACTGAACCAAGAAGAAGTAAGCCAACTCAACAGGCCTATTTCAAGCTCTGAAATAGAAATGGCAATTAGAGAACTTCCACCCAAGAAAAGCCCAGGGCCAGATTGATTCACAGCTGAATTCTATAAAGTCTTCAAAGCAGAGCTCACACCAATTCTCCTCAAGCTCTTCAATGAAATTAAAAATGAAGGTTCCTTACCAAACTCATTCTATTTAGCCAGTATAACCCTCATCCCCAAACCAGACAGAGATTCATCAAAGAAAGAGAATTATAGACCTATATCTTTGATGAACATCGATGCAAAACTTCTCAACAAAATACTGGCCAACCGTCTACAACAACTCATCAAAAAAATTATGCACTATGATCAAACTGGATTCATCACAGTGAGGCAAAGCTGGTTCAACATACGCAAATCAATTAATATAATTCACCACATCAACAGGAGCAAAGAGAAAAATCGCATGATTGTCTCAATAGACGTGGAAAAGGCATTTGACAAGATCCAACACCCCTTCATGTTAAAAGCTCTGGAGAAACTAGGAATCCATGGAACATTCCTCAATGTAATAAAGGCTGTGTATGAGAAACCTACTGCTAGTATTACACTTAATGGTGAAAATCTAAAGCCATTCCCTCTAAAATCAGGAACGAGACAAGGATGCCCACTCTCTCCACTACTCTTTAATATAGTACTAGAATTCCTACCCAGTGCAATAAGGCAAGAAGCAAGCATAAAGGGGATCCAAGTAGGGAAAGAGGAAATAAAACTATCCCTCTTTGCAGATGACATGATTCTGTATTTACAGAATCCTATAGACTCTACTCCTAAGCTCCTGTAGCTGATCCAAAGCTTTGGAAGAGTAGCAGGCTATAAAATCAACCCTCAAAAATCAACTGCCTTCCTTTATGCCAACAGTGAGAGGAATGAGGCAATAATCAGGAAAGAAACTCCTTTCACAATAGCCTCAAAGAAAATAAAGTACCTAGGAATTAGCTTAACTAAGAATGTAAAGGACCTTTTTGACGAAAACTTTAAAACCCTAAAAAAGGAAATTAAAGCAGAACTAAGGAAATGGAAAAACCTCCCATGCTCCTGGATTGGAAGAATCAACATTGTGAAAATGACAATCTTGCCAAGAGCTATCTACAACTTCAATGCAATACCCGTCAACATACCAATGTCATTCTTTAAAGAAATAGAAGAGGCAATCCAAAATTTCATATGGAATAATAAAAGACCCCGTATAGGAAAAACACTTCTTAGCAGAAAGAACAGCGCTGGAGGAATTTCAATTCCAAACTTTAGATTCTATTACAGAGCTATAATTCTCAAAACAGCTTGGTACTGGCACAGGAACAAGCCTGAAGACCTATGGAAAAGAACTGAGGACACAGATATTAAACCACAGACCTATGGCCACCTAATCTTTGACAAGGGAGCCAAAAAAATAGAATGGAAGAAAGACAGACTCTTCAACAAGTTGTGCTGGCAGAACTGGTTAAGCACCTGCAGAAAACTAAAGCTGGATCCTTGTTTGTCACCTTGCACTAGAATTAACTCCAAATGGATCAAAGACCTGGGGGTAAAAGCTGACACACTGAAAACTCTACAGGAAGGAATAGGAAATACACTAGGCCTCCTTGGGACAGGTCAAAACTTTCTTAATAAGGACCAAGAATCACAACAAATCACAGAAAGGCTGGATAAGTGGGACTGCATTAAACTGCAGAGCTTTTGCATGGCAAAGGACATAGCAACTAAACTAATCAGGAAGCCTACAGAGTGGGAGAAGATCTTCACCAACCAAACAACGGACAAAGGCCTCATATCTAAAATATATTAACAACTCAAAAAATTGAATCACTCCAAAACTAACCTCCAAAATAACAACCATCCCTTTAAAAAATGGGCCAAAGACTTAAAGAGAGTCTTCTCTGAAGAAGAAACAAAAATGGCCTATAGACACATGAAGAAATGCTCAACATCTCTGGTCCTAAAAGAAATGCAAATCAAAATAACTCTAAGATTCCACCTCACTCCAGTTAGAATGGCCAGGATCAGGAAAACGAATGACAACAGATGCTGGAGGGGATGTTGCCAGGAGGGATTACTACTACACTGTTGGTGGGAGTGCAAACTCGTTCAACCACTATGGAAAGCAGTGTGTCATTGCCTCAAAAGGCTAAACATAGAACTCCCCTATGACCCAGCAATTCCACTACTTGGCATTTACCCAACCATCCAGAAACAAGGACATACTAAACCCACTATCATATTCATTGCAGCACTATTCACCATAGCAAAGATATGGAACAAACCTAGATGTCCCTCAGTTGATGAGTGGATCAACAAGTTGTGGTATTTGTACACAATGGAATTCTATGCTGCTGTCAGAAAGAATGACATCGCCCCATTTGTTAGGAAATGGAAAGACTTAGAACAAATCATATTACGTGAAGTAAGCCAGACTCAAAGGAACTTAGGCTCAATGGTTTCCCTCATTCGTCATAATCAGTAGAAACCTTGGGCTCTACTAGTAGAGATTTGCAATAGAGCAAAATCTTGATACATAATTACATATAATGTGAAGCTAATTAAAAGGACCTCCAGGATAGTGAAACAAATGTCATAAAATGAATGATTGTTGTCCTTAATGTAGTATGTTGTCTCTCATCTCCTTTGCTGTCCCTTGTTATCTCATATTGGTATAGTATCTCACTTTGTTATCTTATATATTGAATTTATTTGTATTTGGATATTTGAAATTTGATAGGAAAGGGGGGAAAACCAAGACGGGTGGGGGGTGTGGAGGGGAGGGAAACGGGTACCAAGACATGTGAAAGGGTATCAATGTTTGTGAATTAACGCACCTTCTATCTGGCAAATATCATGTAACCCTTTTACTAATTACAATAAAAAAGAAAAAAAACTAAAGGGATAAAGAAGAAAAGAAGTAAAAAGCAAAGAAAATGAAAGGACCTCATACAGTACCTTAGAAGCAACAACACTGAAAAAACAAAACATAAAACCTTGGGCTGAAAATGTAGCTTGCCTAGTATGTATGAAACCCTGGATTCCATTCCTCAGCATCACATAAACAAAAACTGGAAGTGCCACTGTGACTCAGCTGATAGATTTCTAACGTTCAGCACAGAGTGTCTCCAAGTGACAAAAATCTGTCACATTTAAGTCAGGCTTCAAAACTTTGCTAGGAACCAGTTACGTGATTTGGAAGAAAGTCCAATTTTCAAAAAATTACTAGCCAGGCGCTTTAGGGTCATAATTGTCATTCTACTAGCCAGGGAGAAGGTGATTCAAAGCCTTTGCAAGCAAAAAAACGAAAACAAAAAAAAACTGTAAGATTCTTCTCTCCACTTATCCACCCAAAAACTAAGTGGAGTTGTGGCTAAAACTGGTACAGTATTAGCCTTGAGGAAAAAGAACTAAGAGACCTTGCCCAGGTCCAAAGTTCAAGCTCCCCACCAAGAAAGAAAAAAAAAGGAGTCCAGATACCTTAGTTTCAAAAGTATATCTGGATATCTTAGTAGATTTTTCTGATCTTCCTCATTCATCTCATGAATGAATCTTGATCCTGATCTGACTAAGAGCCTGCATTGTGCTTAATAAATTCATTCCACATATTCCAGTAGAATCTGGACAGCTAACAGCCACTTACCAATGCTTTATTCTACGTTTAGGCCAGTATGTCTTCATACCATCTACACAGTCATCTTTCCAGAAGTATCATTGAGTGTAGAACACTCAGAACTAAAATAATTGCATAAAGATGTAATAAAACCCCTTGATTCATTAAGAAAATTTCTGTACCACTTAGAGCAAGTACATTAGTGGTATTTACCTCTAGCTTCTTTTTTTAAAAAAAATTATTAACATTGAATTTTACATCATATTTCAAATGTCATGTTTAACCAACAAGTATTCAAGAAGGGAATCGCTACACAATCACTGGCATATAGATTTTAGAATATAGTAAAAATTAAGCTGAGTCTTTGTATGTCATAGATACAGATTAATCTATAATAAAACACATGTCTATAGAGTGTATAGTCTATCCTAGATTTTTATGTCTATATAGTAATGTTTATATCTCCAAAATTATGTCCAGAACTTTGGGTATCAACTATTCAATCATCGCTCTACTACTGTTTGAAACTAATATCCATATATTAAGGATACCATGTACCTTTTGTTCCTTGGTCTTGACTTATCTTACTCAACAGGATTCACTCTAATTTCATCCACTACCCCAAAAATGCCATTATTATTTTTTTCTGTGCAGATCTTCTTTTTATGTATTTATTTTTATTGTAATTTATAGAAGGGTTACATTATATTCACCAGATAGAAGGTGCATTACTTCTCAAACTTTGATACCCCATGTAATGATATGGTCCCCATTTCCATTCCCCTACCCCCACTCATGTTCATTTCCCCCCTTCCCTATCCAATTTCAAATAACCAATTAGGCACATATGAAATATATCAGAAAACAAGGTGAAATATTGTAACAATATGATATAACCAAGGGATAGCAAAAGAGATAAGAGATCACATAGTTCATTAAGGAAAACAACCACTCATTATATGAGTTTTGTTTCTTCATCTTGGAGGTCCTTACATTTAGTGTCATACTATTTGTCACGATGTCTCTAGATTTTGTTCTATTGTAAATCTCTGGTAGCAGAGCCCAAGGTTTCTACTGAATTTGACAAATGAGGGAGACTCTTGGGCCTATGGTCCTTTGAGTTTGGCTTACTTCACTTAATATGATTTTTTTCCTTTTCATCCACTTCCCCGAGAATGCCAGTATTTTATTTGTCGGTTGGCTATGTACCATTCCATTGTGTGTGTGTGTGTGTGTGTGTGTGTGCGTGTGTGTGCGTGTATCACATTTTTGTAGTAGGGCATCTGGTTGTTTCCATCATCCAGCCTCATTTTCTACAGATATTTTATAGTCTCTTCTTTATTTTCAGGGTAATGTATAGAGGGGTTACGATTACATTTACAGGTAGTGGACTGCATTACTTCTCACACATTTATTCCACTCCACATGTTTTTGTCCCCAGTTCCCTCTCCCCTCCCCTTCCCAATCATCTTGTTTCCCCCCTTCCCTCTCCTTTTTGACATAAACAAATAAACATATATACAATATGCCAGGGAAAAAAGTCAGATACAGTAACAATCTGACATTAACCAAAGGGCAAAATAAGAGATGAGAAATAACATAGTAGATTAAGGACAAAAATCACACAAGATTAAGAGCAACGATGACACAAGATATAGCTCTTGTTCCCATATCCTAGAGATCCTTTCATTTAGTCTCATCCTATATGACTTTATATACCTAGGTTTTTGAGTTATTGTAATCCTCTGATAGGAGAGTCCTAGATGTGAACTAATCATTACAAATGAGGGAAACCATTGAGCTTATGTTTCTTTGGGTCTGGCTTGCTTCACTTAATATGAATTTTTCCAAGTCTTTCCATTTCCTTACAAATGGGGCGATGTCATTCCTTCTGATGACAGCATAGCATTCCATTGTGTCTAAGTACCACATCTTCTTGATTCAGTCATCTACTGAGTGGCATCTGGGTTGGTTTCATATCTTTGCTATGGTAAATAGTGCTGCAATGAGCATCATTGTGCTAGTGGTTTTAGTATGCCCTTTTTTCTGGACAATTGGGTAGATGCGAAGTAGTGGATTTGCTGGATCATAGGGAGCTCTATGTTCAGTCTTTTGAGGAACCACCATACTGCTTTCCCTAGTGGTTGAACGAGTTTACACTCACACCAACAGTGTAGTTGTGATCCCCCTGGTCACTTCCTCACCAGTATCTCTTATTAGATTCTTTGATAATGGCCATTCTGACTGGAGTCAGGTGGAATCTCAAAGTTGTTTTGATTTTCATTTCCCTTATTGCTAGAGATATGGAGCATTTCTTCATGTGTCTAAAGCTCATTTTAATTTTTTCTTCAGAGAATACTCTTTTAAGTCTTTAGCCCACCTTTTAATAGGATGGTTGTTTCTTTGAAGATTTGTTTGGGAAAGATTCATTTTTTTCAGCTATAGATATATTTTAGATAACTACATATATTTTTGTAGAAAAAAGCATGGAAGCCATCATGCTGGCTCACAACTTAATTTCAGCTACTTAGGAGGCTCAGGGCTTAGGATCACAGGTCAAAGCCAACCAGGGCCCTACAGTGTGTGAGACCAAACTCTGTGAACATACAAGGACTGTAAGAGGAATCTCACTGCCTGGGAATGCAGCCTAATGGTAGAGTGCTCACCTAGAATGCATGAAGACCTAGGTTCTATTCACCGGTACCGCATACTCAGAAAAAATCTAGAAGTGGCGCTGTGTCTCAAGAGGCAGAGCACTCACCTTGGGCAAGCGAGTCCAATGAAAATGTCTAGGCCCTGAGTCCAAGCCCTAGGACTGGCAAAAAGAAATAAAAAGAGCAATCTTACTTAAGTAACAAGGAATGTACCCTATATTTATACAGACTGAAAAATTCATTAAGAAATTAGAAAATATGTATAAAGTGCATAATTTCTTTTGTGTGTTGGCACTGGGTCTTCAACTGAGTGCTTCAGCTCTATCCCTGACCTTTTCTGCTCAAAGCTAGCACTCTACCAATGCAGCCCCAAATCAACTATCTTCAATTGAGATATAAGCGATGAATATTTCAGGGTGCTTCATGAAAAACATTTTTATAAATTGAAACTTTCAACACAGTCTTATTTTAGTATGAATGTTGAGATGGGAAGAGACAGAAAAAGTGAAATGTTTCCTGATCCCCATAGAGAAGAGACTCAGCAGAACCACTGTGGTCTGCAGGCTTCTTTGTGAGTTTTGTTTGCTTGTTTGATTTTTGTCAATTGTGGGGCTTGAACTCTGGGCCTGGGCACTGTCCCTGAGCTCTTCAGCTCAAGGCTAGTGCTTTAATCTGTGAGCCACAGTGCCAGTTCTGGTTTTTCTGGCAGTTAACTGGGTACTTTGGCTGGCTTTAAACTTTGGCTGTTGCTTACACTCAAATATGTATTTTACCAGTTTCTACTCTATTTTTGCTTAGCTTAAAACCACCACTGCCATTTCATAGATTTTTTTGTTGTTGTTTGCGGTGGTTGAACTCTGTGCCTGGCTGTTCCTCAGATCTTCAGTTCAATGCCAGTGCTCTACTACTTTTGATTTGGCCAGTCCTGGGCTTGAACTCAGGGACTGAGCACTGTCCTTATATTTTCTCAAGGCTAGGGCTCTACCACTTCAGCCTCAGCACCACTTCCAGCATTTTTCTATGTATGTGGTATTGAGGAATTGAACCCAGGTCTTAGTGCATGCTAGGCAAGCACTCTACCACTAGGCCAAACTCCCAGCCCAAAATTATTCATCATTACTCTTACCTATCTTCTTTTTTTTATTATTGATTCGTCATAGTGCTTGGACTTTGAGCCTGGACACTGTCCCTGAGCTCTTCAGCTCAAGGCTAGCGCTCTTCCTCTACAGCTCCATTTTTGGTTTCTGGTAGTTAATTGGTGATGTAAGTCTCACAAACATATGTGTCCAGGCAGGCTTTGGGCTTTGAACCAAGATCCTCCAATCTCAGCCTCCATAGTAGCTACAATTACACGCTTCAGCCAGCAGTGTCTGACTGTTTGATGTCTCTGTCTCTGTCTCTCTGTCTCTGTCTGTCTGCCTGCCTGTCTGTCTCTCTCTCTCTTTCTCTATCTCTCTCTCTGTCTCTCTGTCTCTCACTCTCTGTCTCTCTCTCTCTGTCTCTCTCTCTCTCTCTCTCTCTCTCTCTCTCTCTCTCTCTCTCTCTCTCTCTCTCTCTCTCTTTTGGTTGTAAGACTTTAATTGTGCACCTGGGCAGTGTCCCTGGGCTCTTCAGCTCAAGGCTACAACCTTAAACACCTTGAGCCTCAGTGTCACTTCTGGTTTTCTGGTGGTTAAGTGGAAGTAACAGTTTCATGGACTTTAGTGTCTGGCCTGGCTTTGAACTGTGATCCTCAGAACCCAACCTTCGGGGACCATTTCCAGCTTTTTTTTTAGTGGAAGTGGTACAGAGTAATTGAACACAGGGCTTTGTGCATACTAGGCAAGCAAACTACCACTAGTGTGCACTCCAGCCTTAGATAAGGGCTTTCTTTTTCGTTTTCTTTTTTTCACTCATGGGGCTTGAACTCTGGGCCTGGATGTTTACCTTAAGCTCTTCAGCTCAAGGCAAGTGCTCTACCACTTGAGTCACATTGTCATTTTGAATTTTCTGGATTATTTGGAAATAAGATTCTCACAGATTTTTATGCCTGGGCCGTCTTTGAACCTCGATCCTCCAGGGTAGCTAGGAATACCAGGGTGAGCCACCAGTCACGGGCATTAAATTATTATTTTTTGCATGTCCTATGGCTTCAACTCATGGCCAGAGCACTGTCCTAGGGCTTGCTCAAGGATAGCACTTTACTTAAGCCAGCCAACTCCCGGTCCAAATAGGCCAATTTTGAAGATAGAATTACAGAGATCTGCCATAATACTGGCATGTCATTATCTAAGTATATAATTTTTCTTCTATTTTTGATGGCTTTTCCTTAGTGTACATATTTCCTTCATATTTTATGGAAAACTTCCTTCCCACTGGGGCCATAAGTTAAGCCTAGTGGAAGACTTCTTGCCGAGCATGAATGAAGACCCAAGTTCAATTCCTCAGCACAACATAGATAAAAAAAGATAAAAGTGGTGCTGTGGCACATGTGATAGAACTTGCGCCTTAAGAATAAACAAAAACAAAAACAAGGATCGTGCTCAGGTCCTCAGTCTAAGCACAGTACTGGCAAAAAAAAATTCTGCCCAAAGTAGACATTTAAACTTATCGTACTTTTCAAAAAATTTGTTGTCAAGGTGATATGCAAAGAGATTGCTGTTACATATGTAATGAGTACATTTCTTGTAAACACTGTTACCCCCTCCCCCATTTTCTCTTTCCCTTCCCCCCATGTCATAAATTTCATTTACAACAAATATATATGTATTTTCATTCATGAAAAAAATAGTTTAAAATGTGTTCAAATAAATGATGTAGGTTGATATATTTATCAAAATGGATTACTTAAACTCTAAAATAAACATTCTAGGTAATTTTTCTCATAAAATTGTAATAATGCTATAAAACTAATAAAAAAGGAATTTTAGTTATTAATTTCTTTTGTTTTACCTTTAACATTATTACACTAAGCATACTGTTTATGGTATTAATACAGACAGCATGAAATATGATTATGTAAAAAAATTAAATGATTCAAAATAGTAAGGTTGGTGGCCAGTAGTTTGGCTTGGTGGCACACACCCTGGACTGGCACAAAAGAAGTAGGGTTAGATAAAAACAGATTTATTTCCAAATGTGTGGAAAATGGTATGATTTCTTGTTTGGCTAGTCCTGGGGCTTAAACTGAGGGACCAGGAATTGCCTTGGCCACATTTGTTCAAGGGTGGCACTCTGACACCTGAGCCACAGTGCCCAACTGATTTTTCTGTGTGTGCAGCGCCGAGGAATTGAATCAAGGTCTTCTTGTATACTAGGCGAGCACTCTACAACTAGGCCACATTCAAAGCCAAAGTAGATTTTTGATGCTATTGTGGAGTTTTAATTTTCTTAAATATTTGTACAAAGCACAATGGATATATAAACAGACTTGAACTCACAGAACAGAGTCCCACATAATATTACAGTTACTCTGGCACTTCTCCCGATTGACAAAACACATTTCCAGGCATCTGCTCTGTCCTTAAGCTTTGGTAGCTGACTTGTCTTTCCATGGAGGCCTGGCCTGGATTCCTGGTGATTCCATGCATTTCATAATTCCCTGTATATCCAGTAAGATTGTGTTCTATGGGACCAGATCTGTCTGGTTTTTGGCCCACCCAGGACCTATGTGTCTGAGGTCTCACATTCTAAGTGGAAAATAAAACACAGTATAATAAGGACTGAAGAACTGCACACCATAATATTAACAATGAGAATTTAATAGTTAGCAAAGTAAATACAATGAATACTTGACAAGAATCATGAGAGCAAGGTAAAGACATGTCTTTTTAGGAAGGGGACAGGGAAGCTCTAAATCCAGACTGGCCTCCAAGTTGCCTTCAGACAGTAATTCTACTTCAGAGTCCTCAGAAGGGTCTCCTTCCTCATGAGAAACAGAATGTCCTTCCTGAGTTAAGAGGGGGATGGATTCTGGTTTGTCGAATGGAGATTGAGTCTCTTTTAGTGAGATGGATGGGTCTGGATATTCTGTGAGGATGGATTCATTTACCTCCAATGAATCCAGTATTGAGAGTACACTTGCTGCTTCCCATGGGGACATTTTCCATGAGCCCAGCGTGTGCCCCTTCAGCTTGCACAATAAGTGGAGTGTTACTCTGACTCAGATGGACTGACTCTGGGTGGAGTGTGAAAGGAAACGGAAGGAAATCTGGCTGCTCTTTTTCTTCCTCCATAGTATCTGCAGGTTCAACTGTGTCACACATGGGGTTCAGAGCAAAAGGTATATCCACAGGACTCTAAACCTGTTTGGTAATTTCTACAGAAGGCCCATGCTTTCTGGAGTGCAGTGATGATTCTCAGTCTCCATCAGTCACCAGCTCCATTGGTGGGTTTTTCATCCGGAGTTCAGAATAAGCTCTTCCACGATGACCCAAACCTAAGAATAGAAATACGTACAGAGTGGACAGAGTGGACTCTGCAAGTTGAAGTGTCACTCAACTTCCATGAGGATCTAATGGAGGAACCTGTAGAACTGGAGTTTGGACTGAACACTGAGGAGGTGTAGGGTCTTTCTAATGAGTGCTTATTCCCGAGTCCTTTCAGAGGACAGACATTACCTGGCTGACACCACCCATAAAGGGCATTTTGCCAAGCTCTGTAGAAGTAAGGGCCAACCAATATCTAGACCACATGGGCTTCCTACTCACAGGCTCTGAGGCACCCACACCAGGACTTCTACTTTTTCTTGGTCTTACTGGTCGCACATTCCTCCAGCTGGTCAAAATGTATGTGTTTAGAAGAGCAGGTCCAAAGCCGGCATGTGGAGCCTCATATAGAGCTTGAGTTGTGTCAGGGTGTGGCAGTTCTTGAACTTGTAGAAATCACTGGGGTAGAAGTCCATTCACATCGTATAGATGGAACACATGATGCTGTGGGCACATTCGGTACAAGGAAAGTGAGAGCCTTCTCTCTCCATCCTGAGCCTTCTACCAAAGCCCCTTTCTTGCAGGACTCTAGTGCTGTGGATGGCCTGCAGAGATGTGCACTTATGTGCTGGAGGGGGGTAAGAGACACTCGAGAACAGGATGACTTTTACACCCCACTTCCAGAAGCTTCTGAGAGAGGACTCTATGCATCTGTCTAAAGTAAACGCACCTTAAAGTAACTAAGTAAATGCTCTAAATAAATCAATAAGTGAATGCTCTAAATAAAGAACTAAATGCTCATTCCTCTAATCTTAGCCACCCAGCAGGCTGAGCTCTGAAGATCACAGTGGAAAGCCAGTCTAGTCAGTAAAATTCTAAAGGCACTTGTCTTCAATTAGGCAGCAAAAAGCCAGAACTTGACCTATGACTCAAATGGTACAGTGCTAATTTTTGAACACCAAAGGGATATCATTTAGACCTGGGTTGAGGTTCAAGTGGCAGCACTGGACCACACACCAAAATGTAAATGCTTTCAGGTTCTAACAGGCAAAGCTATCACAATCCCTCCCTGATGGCTCAAAAGTGATTCTGCCCCCAGCGTTTCCTCTGACTCCAGTATTTCACAGGGCTCCGCCATTAGTACTGACACCTCATTTCTTACTGGGAAATGGGATTTCCTAGGATGTCACCTAGGTGAGGGCTGCAGTTGGGAGCCACTTACTCATGCCTGAAATCCAACTTCTCAGTAAGCACACTGTTGAGACTCCAGTAGCTTGTGAGAGAAATGAAATGGCATGGTGTCCCAGTCATAATAAAGTAGTTTGTGCACTTGTATCATGCTTAGCTCCCCTGTGAACACCCCAGTGAACCAAACAGGCTCAGAGAGGAGCCAAGTATTCCAAGACTTGGCCAGGTGGGGTGAGCAAACCTGGGTTTGGAGGGGGAACACTCACTTTTTCAAGAGAATTTCCAGCAACTACTACATTGTCCTCCACTATTTGAAATTGTGCAGGAAGTTTCCCACATAAAAGAGATCACCTTTCTGGTAGGCAGGGATCAGCTTTGTCAGCAGCATCTCCAACAGGCCTTCCTCCAGGATCCATGGGCTACAAGGCTCATTCAGAGTCTGAGCTGACTTACCATCACACTATGTTGGCAAAACAGTGGATATTTCAAACGTAGGAATGGGACCACACTTCACACTGAGGAATTGGAATAGAGTAGATTGGAAATGACACACTCTAATCTCAGTATAGTCACTTGAAAGCACACAAGGAGGTTGTAGTGTGTGGGCAGGATGATGGGTTCAAATAGGTTTCCTCTCAATATACCTCATCTGAGTTGCCGTGGAGTTTCCTGGCTTTCTTCCTAGAGAAATGCCTGATATACTGGAATTTTGGCTTGGCACTTATCCAGCATCTACTTCTTCAAGTGAGACATCCATATCTCTCATGCCTGAGA
The DNA here is from genome assembly GCF_031878675.1 of Megascapheus bottae. Taxonomy (NCBI): domain Eukaryota; kingdom Metazoa; phylum Chordata; class Mammalia; order Rodentia; family Geomyidae; genus Megascapheus; species Megascapheus bottae. The sequence continues at coordinate 673,890 of NW_028327383.1, forward strand.
TCCGAGCCTCCTGACCTTTGGCAACAGCACAGCAACATCTTTCTGGTTCCTGAGCCACTGGCCGAGGGAGCTGGCTTCAGCTGGTTGTCACATACAGTGGCTTGGTTACCAGGGTTCCATATTCTGTTCCATTGTGAGGGAGGTAGGGTCACCTTTCAAGGCCCAATGACCAAAGCTCCTTGCTCACAGAAGACCTCCCCAAAGACATACTGGAGGCTGAATCTCCCTTCCCACCTCACATATGGATGTAGTAAACAGCACACCTTTTTGTTCAAATCCCAAGTCATTAACTAGGCGTAAGTGCTAGCCTGGTCTCAGGCTCAAGGAGCCTTTCTTAGGTAAGATCCAAACTTAACTGTCACTATTCCCCTTACCCTTCACAAGACATTTTGCTTCACAGTGCCTTCTCAGCTTGCATTTTGCCTCTTTCACATTTTTTTGCTAGTCCTGGGACTTGACCTCAGAGCCTGACCATTGTTCTTAGGCTTTCTTTAGGCTATAGCTGTCCCACAAAGCCACAGCACCACTTCCAGCGTTTTCTATGTATATGGTACAGCAGAATCAAACCAGAGTCTTTTTGTGTGGTAGCCAAGCACTCTACAAATAGATGAAACACCCAGGCCATCTTGCACATATTTTTCACTTCAATCTACTAGGACGTTGTTAGGTTTCTGTATCCTAATCTATTTTTCTTCCTGATGAATATCTGTGCTGTCATCTGTAAAAATGCAAGTGGGAAAATCACAGAAGCATTGGTGACTTAAAAAATGGCTTACAGACATATATAAGTGTTCATTCTTTGTAGGAGAAAGGATAGTTTGATATGATGATGACTATTTATAAGTACTTTATCGGGGTTTAGAGTTTGGCCCAGTGGTAGAGTGCTTGCCTAGCATCCATGAAGATCTAGGTTTGAGTCCTTAATATCACACAGATATAAAAATCCATATGGCAATGTGGCTCAAGTGGCAGGGGGCTAGACTTGGGAAAAGCCAAGAACAGTGCTCAGGCCCTGAGTTCAAGCCCCAGGAATGGCAGAAAAAACAAAAGAAAAGAAAAGAAAAGAAATGTGCTTTTTACAAGTTATTCACTCACAGCATTTGCCTCTGAATTCTTCGCTTCTGCATCTTTGACTTATCCCTTTCCCTCAATGTAGACAAGAAAAACAGATTTTATTACTTGCTATCCTGTTGTCCAATCTTTGGATATTATTTCAAAATACAATATTGCCTGAGATATTGTGTGTGTGCATGTGTGTGTGTATCTGCCAATGTGTGCATGCACACATGTGTACAGGGTTTAGGGCTTACTCATAGGGCCTGTGTGATAACCCTCAGCATCTTTTCCTCAAAGGTATTGGTCTTTCACTTCTAGCTTATTATAACTAATTGGAGTTGAGAGATTCACTCAATTTCTTGCCCTGTGCATTGGAACCCAGTGCTGGGTTCTCATATTGTTAATTGTAGCTACAGAGAAGGCTGAGGTCTGGGGATCCTCGTTAGAATCCAGCCCCTGAAAGAAAGTCACTGATAGAAATCTTTATGTTCAGTTAAGCACAAATAAATAAGGCAAAAGTGGAACTGTGGATCAGTTCCTCTTGTACCAGCCATGAGAAAATTAGTAACTGTCAGCACCTGATCCCTGAGAGAAATCCTTAGCACTGGTTCAAAAAAAGAAAGAAAATAATGAAAAAATTAAAACTTGCTGAGGAATCCATAAGGATAAACGTGCCTGTGAATAATCTTGTCATTTCAGATTCCCTCAAGAGCTTATGTCTCTCTATATTTTATCAAGTTTTTTTAAAGATATTTACATATTTTCTACCTTTCTTAAACAGAGATAGCCATCCACAAAACACAAACACAAACTCTCACACAGTATACCACCCACCCATAAGTGTCTGGCTATGTATATATGTATAGTCATATGTATTGATCTGTCTCTCTATGCTAATATATAAATGCATAAACATATGTATTTAGACAAACAGGAAACATATATAGATAGGTCTCAGGCATTTCCAGATATTGTGCAAGTCTTCTGAGTGCAACTTACCATTGTATTGTTTGTCAAGATAGAGTCCCTCTAACTTTTGCCAGCTTCTTGTCCTTTGATACTTTTTTCTGCCAGTCCTGGGTAGTGAACGCTAGGCCTGGATGCTGTCACTGAGTTTGAGCTTCTTGAATTCAGTAGTTTATTGCAGATAAGAGTCTCATGGAGTTTCTGTCCTGGGATGGCTTTGAATTGTGATCGTCAGATCTCAAACTCCTGAGTAGCTAGGATGACAGTCTTGACCTACCAGTACCTGGTTCTGTTGCCTATTTTACCCTTTTTTTGGCCCCACCACACCCATGGTATCTACCTTCCTATGTTCTCTCCACCTGCCCCCAGACAGGGGTCTGACAGATGCTTTCCACCCACTTATTCATGTCCTCCCCTGTATTGGCTGACTGCTAAGACATGCACTCACTTGTCTGGATGCCAAACACAAAGCCATGTGATTGTTTCTCAGTCTGGAACATCCTATCAGATTTATAGCACCACAGAGGGTCAGGTTGATGCTCCTCCAGGGCTTCTTAAATTGTTCTCATATGAATCCACAACACGTTTGTCATCACTTGTCCAGCTAATTCATGGCCTAAACCAGCATTCCCTACAAACTTAGATCCCAATACCATGAGTACACTCAAGGGTGCATTAGGAGTGTGACCTGCAGGGGGATGTGAGCCTGTCTAACTTGGTGGGGATTTCTCCACCACAGGAAATGGAATACAAATTTAGAATCTGCTTTCATGAGGTGTCAATCTCTGGCAGATGTTCTTATCAAATGTGGCACTGCCTACTTCCAGCTTAAAACATGGGTTGATGACCCAGCATAACAGAGAATGTATTCACCCAGGCCCAACACATAGGCTGGGACCCTGAACTTTCAGGTAGCATTTGGCTTTGAAGGTCATGAGATCTTAGTCTACAAATGATGAGCCCCCTCCCGTGAGGTATAGCAAACGGAGCCAAAGTGCAACCCACTTAAGCACCAGATCAAGATTCCCTTCTTCAGTAGGGTATGGTTTGAAAACTGTGCATAGCTTCTGTTTGAAGCCAGTCCAGAAAGGAAAGTCCATGAAACTCTCATTTCCAGTTAACTGCCAAGCAAAAGCCAAAGATAGAGATGAAGCTCAAGAGAGGTAGAGAGCCATCTGAAAAGAATGGTTACACCCTGCAACATCCTCATTATCTGATCTTGAAACCATCTCTGCGTGCATCCCAGCATGCAGCCAGCATCTGGGGGTGACAGTGACCCCTGCGCCCATTGGCAATCTGCACTGTCTCTGACATCTGTAATGTGAACCTCATTCTGTTGGGTTTGTGAAGCGGTGTCAACCCTGCAGAAGGAACCAACTGTGCCCTAAATCCCACTGTCCCCTGGGGCCCCTAGCATTCCCCCATCTGCACCCCTCCTGTGGCTTCTGATCCTAGGGAGCCCTCCTGCCCTGTCCAACACTCACATGAAGTGCATATTTCTTCTCCTGGGGCAACTTCTCCACAGAGAGTACATGACATGCCCACTCTCCAGGCACGGGGAGATCCTGTCAAAGTAGCAAATCAGTGATAAGGACATAAAGTGATGAATAGAATTTTAGATCCTGATGGTAGACAGTCTGCAAAATCCAAGGGAGAATGGAATTGGAGGGGACCAGGGATCAGGATGTGGGCATGGAGCTTCCCTGCCAAGGGGGTGGGGGAAGTCACAGGCCGGGGGATGCACAGGATGATCCATGGGCCCTGTGCAGCTACTGGGTCACCCCCTTCTGCATCTCAGCCTTTGGCTTTGAGCTCTGTGATCGTCAAGATGTGCACAGACTGTACTCTGGCTGGCAGAAGAAAGGACCCTGGGAAGACAATTGTAGACCCTTTGTGAGTGTAGGAAGGGGTAGGCTGGACACCCAGTCCAAGAGGAGCAAAACTGGAGTCGAGGCGTGTGCAAGGAGTGGGTGTGAGGGTTGTGGGCAGTCACAGTCACGGCAGAGGTGTCTCTGTCTGTGGGGTGAGTACCTCCCTGCAGGCACAGCACTGGAGATATCAGAGATCCACATGAAAAGGAAAAGCTGGAAATGGCACTATGGTTCAAATGGTAGAGCATCAACCTTGAGCAAAAGAGCTCAGGGACAGTACCCAGGACCTGAGTTCAAGCCTCATGACTGTAAAAGAAAAAGAACCAGGACTATGAGAGGGAACCTGGTACTCTCTTGGTCTAATCAGACACAAGAAGAGGCCGGGATAGTCTGTGGAAAAACACAGAGAACATCTTCCCCCAGCTCATCCTGTCCTGCATGCAGGGACAGCCATGTAACTAGGGCTACGATGAGATCATCTTCACCCCTGTGCTGCCATCTGAATTGTAGGCCTCTGTCCTGGCATGGGGTGTCCTGATGGCTGAGCAGGAGCCCTAACCCAAGATGGAGAGCAGCCACTGACTGTGGTAGCTAAGGAGAGATCTGTTCCATAGCTATCAGGCCACCCAGCATGGGAGCCATAACCACCCCTCACCCAGGTAGAGGCCAATGGTTCTCCAGGTGCTACTAACATTGCCCCACCCCTAGGTCTGGGTACACGTGACATTCCCTCCACAAGGAGCAGGACAAAGTGAGGGATCAGGAAGCTGCCTATGAGCTTCAGATGATGGCCAGGCTGGCACTACAAATGGCCTCACTCTGTCACCACCTTCCCCTGCCTTCATCTTTCCTCCATCATGCCTCTCTACCTCCCACCCATTAACCTTGGAAACCAATGAACTGGGCTCTCATCATTCCTCTCATCTCTTCACCCACCTTGCCATGCGTCCATCCCTCTGTCATTTCCACCCACACACATCCCACCACCAGCCACCCTGTAGCTTATGAGGATCCCAGAGGAAGCTCTTGGTGAAGGGCTTGTGACCACAAAACAGTTACTATCACCCGCTCCGGCCTGATCCACCACAGAATAAGAACAGCCAAGCAGGCACACACTGCAGCAGAGTTGCTCTGCTGCCACCCTGATTTCTTCATGGCCAGGACTTGGCTCTCCTCAGCCTCTCAGCTCAGTAACCAGAACATTGTGCTTTCACAGAGCCATGGCTTCCAGTCTCCATGGACACAATGACATCAAGGTGATGCCAACTTCCCCATCTCTATATACTTCTAACTATGGGATGGGAGCTGAGGTTCTCTTCTGTGACTCCATCCGCTAAGAGGCTCATGCAGATTTCTATCCTTTGCTCATCATGGTGACTCTTTGGTTAACAAGTCACTGCTGGGCTTACAGTTCACCACATATAGAACCCACACTCCAACACTTTTCTTAGAAGGACTGATGACTTTTAAATATTCTGTAGTTTTAAATTTCTAGTTCCTTCTCTCTTTCATTTATATATTTCCCTTCCTCCATACTTCCCTTTTTTTACCTTCCTTCTTTCATTCATGGCCTTGAACTCAAGACCTGGAGATTTAAAATTAGCTTTTCTTTGCTCAAGGTAGCACTCTAGCTCTTGAGCCACAGCTCTACTTCAATCTTTGTTCTTGTTCTATACTGGGAGTAAGAGTCTCATGCATTTTTCCCTTTGCCGGGTTGGTTTTAAACCACAATACTAAGATCAGGATCCTGAATATGCCTCGGATTACAGGTATTATCTAATCAAAACAAATTCCTGATTTCTTTTTTAGACATAATTAGTTCTTTCAGGTGAGCCACCAGCCACTCATGCAAGAGCATTGCAGGATCCCAGCATTCATCTTGTCTCCAGTCTTATTCCATCCATCTCACAATGGCCATCTAAAACACCGTGCTGCATGCCTGAAATCGCAAGGAACGTTCTCAATGCCATGAGAAGCCCCCTTAAGCTCTGCCTCAGATATGCCCAGCCCCCATCCCACTTCCATATGAGCATTTGTTTAGGAGAAATTTCCTGAGTACATCATCATTTTTCCTCACCATTCAAATTTCATCTTTGGAGTCATTTCTCCCAGACAAAGAGGAACATGATCCATGGTTTGATAGCAGCTCCAGCTTCATAGTCCCAGCCACCAACACCCCCCCCATTACCCTGCCAGACACCTGAATTCAAGAACAATGTTTTCACTACCCCTGACTCTTATCAAATGTTTTAACTTATACAGTGCATTAAAATAATTTTACGAAATGGAATAAACATATGGCATCAAGATTCAGAATCTTTGCACCTGAACTTTTAGTGAATAACAGACACACCAGCATTTCTGTAGCCAACAGAAATCTTACCTTTGAGATTTCAGCATTCTTGGTATCCAAGTTTGGATGTGCTAACACTGCCCTTAATGGGGCACTTCAATCACACAATCCCATAACAATCAATGTCATTTGACATTCACTGGTAGGTGGTGCTAGGAAAAAGACTGATGTGCCAACTCCATGCTGGCTTGACCTATGCCATCTTCAAACCTGGAGCAAGTGGGGCTCCTTTCTCCATGACACCTTTTGTGTACTACCCCAGGAGGACCTTTACCTTGAGACAAAATTATGAAGACTATCTCTACCAGCAAAGATTCCAGTGAGATGTGCCTACATGGATAAAGCTAAAATCTCACTGAAGTGAGGTTGTTGGCAGTGCTGGAGCCTGAACTCAGGGCCTGGGCACTAAGGATTTGTACTCAAGACTAGCCCTTTACCACTCGAGCCCAAACTCCATTCCCAGCTGTTTTTATGTTTGGTAGTAAGAATCTATCAGACTTTCCTGTTCTAGGTGACTTCGAACTTCCATACTCAGATCTCAGCCTCCTGACCAGCCTGGATTAAAAGTGTGGATCAGCCATGCCCTACACCTGAGGACTTCTGCCAGCACATTTTTCCCAAAAATTGGAAGAGGAAGATGAGGGAGGGTTGGGCTCATCCTGCCCTGCACATGAAGGAGAGCATCAACGCCTGAACATCATTCCCTGTTGTAGGCTGCTGGAGGAAAACGAAGCAAATAGGCACAGGGTGGCAGCAGATGCCACAGAACAACTTGTGACCAAGACTCCCAGAGCAGACCTCGGATTCGATGACAGAGTTGGATCTACCCAGTAACAGAGGCAGTGGTGACACCTGAAACTGCGCGTTTGAGCCTTTGCTGCTAGTAAACAGGGCCACCTATGTCTCAATGAGAAAGGTGAGATTTTGGTGGAGAAGGTGAGATTAAACATTATGTATCATGCAAGAAGACAGACTATAAGGGGTCTTTTATTATTCCAATTGAAGTTTTGGATTTCCTCTTCTGTTTCTTCCTAGAATGACATTGGGATATTGATGAATATTGCACTGAATTTGTAGATAGTCCTTATCAAGATTGCCATTTTTACAATATTACTTCTTCCCAAGCAGGAGCATAGGTTTTTGCATTTCCTCAGTTCTGCGTTAATTTCCTTCTCCAGGGTTTATAGTTCCATCAAAAACGTGCTTTACATTCTAAGTTAATTCCTAGGTATTTTATTTTCTTTGATAGCAAAATGAGTTGCTATCCTGATTCTTGCCTCATTCCTCTCACTTGTTGGCATATAGGAAGGCAGTTGACATTGAGGGTTAATTTTATACCCTGCTACATTACCAAAGTTTTATATCAGCTCAAGCAGCTTCAGAGTAGAGTCTATAGGGTTCTTTAAATACAGAATCATGTCATCTGTAAGGAGAGAAAGTTTCAGTTCCTCTTTCCCTTTTCCTCCTCACTCCAGTTAGAATGGCCAAGATCCAGAAATCTAATAACGTATGCTGGAGGGGATGTGGCCAGGAGGGATCACTACTACACTGTTGGTGGGATTGCAAACTCGTTCAACCACTATGGAAAGCACTATGGCAGTATCCCAAAAAGACTAAACATAGAGCTCCCCTGTGACCAGCAATTTCACTACTTGCCAATCGTCCAGATAGGACATACTAAATTTACTAGAACAATAACATTTATCACAGCACTATTTACTATAGCAAAGGTATGGAACCAACCCAGATGCCTGTCAGTTGATGAGTAGATCAAATATGGTAATTTTACACAATGGAATTCTGTGCTTCTGTCAGAAAGAATGACATAGACGAATTTGTAAGGAAATAGAAAGACTGTAAAGTTTAGAAATTAGTTTCTGTCTCCTCTCTCTCTCCTTCTCTATCTCTGTAAAATTTAGAAGTTCCTGTTTCTCTCTCTTTCACTCTCTTTTCTCTCTTTCACTCTCTTTTCTCTCTCTCTCTCTCTCTCTCTCTCTCTCTCTCTTTCTCTCTCTCTCTCTCTCTCTCTCTCTCTCTCTCTCTCTCTCTCTCTCTCTCTCTCTCTCTCTCTCTCTCTCTCTCTCCAATCCTTAGGCTTGAACTCAGGGCCTGAGCTACTTTTGCTCAAGGTTAGCACTCTACCATTTGAACCACAGTGCTGCTTCTGGCTTGCTCTTTTCACGTAGTATTTAGGAATCCAACTCAGGCCTTCATCCTTGATAGGTTAGCAATCTACCACTAAGCAACACAGTCAGCGTTTAGAGGTTTCTGAGAAAGGTTTTCCTACATGCTATTATTTCTTCTGTGTGTGCTCTTAATGCTTGCTGAATGTTGACTTTGTTTAGAAGACATACCCTAATGCTCCCATATACAGAGATTCTATATATATCTAAATGTTTTTCATTACTCAGAATTTCTCTATTGTGTATGTTCTGAAATGTACTGAAGACTGACTTCTGAATAAAAGTCTTTGCACATTTGTTCTATTCACTAGTTTTCTTTTCTTCTATGGGAATCAGGTTTGTGATGAACACAGAAGTATGCCTTCCAGGTCAAACACTTTCCACATTTGTAATATTCATAAGGTTTTTCTCTCCTATGTGCATTTTATACTTAGTCATGCGTTCATGATGGAATTTCCATATTCTTATATTCATACGATTTTTATCCTGTGTCTGTGTGGTATCATGCAAACTCAACTATGAGTTCTTCAAAAAAATTTCCCTTTCATTTTATTCATCGGATTCTATCCTGTGGGTGTTTAGTGATAAATCTTGACTTGTGCCTTCTGGGGAAAAGACTGAACATTTGCTACATTCATTAAGGGTTTTATCTTGTGTTGGTTCTGTGACACAAGCTGAGTTTTCTTTCACAGACTAAAAAGTCTTTCCTATTTATTACACTGCTAAGGCTTCTCATATGTGTGAACTCTCTTACGCTTCCTGAAGGGTGAATACTGCACGAAAGACTTTCAACTTTGGTTATATTCCTAAGGTTTCTAATATGTGTGAATTCTGTTATGCCTCCTGTAATGTGACTTCCATCTGAAGGTCTTACCACATTTGATGCACTCGTACAGTTTCTCTCCTGTGTGTGTTCTCTGATGCAATTTGAGGGAAGACTTCCATTTGAAAGACATTACACATCGGTTACATTCATAAGGTTTTTCTCCTGTTTGAATTGTCTTATGCATGTTGAGGTTTGGCTTCTGTGTGAAGGACTATCCACATATGTTACACTCATAAGGTGTTTCTCCTGAATATATTCTCTGATGAACATGGAGTTTTACCTTCCATTTGAAAGACTTTCCGCATTCACTACATGCATAAGTTTTCTCTCCTGTGTGTGTTCTATTATGCCCATCAAGATATGACTTCCACTTAAAGGTCTTTCCACATTTGTTGCACACATAAGATTTCTCTCCTGTGTGTGTTCTTTGAGGCAATTTGAGGGAAGATTTCTGTCTGAAAGACTTTACACATTGGTTACATGCATAAGGTTTCACTCCTGTGTGTATTCTCTGATGAACACGAAGTTTTCCCTTCCTTTGGAAAGATTTTCCACATTCATTACACTTATAAGATTTCTCTCCTGTGTGTGTTATTTGATGAACTCGAAGGTGTATCTTCTGGGTGAAAGACTTTTCACATTTGTTACATTCATAAGGTTTCTCTTCTGTGTGTCTTCTCTGGTGCAAAGTGAGGTATGATTTCAGTCTAAAAGTCTTCCCACATTTATCCCATTCATAAGATTTCTCTTCTGTGTGAGATCTCTAATGTGTGGTGAGAGCTGAATTCTGGGCAGAAATTTTATTAAATTCCTCATATTCATAAGGTTTGTCTTCTCTTGGAGATCGAGGTTGGAGCGTCAGGTCTGACTCCTCAGAAATTAATTTTCACACTTGATGTACGCATCACATATCTCAGGATATTTGCTCTGAGGTATTGTAAGGCATATTTCATTACTGAAAGATTTCTCACATTCACTACATGTATGAGGAGTCTCTCCTGTGTACATTTTCGGATGTGTAGTGATGGTCGCTGTTAAGTACAATATTTTTCATCACACAGTACATTTAGCGGTTTTCCTCCCTCCCTGAAGAATTTCTTGGGCAGGGAGAACAGAATTATGATACTGCAGATCTTTTGGACTGTCACAATCATGAATAAAATGCTCTGAATATCCGATGGATTTTTTAAGAACAGGAGACATATGAGATCTATATGGAGCATGCATCTCATCAGGCTTAGGAGACAGAAGCATGTTCTGACACTTAATGAACTCCTCAGTCCTCACCCCTAAGTTGTTACCGTTATTACTAATCAGCTCTGGATTATGTGTAGAGCTCAAATTTAAAGTCGTTGCTAATCTCACGTTTTCCTCCACTTCGATACTACTTGCAACTGCTACTTCACAAAGACATTCATGTGGACTTTCCTGGCAGGTCTTGAACACATTTTCCATTACCTGGACATCTAAAATGAGTCATAGAAAAAATGACACAAACATACATGAGATACAAATATTCCTTACTGTAAAGGTAATGACTTTACTTTCCCATCCTAAGTGTTAGATATTTTAAAATATAAAAGTGGAAAGTGATTTGTGAGAAATGTATGGTTTTCTCCCTAACATATTAAGAAAATGATATTTTACAATGACCAATAATGTTTTTCTGTGTTTTAGTTCTCTTTTTATATCACAGGAAATATTTATTGAAATTACCCAACTATGTATTGCTACAGTTTTAAGCTGAGTACTACCTATAGTATACCTGCAGCTGTTTTTTTTCAAATACTGTTTTGTTTATACATTGAGGAATAGCTGCCTTTCTTTTATTTTTGAGAAATAATCTAAATATTGTGCTGTTTTGCAATTTTTCAAAACTTTCTTTTTTTTCTTTTCTTTTTTTTGTGTAGTTCATAGGCCTCGGCCCTGTCCCTGAACACTTCAGCAGAAGACTATAATCCCTATCCTTGAGCTACAGCCCCACTTCCTGTTTTCTAGAGTTAACTACAGATAAGAGTCTCAGGTCCTGCGTAGCAGATAGGATTACCTTACCCAGTTTCAATGCTGTTTGCTTATTAACCATTAAGTGAGGAACACAAATTTTTTCTAGATTCAGCGGCCACAAGTTTGGTTTATATGTCTGTTTGCCTTTGATCCAAGCAAGAACGATTCTTGAGAGTAAGGACTTACACCTATATCCCTTCAGTTACAACTTCTCACTAAAGTCTCAATTTAGGTATTTGTGGGAATTTTGAAATTTGTTTCTTTCCATTTGAAGTCTTATAAAAATTCCTTTTCTAACACTCCTGTCCCTCAGAACCATGGAAGACCAGAAAATCTCCAGCTCATTGTCTAGTTAATTTTCTTATGTTGATTGAAACTTTGTTGTTTTTTTTTCCTTCCATTCCTGGGTTTGAACTTAGTACCATACCACTGTCCTTGGGTTTTCTCCATACTAGAACCCTACCAATGAAGTCATTACTTCTGGCTTTTTCTATGTATGTGGTAATAAGGAATCAAACCTGTGTCTTTGTGCATGCTAGGCAAGCACTGTACCACTAGGCTCAATTTCTGGTAGAAAGGTCTTGTTCTGAATACCTGTCTCTTCCTACCAGCAAAAAGATATTATCCTTATCAGAGAATAATGCCCTGACTTATTCCTTGTTTGCTCAATCATTTGTAGTCACAGTTTTAAAGAAATATCTTTCTTTCTTTCTTTCTTCCTTTCATTCTTTCCATCTTTCTTCCCTCTTTCTTCTTTCTTTCTTTCTTTCTTTCTTTCTTTCTTTCTTTCTTTCTTTCTTTCATTCTTTCTTTCTTTCCTTCCTTCCCTCTTTCTTCCCTCTTTCTCCTTTCTTTCTTTCTTTCTTTCTTTCTTTCTTTCTTTCTTTCTTTCTTTCTTTCTTTCTTTCTTTCTTTCTTGTTTTGCAGACATGGGACTTGAATTCTAGACCTGACTGTTCTTGCTGAGCTCTTCAGCTCAAGACTAATGCCCTATGTCTTTAGCCTCAGCCCAACTTTCATTTTCTATTGGTTCATTGGAGAGAAGAGTCTAAGATGTTTTTGTGATAGGTCAGTCTTTGAACCTTGATCCTCAGATCTCAGCCTCCTAAGTAGCTAGGATTACAGGCATGAGCCACGGGCTCATGGCTTTCTCATTTTATTTTGTTTCACAGTGATTTCTACAGAGAAATCTAACTTTAACTCTACTGCCACATAGAATTCATTATATCACCCTATGATTCTTGGTGCCAGGAGGTTTGGGCTAGCATGCACAAAGACCTGGTTCAGTTCCTTGGTACTACATACAAAGAAAAAGCCAGAAGTGGTGCTATGACTCAAGAAGAAGAGAGCTAGGCTTGAGAAAACCCAAGGACCATGCTCAGGCCCTGAGACCAAGCATAGGATTGGGAAAAGAAAATGATTCTTGATTCATTCACAAAGAATTCCATAGGTTCCACACAGAAATTAGGGTAACTAAGAATATTATTGCTCAGTACATCACAACATGAACTTACCAATGGGGCTCAGGCTCCAACATCAATATGAAGATGCATTCACTCACCTGTGATATTCTTGTCAGAGGAATTTCCTATCCAGAGTTCTGCACAGTGCTCTAGCTTGTCAATTCATACAGGTTTGGGAACACAGGGCCCTGTAAATTAGAAACAGTAGAGAATTATTGCTTATGCTGTGTCATCATTGCTTTAAGTTCGCAGACATTCTACTCACAAGTTATCTATTAAATTTTTTTCTCATTTCTCACTGGCTCCATGGTTGACTTTTCCCCAGCTCTGGATTCATTTTGTATGGCATAAACTTAGCTGTTTTGCTCAAGGCTAGAAAAATACCAGTTTGAGTCCCAGCTCCACTTACATGCATAGGTCTTCATGCATGCTAGGCAAGCACTCAACCACAAAGTCAAACTCTTGACACTCCACTAACATTTTTGAGCGGTTACTTGGAGTTATAGAGTTTCATAGCAATTTTTATGCCATTGCTGGCTTCAAATTAGAATTCTTAGATTTCTTCCTCCTGAATATTTTAAGATTACAGGCATGAAACATTGCACCTAGTGCCAGGTTTCCATTATAAACTCACTGTTTAGTGATTTGTAGACCCTATTTCCAATAATGATATATATTCTATTCTGGATTGTTTATCCACTTACAATTACTGTGGAAGTTTGGAATGGCGTCTCCATTAGAGGAAACATAATTTAGAACTGTTGTCAAAGTATGCTGGAGATATCCTGAAAAATGAGTACAAAATTACCTTAGGTTTTCTTTAGAAAGTAATGATACTTCTCAGGGCCTGGAATCTTTCATTTAAATAGTATTGAAAGTTTGATAAACATTCACGTATCTGCAAAATAACAAGGCACTTGGCCTTGCAAGTGAATTTGACTTTTGCTCACCTAAGGACACCAGGTTGCTCTAGGTCTCCAGCATTACATCTCTCTACAGGGTCCTCTGAGCATTGTCCAGATGCTCCCAGCTGAAATCCACAGCTACATCATCAAATGACACCAGCTTCTGGAATGGCACATTTTCATCAAGTAATTAGCACTGAGTTATAAACACACCATGTCTGGAATTTTTTTCTTTTTTTGTTGGAATTTTATTCCTTTACTTAAATGTTTAGACTTACATGAAATATTGACCTGAAAAGCTTAGGGATGGTACCTAGGCCCAGAGTTCAAGTCCCAAGACCCACAAAAAAATAAAAAGGCAAGCCAGGTGTTGGTGGCTCACGCCTGTCATCGTAGCTACTCAGGAGACTGAGATCTGAGGACCATGGTTCAAAGCCAGCCTGGAACAAAATTCCATGAGACTCCTTTTCAATTACCCACCATAAAATGTTTAATGGCTTGTGGCATATCATGGTAGAGCAATTGTGGTATCGACAAAAATACGTCGGGGGAGTAGATTTAGGTTATCAATGGAATTATTCCATTGAAAAGGAACTACATTATATGATGACATATGCTGGTACTGGGAGAATATTTCAAAATCTTAGGGTATCAAGTAATAATACTGTTAAGTACACCCAGAATGTTAATGTTCTATGTCTGGCATAATAATCACTTGGGGAAGAAAATTTTTTTCCTTTTTTTTGGCTGGGGGATTTGTAAGGCTTGAACTCTGGGCCTGGGCACTGTTCCTGAGCTCTTCAACTCAAGACTATCACCCTACCTATGAAGCCACAGTGCCATTTCCCATATTCTAGTGGTTAACTGTAGATGAGAGTCTCATAGACTTTCTAATGCCCAGGCTGGCTTTGAACCAAATCTTTAGATATCAGCCTGATATCTGAGTAGCTAGGATTACAGGTAGAAGTACTGCACCTGGCAAGAAATTTATTTCTTGCTGTTTTATACTACAAATTTACTGTATGTTTTACTTTTTCAAAAAGACTGAGGATGACCTTTGTTCTGTATATAATGGGAAGAGGGGTAGGGAGCTGTGAGCAGAAGAACTGAGGGACAATACTCAAGGTAGGACAATAGCCTTAAACTAAAGAGCTCACGGCCCAAGATCCAAGCCCCATGACTTTCCCCACTACCCCACAAAAAAAGGGGCAAAAATTGGAGATTGGAGATTTTCTGAAAAAAAAAAGAAATAGTAGTTCAAAATGTAGAAAGAAGTTCAATATTAACCGTCATGAGAAAAATTAAAATTACAATGAAATCATTACTTTAAATATATTAATATAAATATAGTTTTAAACAAAAAGATCCACATACACACACACACACACACACACACACACGCATAGAAAAAACAACTTTCAAAGTCTAACTATTACTGGGAAGGTAGTGAGAAGAAGTAGAACTTTGGAATAGTTCTGTAAGGAATATAAAACAATCAAAAATTGCGTGGAGAGTGCTAAAAAAGTACTAAATATAGAATTACATAGAAATATGGTCCAACACTTCTATTTCTAGATTTGTACCTAACGGAAGAGAAAGCAGAGACTAGAACAAATATGTGGAGAATCCATTCACAACTATAAATAATAATCAAAAGATAGAAATATGCAAAACAATGCATTGAAAAGGAAGAACATTTTACTATATTTTACAGATGAATCTTGATTACAGTAAACTAAAAATACAGCAGTCATAAAGGAAGCGCTAGGGTATGTTTTCCCTTCCAGAGCTTCCAAGGATCAACAAACCCTTAGAGCCAAAAAGCACGATGGTTCCAGAGAATGGAGTAGAGAGGAACAGGAGCTGAAGGTTTAATGATTATACATGGAAGATGAAAATTGCTCTAGATGGGTAGAATGAAGAGAGAACTGTACCCTAAACAATGGTTATGTAGCCACACAGGATGGGACACACCTATACTCCCTGATCTTGGGAAAGTCAAGAAGGATTTCTAGCCATCCTAGATGCATGGAAAGATCTATCATAAAAACTAATGTGGAGGGGCTTGGAGTTTGGCATAGTTGTAGAGTGCTTGTATGAAGACGAAGGTTCAATTCCGCAGTACCACATACACAGAAAAAACCAGAAGTAGTGCTGTGGCTCAAGTAGAAGATCACTAGGCTTGAGGAAAGCTGAAGGACAGTGCTCAGACCGAGTTCCAGCCAAAGGGCTTGTTTAAAATAAAACCAGAATGCTGAGCATGATGGGGTGGTGGCTCACTTCTATAATCCTAGCTACTCAGGAGGCTGAGATGTGAGGATCAAGGTTTAAAGCCATCCTGGCACAAAAAGACCTGAGACTCTTATCTCCAATTACCTTTAGAAAATGGGAAGTGGGGCTTGGCTCCAGGGTAAGGTGGTAGCCTGGAGCTGAAGAGCTCAGGGATAGTGCCCAGGCTGAGTTCAAGATCTATGACTCACCAAAAAAAAACAAAAAATAATGTGGAACAATTTGGATTCTGTGAATTTTATCAGGCATAGAAATGTCTTTTTTTGCTGTTGAAATAACACATTGTTTGGAAACATTTTAAAAGTTTTTACCTAGAAATGTACACTACAAATGGAATTAATAACAAACACAAAATATGCAAAAGATACAAATTATCACAATATGGGTATCCTGCTTCTGTATCTTTTCACTGACTCCTGTTCAAATAAGTCACATATTCTGAATCATTTCTCCCAGTCGATATATGCCACACATGTTAGCTTGTACTGAACTTCTTGGGAAGTCAAAAGCAAATACTAAGCAAATGTGTGTTAGATTTTGTTAACAGTGATATTTCAAATATAAATCCCTACTCATTGCATTATTTAATATCAATGCCAGAATCCAACTTACACTGGCAGAATCTTCAATCTTTTGAGAATCTTCAAAAGGGTGTGTAAATATTTAGGATCGTTATGTCTTCCAGGAGGAAAGATCCCTTTAGTAGTATGTAGTCACCTTCTTTGTCTTTTCTTACTAATTTTAGTTTAAAGTCTATTGTATCTGATATGAGGATGGCAACTCCAGCCGCTTTATGGGGGCAGTTAGCTTGATAGAGTTTATTCCAACCTCTCACTTTCAAAAGATGATTGTTTTGGGGTAAGCTGTGTCTCTTGAAGACAGAAGAACGATGGCTCTTGCTTTTTGATCCAACTAGACAGCCTATGCCGTTTAATTGGAGAGTTAAGTCCATTGATATTGAGAGTTAGGATTGAGAGATATTTATTAGTTCCTACCATTTTTAAAAGCTTTTAGTAGGGCCTGTGTCTTGACAGTTCTTGTGGTCCTTAGATGGTATGATGTTTAGGTGCCATTTCTTTCCCTATATTGCATTTATTTTGGTTTTCTATGTATAGAGCATCTTTGAGAATTCTCTGTAGTGTTGGTTTTGTTTCGACATATTGTTGCAGCTTTTCCCTGGAATGGAATGTTTTTATTGTTCCCTCAGTTATGAATGAGAGCTTAGCTGGCTACAGTATTCTTGGTTGGTAGTTATTTGATTTAAGGGCATGACATATATGCTTCCAGTCACTTCGTGCTTGCATGGTCTCTGCTGAGAAATCTGGCGTTATTCTGATTGGTTTGCCTTTATAGGTTACTGATCCCTTTTCCCTGGCTGCCTTTAGGATCTTTTCTTTCGTTTCTATTGATCCAGTTCGGATCACAATGTGGCGGTGGGATGTTCTTTTCTGGTCAGGTCTGTTTGGGGTTCTAAAAGCTTCTCGTATCTGGATGGGCCTGCCCTTCTGGATATTTGGGAAATTCTCTGAGATGATTCCCTGAAGTATATTTCCAATACCATTGACCTCTTTATCCACGCCCTCCTCAATACCAACTAGCCTTAAATTAGGCTTCCTAATTGTATCTTGGAACTCCTGAGGCGCTCTCTCATATTTTCTAGGTTTGGATTGACTCATTTTCTGTTCTTTCTGTATAATACCTAAATTATCTTCAGCCCCGGAAATTCTCTCCTCTGCATTGTCTAACCTGCTATGACAGCTATCTAATTTATTTTTCATCTCCCTAACTTCTAATTGCTCACTTTTGATGCCTTTCATCTCTTGTTTTAGATCATGTATGGATTTCTTTATCTCCTTGATTTCCTTTTGAGTGGTTAGCTCAGTAGCTTTATTTTCTTTGGACATTTGCTGGAGTTTGGTCACCTCTTTATTTGTGGATTCTATGAATTTATCCATCTTTCTTTGAAAAACCTTTATTATGGCCTCCTTTATGGCTTCTTCTTTTTCACTTATCACCTTGTTTTTGCTTCCCTCTTGTTCAGCTATGGCTTCCTCCATTATCTCTTTCTTTATATTTTCACATTTTTCATTAATGATGTTTATCAATTGCATTGTGTAGCACTTGGAAGACTCTCCTCTAGGTTTGCCAGTGACTGTTCCATTGTCTGTTTACATTGGGTGGTGGATGTTGTTTCTTGATTTGACATTTTTATTGAGTTTCTTGTTCTGCCCATTTGAAAATGGGAGCAAGATTACTACTAAATGCGATTATAGTTTTTCAGATATAATCAACCTAGACCTCTGTAGCTGGCAGACACTAGATGTTCACAAGTTTTGATTGGTATTATCACTCTTTCGTTTTGTGCACTTACAGACCAGTCTAATACAACCACTGATAAGCGATTTATTCCCAAAACAATAAGCCTCTCAATCCAATCTCTATTGTCTTTAAGTCCCTCTGAGCCTAGAGAATAATTAACCAACTACATATACAATATTGCTCAACAGCCATCATCTGTAGTTTCGGGCAGTATAAGGGTTGTAAGATGAGCAGAGGTCCAGAGATAGAAAAAAAGAATGAGAGAGGTCAGGGGAGGTACAACAGGATTAACGTAGGAGTGTAAGAATATTGTAGTCATGAAGAAAAGGTATAGCATAAAGATAACTGACCTAAGTTGGTAAGTAGGTAGCATACTTGAGTACAATTTTGGAAAGTATTAGAATTAAACTTATGTGTTGCTGCACGACTAGCTCTTAGCCCAACCAGTGTCCTCACAGTGGACCATGGGATGGATCTGTTTTCCTTGTCTACGTTGAGGGAAAGGGGTATTTCACAAGATGCAGAAGCGAAGATTTCAGAAGCAAATGCTGTGAGTGAATTAGCTCGTAAAAAGCATTTTTATTTTCTTTTACCTTTCTGCTAGACTTGGGGCTTGAATTCAGGGCCTGAGCACTGTCCTCGGGTTTTCTCAAGTCTAGCCCTCTGCCACTTGAGCCACAGTGCCACATCTAGATTTTCTATCTATGTGATACTGAGCAATCAAACCCAGATCTTCATGGATGCTAGGCAAGCACTCTACCACTATGCCAAACTCTCAACCCTGGCATAGTCATTATAAAGTCATCATCATCATATCAAAAAATCCTTTCTCCTACAAAGAATGAACACTTATCTATGTGTGTAATTGTTTTTTTTTAAATTTCACTAATTCTTCTGTGCTTTTCCCTCTTGCATTTTTTACACATGACAGCAAAGCTAATCATCAGGAAAAAATTGATTAGGATACAGAAACCTAATAATATCCTAGTAGATTGACGTCAAAAATATGTGCAAGATGCCCTGTGTGTTTGACCTAGTGGTAGAGTCCTTGGCTACCACGCAAAAAGACTCAGGTTTGATTCCTCATTGCCACATACATAGAAAACGCTGCAAGTGGTGCTGTGGCTCGGTGGGACAGCTAAAGCCTAAAGAAAGCCCAAGAACAATGTTCACACTCTGAGGTCAAGTCCCCAGACTAGCAAAAACAAAAAAACATCGACAAGGGGCAAAATGCAGGCAGAGAAGGCACTGTGAAGCAAATGTTTTGTAAAGGATGAGGGCAATATTGACCCTTAAGTTTGGTTCTTACCGAAGAAAGGCTCCTTGAGCCTGAGACCAGACTGGTAGTTGGGCCTAGTGGAAGACATTGGGATTGGACAAATAAGGTGTGCTTTTTCCTACATCCACATGTATATTGTGAGATTGGAGGAGAGATTCAGCCTCCAGTATGTCTTTGGTGAGGTCTTCTGTGAGCAAGGATCTTTGTTCATTGGGCCCTGAAAGGTGACCCTGCCTCCCTCACAATGGAACAGAATATGGAACCCTGGTAACCAAGCCACTGTAACTAACAACCAACTCAAGCCAGCTCACTTGGCCTGTGGCTCAGGAGGAAGAAAGATGTTGCTGTGCTGTTGCCAAAGGTCAGGAAACTCGAGTCTCAGGCATGGAAGTTGTGGATGTCTTACTCGAAGATGTACATGCTAGATCATGGCCAAGCCACAAATCCAGTATAACAGGCCTTTCTCTAAGAAGAAGGCCAGGGAAATCCAGGGCAACCAGATAAGGTATATTTCTAACAAGAAATGTATTTGACCCCATCATCCTCCCCACACACTACAACTTTCTTTTTTTAAAATTTTTTTTATTGTAATTAGTAAAAGGGTTACATGATATTGGCCAGATAGAAGGTGCATTAATTCACATACATTGATACCCTTTCCCATGTCTTGGTACCAATTTCCCTCCAACCCCACACCCCCCACCCGCCTTGGTTTTCCCCCCTTCCCTATCAAATTTCAAATATCCAAATACAAACAAATTCAATATATCAGATAACAAAGTGAGATACTATACCAATATGGGATAACCAAGGGACAGCAAAGGAGATGAGAGACAACATAGTACATTAAGGACAACAATCATTCATTATGTGGCTTTTGTTTCAATATCCTGCAGATCCTTTCAGTTAGCTTCACATTATATGGCCTTATATATGGCCTTTTGCTCTATTGCAAATCTCTGCCAGTGGAGCACAAGGTTTCTACTGATTATGACGAATGAGTGAAACCACTGAGCCAAGTTCCTTTGAGTCTGGCTTACTTCACTTAATATCATTTGTTCTAAGTCTTTCCATTTCCTAACAAATGGGGCGATGTCATTCTTTCTGACAGGAGCATAGAATTCCATTGTGTACAAATACCACAACTTGTTGATCCACTCATCAACTGAGGGACATCTGGGTTGGTTCCATATCTTTGCTTTGGTGAATAGTGCTGCAATGAACATCGTTGTGCTATTGGGTTTAGTATGTCCTTGTTTCTGGATTGTTGGATAAATGTCACGTAGTGGAATTGCTGGGTCATAGGGGAGTTCTATGTTTAGCCTTTTGAGGCACTGCCACACTGCTTTCCATAGTGGTTGAAAGAGTTTGCACTCCCACCAACAGTGTAGTAGTGATCCCTCCTGGCCACATCCCCTCCAGCATCTGTTGTCATTCGTTTTCCTGATCCTGGCCATTCTAACTGGAGTGAGGTGGAATCTTAGAGTTGTTTTGATTTGAATTTCTTTTATGACCAGCCATGTGGAGTATTTCTTCATGTGTTTATAGGCCATTTTTTTTCTTCTTCAGAGAGGACTCTTTATGTCTTTGGCCCATTTTTTAATGAGATGGGTGTTACTTTGGAGGTTAGTTTTGGAGTGATTCAATTTTTTGAGTTGTTGATATATTTTAGATATGAGGCCTATGTCCGTTGTTTGGTTGGTGAAGATTTCTCCCACTCTGTAGGCTTCCTGATTAGTTTACTAGCTATATCCGTTGCCATACAAAAGCTCTGCAGTTTACTGCAGTCCCACTTATCCAGCCTTCCTCTGATTTGTTGTGATTCTTGGTCCTTATTAAGAAAGTTTCGACCTGTGCCAAGGAGGCCTAGTGTATCTCCTATTCCTTCCTGTAAACTTTTCAATGTGTCAGCTTTTACCTCCAGGTCTTTGATCCATTTGGAGTTAATTCTAGTGCAAGGTGACAAAGAAGGATCCAACTTTAGTTTTCTGCAGGTGCTTAACCAGTTCTGCCAGCACAACTTGTTGAAGAGGCTATCTTTCTTCCATTCTATTTTTTTGGCTCCCTTGTCAAAGATTAGGTGTCCATAGGTCTGTGGTTAAATATCTGGGTCCGCAGTTCTATTCCATTGGACTTCAGGCCTGTTCTTGTGCCCGTACCAAGCTGTTTTGAGAATTATAGCTCTGTAGTAGAGTCTAAAGTTTGGAATTGAAATTCCTCCAGCGCTGTTCTTTCTGCTAAGAAGTGTTTTTGCTATAAGGGTCTTTTATTATTCCATATGAAATTTTGAATTGCCTCTTCTATTTCTTCAAAGAATGACATTGGGATGTTGATGGGTATTGCATTGAATTTGTAGATAGGCATTGGCAAGATTGTCATTTTCACAATGTTGATTCTTCCACTCCCGGAGCATGGGAGGTTTTTCCATTTCCTTAGTTCTGCTTTCATTTC
Organism: Megascapheus bottae; assembly: GCF_031878675.1. Lineage (NCBI taxonomy): Eukaryota > Metazoa > Chordata > Mammalia > Rodentia > Geomyidae > Megascapheus > Megascapheus bottae. The sequence continues at coordinate 695,855 of NW_028327383.1, forward strand.
CTCTTTTAGGGTTTTAAAGTTTTCATCTAAACGGTCCTTCACATTCTTAGTTAAGCTAATTCCTAGGTACTTTATTTTCTTTGAGGCTATTGTGAAAGGATTTTCTTTCCTGATTATTGCCTCGTTCCTCTCACTGTTGGCGTAAAGGAAGGCAGTTCATTGGTGAGGGTTGATTTTATGGCCAGCTACCCTTCCAAAGCTTTGAATCAGCTCAAGGAGCTTGCGAGTAGAGTCTATAGGATCCTTTAAATACAGAATCATGTCACCTGCAAAGAGGGATAGTTTTATTTCCTCTTTCCCTACTTGGATCCCCTTTATCCTTGCTTCTTGCCTTATTGCACTGCCTAGGAATTCTAGTACTATGTTAAAAAGGAGTAGAGAGAATGGGCATCCTTGTCTCGTTCCTGATTTTAGAGGGAATGGCTTTAGAGTTTTACCATTAAATATAATACTAGCAGTGGGTTTCTCATACACAGCCTTTATTACATTGAGAAATGTTCCATGGATTCTTAGTTTCTCCACATATTTTAACATAAAGGGGTTTTGGATCTTGTGAAATGCCTTTTCCGCATCTATTGAGACAATCATGTGATTTTTGTCTTTGCTCCTGTTGATGTGTCGAATTATATTAATTGATTTGTGTATGTTGAACCAGCTTTGCCTCCCTGTGATGAATCCAGTTTGATCATAGTGTATAATTTTTTGATGAGTTGTTGTAGACGGTTGGCCAGTATTTTGTTGAGAAGTTTTGCATCGATGTTCATCAAAGAAATGGGTCTATAGTTCTCTTTCTTTGATGAATCTCTGTCTGGTTTGGGGATGAGGGATATACTGGCTTCACAGAATGAGTTTGGTAAACAACCTTCATTTTCAGTTTCGTTGAAGAGCTTGAGGATTATTGGTGTGAGCTCTGCTTTGAAGACCTTATAGAATTCAGCTGTGAATCCATCTGGCCCTGGGCTCTTTTTAAGTGGAAGTTGTCTAATTTCCATTTCTGTTTCAGAGCTTGAAATAGGCCTGTTGAGTTGGGTTAACTCTCGTTGGTTCAGTGTGGGTATGTTAATATTGTCTAGGAATTCATCCATTTCTTCTAGATTCTCAAATTTGTTGGCGTAAAGGTTTGAGAAGTATTCCCTCATGATATTCTGGATCTTGGTAATGTCTGTCGTGATATTACCATTTTCATCTGTGCTTTTGTTTATTTCCATATGCTCTCTTCTTTGTTTGGTAAGATTTGCTAAGGGCTTGTCAATTTTGTTAATTCTTTCAAAGAACCAACTCCTTGTTTTGTTGATTCTTTCTATAGTTTTTTTTTATTCCAAATCATTTAATTCTGCTTTGATTTTAATAATTTGCTTTCTCGTAATGGGTTTAAGGTTGGTTTGTTGCTCTTTTTCCAAGAGGTTAAGGTGAGACATTAACTAGTTGGTTTGCCATTTTTCCAACTTGCTGTTGTAGGCACTCAGCGCTATAAATTTTCCTCTGAGTACTGCCTTTGTTGTGTCCCTAAGTAGTTGATATTTGTGTGCTCCTTATTGTTAAATTTCATAAACAGTTGGATATCTGTTCTGATCTCTTCGATTACCCATTGCTTTTGATTCAAAAATGAGTTGTTCAGTCTCTATGATTTACAGGGTTTTCGTTGGTGGGGATGTGTGTTCAGTTCCAATTTGATGCCTTTATGATCTGATAGTGTGCATGGAATAATTTCAGTGTTTCTGAATCTGTCCAGGTTTGTTTTATGGCCTAAGATGTGGTCTATTTTGGAAAATGTTCCATGTGCTGCTGAGAAAATCGTATATTGTGTTGTTACTGGTTGGAATATTCTGCAGATGTCTGTTCGATCTAGTTGGTCTATATAGTTGTTCAGTTCTAAGGTTTCTCTGTTGAGTTTTTGCCTTGTTGATCTGTCCATAGGTGAGAGTGGTGTGTTAAACTCACCAACAATCACTGTATTTCGATCTATGTATGGTTTCAGTGTAATTAAAGTTTGCTTGATGAAGTTTGGAGCTCCGGGATTGGGTGTGTAAATATTTAGGATCGTTATGTCTTCCTGGAGGAAAGATCCCTTTAGTAGTATGTAGTAACCTTCTTTGTATTTTCTTACTAATTTTAGTTTGAAGTCTATTGTATCTGATATGAGGATGGCAACTCCAGCCTTTTAATGGGGGCAGTTAGCTTGATAGAGTTTATTCCAACCTCTCACTTTCAAAAGATGATTGTTTTTGGGTAAGATGTGTCTCTTGAAGACAGCAGAACGATGGCTCTTGCCTTTTGATCCAACTAGGCAGCCTATGCCGTTTAATTGGAGAGTTAAGTCCATTGATATTGAGAGTTAGGATTGAGAGATATTTATTAGTTCCTACCATTTTGAAAAGCTTTTAGTAGGGCCTGTGTCTTGACAGTTCTTGTGGTCCTTAGATGGTATGCTGTTTAGGTGCCATTTCTTTCCCTATATTGCATTTATTTTGGTTTTCTATGTATAGAGCATCTTTGAGAATTCTCTGTAGTGTTGGTTTTGTTTCGACATATTGTTGCAGCTTTTCCCTGGAATGGAATGGTTTTATTGTTCCCTCAGTTATGAATGAGAACTTAGCTGGCTACAGTATTCTTGGTTGGTAGTTATTTGATTTAAGGGCATGACATATATGCTTCCAGTCACTTCGTGCTTGCATGGTCTCTGCTGAGAAATCTGGCGTTATTCTGATTGGTTTGCCTTTATAGATTACTGATCCCTTCTCCCTGGCTGCCTTTAGGATCTTTTGTTTCGTTTCTATTGATCCAGTTCAGATCACAATGTGGCGGTGGGATGTTCTTTTCTGGTCAGGTCTGTTTGGGGTTCTAAAAGCTTCTCGTATCTGGATGGGCCTGCCCTTCTGGATATTTGGGAAATTCTCTGAGATGATTCTCTGAAGTATATTTCCAATACCATTGATCTCTTTCTCCACGCCCTCCTCAATAACAACTAGCCTTAAATTAGGCTTCCTAATTGTATCTTGGACCTCCTGAAGCGCTCTCTCATATTTCCTAGATTTGGATTGACTCATTTTCTGTTCTTTCTCTATGATACCTAAATTATCTTCAGCCCCGGAAATTCTCTCCTCTGCATTGTCTAACCTGCTATGAAAGCTATCTAATTTATTTTTCATCTCCCTAACTTCTAATTGCTCACTTTTGATGCCTTTCTTCTCTTGTTTTAGATCATGTATGGATTTCTTAATCTCCTTGATTTCCTTTTGAGTGATTAGCTCAGTAGCTTTATTTTCTTTGGACATTTGCTGAAGTTTGGTCACGTTTTTATTTGTGGATTCTATGAATTTATCCATCTTTCTTTGAAAAACCTTTATTATGGCCTCCTTTATGGCTTCTTCTTTTTCACTTATCACCTTATTTTTGCTTCCCTCTTGTTCAGTTATGGCTTCCTCCATTATCTCTTTCTTTATATTTGCACATTTTTCATTAATGATGTTTATCAATTGCATTTGTGTAGCACTTGGAAGACTCTCCTCTAGGTCTGCAGTGACTGTTCCATTGTCTGTTTACATTGGGTGGTGGATGTTGTTTCTTGATTTGACATTTTTCTTGAGTTTCTTGTTCTGCCCATTTGAAAATGGGAGCAAGATTACTACTAAATGCGATTATAGTTTTTCAGATATAACCAACCTAGACCTCTGTAGCTGGCAGACACTAGATGTTCACAAGTTTTGATTGGTATTATCACTCTTTCGTTTTGTGCACTTACAGACCAGTCTAATACAACCACTGATAAGCGATTTATTCCCAAAACAATAAGCCTCTCAATCCAATCTCTATTGTCTTTAAGTCCCTCTGAGCCTAGAGAATAATTAACCAACTACATATACAATATTGCTCAACAGCCATCATCTGTAGTTTCGGGCAGTATAAGGGTTGTAAGATGAGCAGAGGTCCAGAGATAGAAAAAAAGAATGAGAGAGGTCAGGGGAGGTACAACAGGATTAACGTAGGAGTGTAAGAATATTGTAGTCATGAAGAAAAGGTATAGCATAAGGATAACTGACCTAAGTTGGTAAGTAGGTAGCATACTTGAGTACAATTTTGGAAAGTATTAGAATTAAACTTATGTGTTGCTGCACGACTAGCTCTTAGCCCAACCAGTGTCCTCACAGTGGACCATGGGATGGATCTGTTTTCCTTGTCTACGTTAGGGAAAGGGGTATTTCACAAGATGCAGAAGCGAAGATTTCAGAAGCAAATGCTGTGAGTGAATTAGCTCGTAAAAAGCATTTTTATTTTCTTTTACCTATCTGCTAGTCTTGGGGCTTGAATTCAGGGCCTGAGCACTGTCCTCGGGTTTTCTCAAGTCTAGCCCTCTGCCACTTGAGCCACAGTGCCACATCTAGATTTTCTATCTATGTGATACTGAGCAATCAAACCCAGAACTTCATGGATGCTAGGCAAGCACTCTACCACTATGCCAAACTCTCAACCCTGGCATAGTCATTATAAAGTCATCATCATCATATCAAAATATCCTTTCTCCTACAAAGAATGAACACTTATCTATGTGTGTAATGCTTTTTTTTTAATTTCACTAATTCTTCTGTGTTTTTCCCTCTTGCATTTTTTACACATGACAGCAAAGCTAATCATCAGGAAAACATTGATTAGGATACAGAAACCTAATAATATCCTAGTAGATTGACGTCAAAAATATGTGCAAGATGCCCTGTGTGTTTGACCTAGTGGTAGAGTCCTTGGCTACCACGCAAAAAGACTCAGGTTTGATTCCTCATTACCACATACATAGAAAACGCTGCAAGTGGTGCTGTGGCTCGGTGGGACAGCTAAAGCCTAAAGAAAGCCCAAGAACAATGTTCACACTCTGAGGTCAAGTCCCCAGACTAGCAAAAACAAAAAAAATCGACAAGGGGCAAAATGCAGGCAGAGAAGGCACTGTGAAGCAAATGTTTTGTAAAGGATGAGGGCAATATTGACCCTTAAGTTTGGATCTTACGGAAGAAAGGCTCCTTGAGCCTGAGACCAGACTGGTAGTTGGGCCTAGTGGAAGACATTGGGATTGGACAAATAAGGTGTGCTTTTTCCTACATCCACATGTATATTGTGAGATTGGAGGAGAGATTCAGCCTCCAGTATGTCTTTGGTGAGGTCTTCTGTGAGCAAGGATCTTTGTTCATTGGGCCCTGAAAGGTGACCCTGTCTCCCTCACAATGGAACAGAATATGGAACCCTGGTAACCAAGCCACTGTAACTAACAACCAACTCAAGCCAGCTCACTTGGCCTGTGGCTCAGGAGGAAGAAAGATGTTGCTGTGCTGTTGCCAAAGGTCAGGACACTCGAGTCTGAGGCATGGAAGTTGTGGATGTCTTACTCGAAGATATACATGCTAGATCATTGCCAAGCCACAAATCCAGTATAACAGGCCTTTCTCTAAGAAGAATGCCAGGGAAATCCAGGGCAACCAGATGAGTTATATTTCTAACAAGAAATGTATTTGACCCCATCATCCTCCCCACACACGACAAGTTTCTTTTTTTAAAATTTTTTTATTGTAATTAGTAAAAGGGTTACATGATATTGGCCAGATAGAAGGTGCATTAATTCACATACATTGATACCCTTTCCCATGTCTTGGTATCCATTTCCCTCCAACCCCACACCCCCACCCGTCTTGGTTTTCCCCCCTTCCCTATCAAATTTCAAATATCCAAATACAAACAAATTCAATATATCAGATAACAAAGTGAGATACTATACCAATATGGGATAACCAAGGGACAGCAAAGGAGATGAGAGACAACATAGTACATTAAGGACAACAATCATTCATTATGTGGCTTTTGTTTCAATATCCTGCAGGTCCTTTCAGTTAGCTTCACATTATATGGCCTTATATATGGCCTTTTGCTCTATTGCAAATCTCTGCCAGTGGAGCCCAAGGTTTCTACTGATTATGACGAATGAGGGAAACCACTGAGCCAAGTTCCTTTGAGTCTGGCTTACTTCACTTAATATCATTTGTTCTAAGTCTTTCCATTTCCTAACAAATGGGGCGATGTCATTCTTTCTGACAGGAGCATAGAATTCCATTGTGTACAAATACCACAACTTGTTGATCCCCTCATCAACTGAGGGACATCTGGGTTGGTTCCATATCTTTGCTATGGTGAATAGTGCTGCAATGAACATCGTTGTGCTAGTGGGTTTAATATGCCCTTGTTTCTGGATTGTTGGGTAAATGCCAAGTAGTGGAATTGCTGGGTCATAGGGGAGTTCTATGTTTAGCCTTTTGAGGCACTGCCACACTGCTTTCCATAGTGGTTGAATGAGTTTGCACTCCCACCAACAGTGTAGTAGTGATCCCTCCTGGCCACATCCCCTCCAGCATCTGTTGTCATTCGTTTTCCTGATCCTGGCCATTCTAACTGGAGTGAGGTGGAATCTTAGAGTTCTTTTGATTTGCATTTCTTTTATGACCAGAGATGTGGAGCATTTCTTCATGTGTCTATAGGCCATTTTTGTTTCTTCTTCAGAGAAGACTCTCTTTATGTCTTTGGCCCATTTTTTAATGGGATGGGTGTTACTTTGGAGGTTAGTTTTGGAGTGATTCAATTTTTTGAGTTGTTGATATATTTTAGATATGAGGCCTTTGTCCGTTGTTTGGTTGGTGAAGATCTTCTCCCACTCTGTAGGCTTCCTGATTAGTTTACTAGCTATATCCGTTGCCATACAAAAGCTCTGCAGTTTACTGCAGTCCCACTTATCCAGCCTTCCTCTGATTTGTTGTGATTCTTGGTCCTTATTAAGAAAGTTTCGACCTGTGCCAAGGAGGCCTAGTGTATCTCCTATTCCTTCCTGTAAACTTTTCAGTGTGTCAGCTTTTACCTCCAGGTCTTTGATCCATTTGGAGTTCATTCTAGTGCAAGGTGACAAAGAAAGATCCAACTTTAGTTTTCTGCAGGTGCTTAACCAGTTCTGCCAGCACAACTTGTTGAAGAGGCTATCTTTCTTCCATTCTATTTTTTTGGCTCCCTTGTCAAAGATTAGGTGGCCATAGTTCTGTGGTTTAATATCTGGGTCCGCACTTCTATTCCATTGGACTTCAGGCCTGTTCTTGTGCCCGTACCAAGCTGTTTTGAGAATTATAGCTCTGTAATAGAGTCTAAAGTTTGGAATTGAAATTCCTCCAGCGCTGTTCTTTCTGCTAAGTAGTGTTTTTGCTATACGGGGTCTTTTATTATTCCATATGAAATTTTGAATTGCCTCTTCTATTTCTTTAAAGAATGACATTGGGATGTTCAGGGGTATTGCATTGAATTTGAAGATAGCCCTTGGCAAGATTGTCATTTTCACAATGTTGATTCTTCCAATCCAGGAGCATGGGAGGTTTTTCCATTTCCTTAGTTCTGCTTTAATTTCCTTTTTTAGGGTTTTAAAGTTTTCATCTAAACGGTCCTTTACATTCTTAGTTAAGCTAATTCCTAGGTACTTTATTTTCTTTGAGGCTATTGTGAAAGGAGTTTCTTTCCGGATTGTTGCCTCGTTCCTTTCATGGTTGGTGTAAAGGAAGGCAGTTGAATTGTGAGGGTTGATTTTAGGGCCTGCTACCCTTCCAAAGCTTTGAATCAGCTCAAGGAGCTTGGGAGTAGAGTCTATAGGATTCTTTAAATACAGAATCATGTCATCTGCAAAGAGGGATAGTTTTATTTCCTCTTTCCCTACTTGGATCCCCTTTATGCTTGCTTCATGCCTTATTGCACTGCCTAGGAAATTTAGTACTGCGTTAGAAAGGAGTGGAGAGAGTGGGCATCCTTGTCTCGTTCCTGATTTTAGAGGGAATGGCATTAGATTTTCACCATTAAGTATAATACTAGCAGTGGGTTTCTCCTACACAGCCTTTATTTCATTGAGAAATGTAGTCATCTTGCCTTATTGCACTGCCTAGGAATTCTAGTATTATGTTAAAAAGGAGTGGAGAGTGTGGGATCCTGAATGCTACACCTTAGCACTTTTATGCAAAGCTTAGGCCTGTGGCATTTTAAGCACAATTCAACGCTCTGTTTTTTGCTGGTTAATTAGAGGTAAAAATGTTATGGAATTTATTGCATGGCTAATTTCGAACTGGAATCCTCAGGTCTCAGCTTATCTTGAGTAGCTAGGATTACAGCACTTTTACAACCTGTATGCTCATACACATCGCTTCTGATCCAAACACTCATTGTTCAATTTAACTAACAAGATGTGAGGAAAGATGATTGACTGTAATTTACTAGATGGGCTTCTAGTGAGTATATATTTCCACTTCCACTCTGAAGCCAGGGAAATGTTTCTGGTACATGTTTCAACTATCTCCCAAAGAGGAAATAATGTGTGAGTACGTTTTCTAGTATTTCAGATAGGAAATGGACTTTGGTGTTTGGAACCTGTTGGGCAGAGTGTATCAGCTGGGCTGTGATAACAGAGATGATGTTTCAGACAGGAATATTTTCATCCCAGACAGACTTAATGCAGATTCTTGGATTTCAGGCCTTGAGTAGATAGAATTACAACTGTGAGCTTCCACCACCACCTGGTTCATTTTGGAAACCTTAATTGCTTCTCATTTCTTCCTTTCCTTTTTTGGAAGATTGATCTAAGCTGGCTGATTGTGCATCACAATGAAGTGATTGGCCTCAGGAATTGCAAATATTTGTTTCATCAGCACGGAATGAATGAAGTTGATCTAAACCCAATAGTATTTTCCTTCTGATGAATAGGGAACTTACTTATATCATTATTCCTTGCCTTTGCTTTCCCAAAGCAAGCAACATGTTTCTTAAGAACTATACTTCATGTGAATATTATAATTAGAAGCTATCTTCTGCACACTTCAGAATAGTCCTTGCATTTATAAACTTATATTACAATATTAGGTAGAAGAATGGTGACTGTTAGTTTCATAACTACTACATATGTTTTACTCTTTAAGGCTCATTAACTCAAGAAGGGATTAAATACATTTAGATAATAGTAAAACATAGCTGCTGCTGATTTGATGTGTGTGCAGATGATACACAGATTTACTAGGATTACTCAAAAGTTTTCTTCAAATTTTCAGTAGTAGACTGCTATGCTAACTGGAAGGTGATAGTAATGATGCTGAAATTCTATGAATCAGTTATGAAGCAGAATTTCAGGGGAGAGTATTTGCTAGGGACTTAATTTCTAAGACGCATATCAAGAATATTGAACTATAACACCAAATGATGGAGGACTCAGTGTCACATTTTGTTTGTTTTATGCAAGTCCTGAGACTTGAACCCAGGGACTGGGAACTGTCCTTAAATGTTTTTTTTTGCTTCAGGCTAGTGTTCTACCACTTGATCCACAGCTCCACTTCCAGATTTTTGGTAATGAACTGTAAATCAGAATATCATGCAATTTGTTTGGACTGGATTCAAACCTGATTCTGTGTAGATAGGATTCCAAGTGTGAGCGCACAGAGCCTGGCTAGTATCATTCATCATTCAAGTCATGGGACTGCAATTCTGCACCTGGGTCTTGTCACTGAGCTTTTCAGCTCAAGAATACTGCCCTATCCCTTGAGCCATAGGGCCACTTCTGGGTTTCTGGTGGTTAATTGGAGATAAGAGTCACATGGACTTCAGTGCCCAGGCTGACTTTGAACTGCTATCCTTGGATCCGAGCCTCTTGAGTTGCTACATTTACAAGTGTGAGAAACCATACCCGGCTAAATTATTTTTTAAGTTAATTTTTTTGTTAAGTCAATATATAGTTGGCATACGGTTACATAAGTAATGAACACATTTCTTAAGAAAATTGTTATCCCCTCCCTCATTTTTCTCTGTTTTCCTACCCTCAGCCCCCTCTCCACCCAGATTGTTCAGTTCATTTCCGTTTAGTGTCTTCCAAGTATCACTGTTCAATTGGTTCACCCTTTTTCCTTTGTTTTTTTTTTTTACCATTTTATTATACCCTCTCCATTCCCCAAATCACATAAACCTATGTGCAAGACACAGGGTACCCAAATTCAACACAGTGACTACAGAGAATAAAACTAAAGGGAAAAAGAAGAAAAGAGGTAAAAAGCAAGAAAATGAAAGAACATCATACAGTACCTTACAAGCAACAACACTGAAAAAACAAAACATAAAACCTTGGGCTGAAAATGTAGCTTGCCTAGCATGTATGAAACCCTGGATTCCATTCCTCAGCACCACATAAACAAAAACTGGAAGTGCCACTGTGACTCAGCTGGTAGATTTCTAACGTTCAGCACACAGTGTCTCCAAGTGACAAAAATCTGTCACATTTAAGTCAGGCTTCAAAACTTTGCTAGGAACCAGTTACATCATTTGGAAGAAAGTCCAATTTTCAAAAAATCACTAGCCAGGCGCTGGAGGGTCATAATTGTCATTCTACTAGGCAGGGAGAAGGTTATTCAAAGCCTTTGCAAGCAAAAAAACGAAAACAAAAAAAACCTGTAAGATTCTTCTCTCCACTTATCCACCCAAAAAAATAGTGGAGTTGTGGCTAAAACTGGTACAGCATTAGCCTTGAGGAAAAAGAACTAAGAGACCTTGCCCAGGTCCAAAGTTCAAGCTCCCCACCAAGAAAGAAAAAAAAAGGAGTCCAGATACCTTAGTTTCAAAAGTATATCTGGATATCTTAGTAGATTTTTCTGATCTTTCCTCATTCATCTCATTGAACCACATAATCTTGATCCTGATCTGACTAAGAGCCTGCATTGTGCTTAATAAAGTCATTCCACATATTCCAGTAGAATCTGGACAGCTAACAGCCACTTACCAATGCTTTATTCTACGTTTAGGCCAGTATGTCTTCATACCATCTACACAGTCATCTATATCATCTTTCCAGAAGTATCATTGAGTGTAGAACACTCAGAACTAAAATAATTGCATAAAGATGTAATAAAACCCCTTGATTCATTAAGAAAATTTCTGTACCACTTAGAGCAAGTACATTAGTGGTATTTACCTCTAGCCTCTTTTTTAAAAAAGTTTATTAACATTGAATTTTACATCATATTTCAAATGTCATGTTTAACCAACAAGTATTCAAGAAGGGAATCGCTATACAATCACTGGCACATAAATTTTAGAATATAGTAAAAATTAAGCTGAATCTTTGTATGTCATAGATACAGATTAATCTATAATAAAACACATGTCTATAGAGTCTATAGTCTATCCTAGATTTTTATGTCTATGTAGTTATGTTTATATCTCCAAAATTATGTCCAGAACTTTGGGTATCAACTATTCAATCATCGCTCTACTACTGTTTGAAACTAATATCCATATATTAAGGATACCATATACCTTTTGTTCCTTGGTCTTGACTTATCTCACTCAAAAGGATTCACTCTAATTTCATCCACTACCCCAAAAATGCCATTATTATTTTTTTCTCTGCAGATCTTCTTTTTATATATTTATTTGTATTGTAATTTATAGAAGGGTTACATTATATTCACCAGATAGAAGGTGCATTACTTCTCAAACTTTGATACCCCATGTAATGATATGGTCCCCATTTCCCTTCCCCTACCCCCACTCATGTTCATTTCCCCCCTTCCCTATCCAATTTCATATAACCAATTAGGCACATATGAAATATATCAGAAAACAAGGTGAAATATTGTAACAATATGATATAACCAAGGGATAGCAAAAGAGATAAGAGATCACATAGTTCATTAAGGACAACAATCACTCATTATATGAGTTTTGTTTCTTCATCTTGGAGGTCCTTACATTTAGTGTCATACTATTTGTCACGATGTCTCTAGATTTTGTTCTATTGTAAATCTCTGGTAGCAGAGCCCAAGGTTTCTACTGAATTTGACAAATGAGGGAGACTCTTGGGCCTATGTTCCTTTGAGTTTGGCTTACTTCACTTAATATGATTTTTTTCCTTTTCATCCACTTCCCCGAGAATGCCATTATTTTATCTTGTCGGTTGGCTACGTATCATTCCATTGTGTGTGTGTGTGTGTGTGTGTGTGTGTGTGTGTGTGTGTGTATCACATTTTTTGTAGTAGGGCATCTGGTTGTTTCCATCATCCAGCCTCATTTTCTACAGATATTTTTATAGTCTCTTTTTTATTTTCAGGGTAATGTATAGAGGGGTTACGATTACATTTACAGGTAGTGGACTGCATTACTTCTCACACATGTATTCCACTCCACATGTTTTTGTCCCCAGTTCCCTCTCCCCTCCCCTTCCAAATCATCTTGTTCCCCCCTTCCCTTTCCTATTTGACATAAACAAATAAACATATATACAATATGACAGGGAAAAAATCAGATACAGTAACAATCTGACATTAACCAAACGCCAAAATAAGAGATGAGAAATAACATAGTAGATTAAGGACAAAAATCACACAAGATTAAGAGCAACGATGACACAAGATATAGCTCTTGTTCCCATATCCTACAGATCCTTTCATTTAGTCTCATCCTTTATGACCTTATATACCTAGGTTTTTGAGTTATTGTAATCCTCTGCTAGGACAGTCCTAGATGTAAACTAATTATTACAAATGAGGGAAACCATTGAGCTTATGTTTCTTTGGGTCTGGCTTGCTTCACTTAATATGAATTTTTCCAAGTCATTCCATTTCCTTACAAATGGGGCGATGTCATTCCTTCTGATGGCAGCATAGCATTCCATTGTGTATAAGTACCACATCTTCTTGATTCAGTCATCTACTGAGTGGCATCTGGGTTGGTTTCATATCTTTGCTATGGTAAATAGTGCTGCAATGAGCATCATTGTGCTAGTGGCTTTAGTATGCCCTTTTTTCTGGACAATTGGGTAGATGCGAAGTAGTGGATTTGCTGGATCATAGGGGACCTCTATGTTCAGTCTTTTGAGGAACCACCACACTGCTTTCCCTAGTGGTTGAACGAGTTTACACTCACACCAACAGTGTAGGTGTGATCCCCCTGGTCACTTCCCCACCAGTATCTCTTATTAGATTTTTTGATAATGGCCATTCTGACTGGAGTCAGGTGGAATCTCAAAGTTGTTTTGATTTTCATTTCCCTTATTGCTAGAGATATGGAGCATTTCTTCATGTGTCTAAAGCCCATTTTAATTTTTTCTTCAGAGAATACTCTTTTAAGTCTTTAGCCCACCTTTTAATAGGATGGTTGTTTCTTTGAAGATTTGTTTGGGGAGATTCATTTTTTTCAGCTATAGATATATTTTAGATAACTACATATATTTTTGTAGAAAAAAGAATGGAAGCCATCATGCTGGCTCACAACTTAATTTCAGCTAGTTAGGAGGCTCAGGGCTTAGGATCACAGGTCAAAGCCAACCAGGGCCCTACAGTGTGTGAGATCAAACTCTGTGAACATACAATGACTGTAAGAGGAATCTCACTGCCTGGGAATGTAGCCTAATGGTAGAGTGCTCACCTAGAATGCATGAAGACCTAGTTTCTATTCACCGGTACGACATACTCAGAAAAAAGCTAGAAGTGGCGCTGTGTCTCAAGAGGGCAGAGCACTCACCTTGGGCAAGCGAGTCCAATGAAAATGTCTAGGCCCTGAGTCCAAGCTCTAGGACTGGCAAAAAGAAATAAAAAGCAATCTTACATAAGTAACAAGGAATGTACCCTATATTTATTTATTTATTTATTTATTTTGTTTAAACACTAAAATGTATTTATATGAGATGATTCATTCCACCTAAAAACAAAAAATTCATTTTAGTTTACTTTTCATACGTTTTTCATTGACAAAATTGTGGTATACATGTGTGTGAATATTTACATATGCATATATGTACATTATATATACATATATATACAGCTCTAGGCAATCAAAATATCTGGGTACTTATTCAGTGACAATAATAGAAATTTTAAGAGAAAATTATACATAACAAATTTACACTAGACTTACTCCATTTACTCATCCCTTTTTATTGTGTGCCAGTCCTGGGGTTTGAACTCAGACCCTGAGCATTGTCCTTGGGCTTTCTCAAGGCTTGTGCTATACCACTAGAGTGACAGAACCATTTTCTGCTTTTCTTTTTTTTTTTGCAATTTTTTTATTGTAATTAGCAAAAGGGTTAAATGATATTTGCCAGATAGAAGGTGCATTAATTAACATACATTGATAGCCTTTTACATGTCTTGGTACCCATTTCCATCCCCCCTACACCCCCCACCCATCTTGATTTTCCCCCATTTCCTATCAGATTTCAAATATCCAAATACAAATAAATTCAATATATCAGATAACAAAGTGAGATACTATACCAATATGAGATAACCAAGGGACAGCAAAGGAGATGAGAGACAACATAGTACATTAAGGACAACAATCATTCATTACAGGCCTTTTGTTTCACTATCCAGGAGGTCCTTTCAATTAGTTTCACATTATATGTCCTTATGTATCAAGATTTTGCTCTATTGCAAGTCTCTGCTAGTAGAGCCCAAGGATTCTACTGATTATGACGAATGAGGGAAACCATTGAGCCTAAGTTCCTTTCAGTCTGGCATACTTCACTTAATATGATTTTTTCTAAGTCTTTCCATTTCCTAACAAATGGGGCGATGTCATTCTTTCTGACAGCAGCATAGAATTCCATTGTGTACAAATACCACAACTTGTTGATCCACTCATCAACTGAGGGACATCTAGGTTGGTCCCATATCTTTGCTATGGTGAATAGTGCTGCAATGAACATGGTTGTGCTAGTGGGTTTAGTATGTCATAGTTTCTGGGTGGTTGGGTAAATGCCAAGTAGTGGAATTGCTGGGTCATAGGGGAGGTCTATGTTTAGCCTTTTGAGGCACTGCCACACTGCTTTCCACAGTGGTTGAACGAGTTTGCACTCCAACCAACAGTGTAGTAGTGATCCCTCCTGGACACATCCCATCCAGCATCTGTTGTCATTCGTTTTCCTGATCCTGGCCATTCTAGCTGAGGCAATCCAAAATTTCATATGGAATAATAAAAGACCCCGTATAGCAAAAACACTTCTCTGCAGAAAGAACAGCGCTGGAGGAATTTCAATTCCAAACTTTAGACTCTATTACAGAGCTATAATTCTCAAAACAGCTTGGTACTGGCACAAGAACAGGCCTGAAGACCAATGGAATAGAACTGAGGACCCAGATATTAAACCACAGACCTATGGCCACCTAATCTTTCACAAGGGAGCCAAAAAAATAGAATGAAAGAAAGACACCCTCTTCAACAAGTTGTGCTGGCAGAACTGGTTAAGCACTAGCAGAAAACTAAAGCTGGATCCTTCTTTGTCACATTGCAGTAGAATTAACTGCAAATGGACCAAAGACCTGGAGGTAAAAGCTGACACATTGAAAACTCTACAGGAAGGAATAGGAGATACACTAGGCCTCCTTGGCACAGGTCGAAACTTTCTTAGTAGGGACCAAGAATCACAACAAATCAGAGAAAGGCTGGATAAGTGGGACTGCATTAAACTGCAGAGCTTTTGTATGGCAAAGGACATAGCTAGTAAACTAATCAGGAAGCCTACAGAGTGGGAGAAGATCTTCACCAACCAAACAACGGACATAGGCCTCATATCTAAAATATATCAACAACTCAAAAAATTGAATCACTCCAAAACTAACCTCCAAAGTAACAACCATCCCATTAAAAAATGGGCCAAAGACTTAAAGACAGTCTTCTCTGAAGAAGAAACAAAAATGGCCTATAGACACATGAAGAAATGCTCAACATCTCTGGTCATAAAAGAAATGCAAATCAAAACAACTCTAAGATTGTACCCTATATTTATGCAAACTGAAAAAGTCGTTGAGAAATTAGAAAATATGTATAAAGTGCATAATTTCTTTTGTGTGTTGTCACTAGGTCTTCAACTGAGTGCTTCAGCTCTATCCCTGACCTTTTCTGCTCAAGGCTAGCACTCTACCAATGCAGCCCCAAATCAACTATCTTCAACTGAGATATAAGCGATGAATATTTCAGGGTGCTTCATGAAAAACATTTTTATAAATTGAAACTTTCAACACAGTCTTATTTTAGTATGAATGTTGAGATGGGAAGAGACAGAAAAAGTGAAATGTTTCCTGATCCCCATAGAGAAGAGACTCAGCAGAACCACTGTGGTCTGCAGGCTTCTTTGTTCGTTTTGTTTGCTTGTTTGATTTTTGTCAATTGTGGGGCTTGAAGTCTGGGCCTGGGCACTGTCCCTGAGCTCTTCAGCTCAAGGCTAGTGCTTTAATCTGTGAGCCACAGTGCCACTTCTGGTTTTTCTGGCAGTTAACTGGGTACTTTGGCTGGCTTTAAACTTTGATTCTCAGATCTTAGCCTCCTGAGTAGCTAAGATTATAGGTGTGAGGTACCATCACCAGGCTGCTGCTCTGATACTATGCAGGTTCTGGATCAAGAACTTCAAGTTCTTACTTCAATTTTTTCTTCTCTTGCCTG
Organism: Megascapheus bottae; assembly: GCF_031878675.1. Lineage (NCBI taxonomy): Eukaryota > Metazoa > Chordata > Mammalia > Rodentia > Geomyidae > Megascapheus > Megascapheus bottae. The sequence continues at coordinate 712,325 of NW_028327383.1, forward strand.
ATTCTCTGCCATTTGAACGAAGCCCCAATTCCTGGTCTTTGTTGGTTAATGAGAGATATTATGATTTTCTAATATTCAGAGCAATGATTATAAAACCCAGCATTTTACTTACTTGAATAAATTAAGAGACAGGACCTAGTGAGATGGAAAACAAAATATTTTAAGTGGCTATCCTGTTCTAATACATAAGTCTGGCTATTTTTCTTACACACAAATATGTATTTTACCAGTTTCTACTCTATTTTTGCTTAGCTTAAAACCACCACTGCCATTTCATAGATTTTGTTGTTGTTGTTTGCGGTGCTTGAAATCTGTGCCTGGGCTGTTCCTCAGATCTTCAGTTCAATGCCAGTGTTCTACTACTTTTGATTTGGCCAGTCCTGGGCCTGAGCACTGTCCTTATATTTTCTCACGGCTAGGTCTCTACCACTTCAGCCTCAGCACCACTTCCAGCATTTTTCTATGGATGTGGTATTGAGGAATTGAACCCAGGTCTTCGTGCATGCTAGGCAAGCACTCTACCACTAGGCCAAACTCCCAGCATAAAATTATTCATCATTACTATTAGCTATCTTCTTTTTTTATTATTGATTCGTCATGGTGCTTGGACTTTGAGCCTGGAAACTGTCCCTGAGCTCTTCAGCTCAAGGCCATCGCTCTTCCTCTACAGCTCCACTTTTGGTTTCTGGTAGTTAATTGGTGATGTAAGTCTCACAAACATATGTGTCCAGGCTGGCTTTGGGCTTTGAACCAAGATCCTCCAATCTCAGCCTCCATAGTAGCTAGATTTACACGCTTCAGCCAGCAGTGCCTGACTGTTTGATGTCTCTGTATCTGTCTCTCTGTCTCTGTCTGACTCTGTCTGTCTGCCTGTCTGTCTGTCTCTCTCTCTCTCTGTCTCTCTCTCTGTCTCTCTGTCTCTCTCTCTGTCTCTCTCTCTCTGTCTCTCTCTCTCTCTATATGTCTCTCTCTCTCTCTCTCTCTCTCTCTCTCTCTCTCTCTCTCTCTCTCTCTCTCTCTCTCTCTCTCTCTCTCTCTCTCTCTCTCTTGGTTTAATTGTGCACCTGGGCAGTGTCCCTGGGCTCTTCAGCTCAAGGCTACAACCTTAAACACCTTGAGCCACAGTGTCACTTCTGGTTTTCTGGTGCTTAAGTGGAAGTAACAGTTTCATGGACTTTAGTGTCTGGCCTGGCTTTAAACTGTGATCCTCAGAACCCAAACTTCTGAGATCATTTCCAGCTTTTTTTTTGGTGTAAGTGGTACAGAGTAATTGAACACAGGGCTTTGAGTATACTAGGCAAGCAAACTACCACAAGTGTGCACTCCAGCCTTAGATAAGGGCTTTCTTTTTCTTTTTCTTTTTTTCACTCATAGGGCTTGAACTCTGGGCCTGGATGTTTACCTTAAGCTCTTCAGCTCAAGGCAAGGGCTCTACCACTTGAGGCACATTGTCATTTTGAATTTTCTGGATTATTTGGAAATAAGATTCTCACAGATTTTTATGCCTGGGCCGTCTTTGAACCTCGATCCTCCAGGGTAGCTAGGGTTACCAGGATGAGCCACAAGTCACGGGCATTAAATTATTATTTTTTGCATGTCCTATGGCTTCAACTCATGGCCAGAGCACTGTCCTAGGGCTTGCTCAAGGATAGCACTTTACTTCAGCCAGCCAACTCCCGTCCAAGTAGGCCACTCTTGAAGCTAGAATTAGAGAGATCTGCCATAATACTGGCATGTCGTTATCTAAGTATATAATATTTCTTCTATTTTTGATGGCTTTTCCTTAGTGGACATATTTCCTACATATTTTATGGAAAACTTCCATCCCACTGGGGCCATAAGTTAAGCCTAGTGGAAGAGTTCTTGTCGAGCATGAATGAAGACCCAAGTTCAATTCCTCAGCACAACATAGATAAAAAAAGATAAAAGTGGTGCTGTGGCGCATGTGATAGAACTTGCGACTTAAGAATAAAAAAAACACAATGCAGAGTACTAACCACTATACGATCATGCCCATGCATTCTGGAGTGCAGTGATGATTCTCTGTCTCCATCAGTCACCAGCTCCATTGGTGGGTTTTTCATCCGGAGTTCAGGATAAGCTCTTCCACGATGACCCAAACCTAAGAATGGAAATAGGTACAGAGTGGACAGAGTGGACTCTTCAAGTTGAAGTGTCACTCAACTTCCATGAGGATCTAATGGAGGAACCTGTAGAACTGGAGTTTGGACTGAACACTGAGGAGATGTAGGGTCTTTCTAATGAGTGCTTATTCCCGAGTACTTTCAGAGGGCAGACATTACCTGGCTGACACCACCCATAAAGGGCATTTTGCCAAGCTCTGTAGAAGTAAGGGCCAACCAATATCTAGACCACATGGGCTTCCTACTCACAGGCTCTGAGGCACCCACACCAGGACTTCTACTTTTTCTTGGTCTTACTGGTCGCACATTCCTCCAGCTGGTCAAAAAGTATGTCTTTAGAAGAGCACGTGCAAAGCCGGCATGTGGAGCCTCATATAGAGCTTGAGTTGTGTCAGGGTGTGGCAGTTCTTGAACTCGTAGAAATCACTGGGGTAGAAGTCCATTCACATCATATAGATGGAACACATGATGCTGTGGGCACATTCTGTACAAGGAAAGTGAGAGCCTTCTCTCTCCATCCTGAGCCTTCTTCCAAAGCCCCATTCTTGCAGGACTCTAATGCTGTGGCTGTCCTGCAGAGATGTGCACTTATGTGCTGGGATGGGGGTAAGAGACACTCGAGAACAGGATGACTTTTACACCCCACTTCCAGAAGCTTCTGAGAGAGGCCTCTATGCATCTGTCCAAAGTAAACGCACCTTAAATTAACTAAGTAAATGCTCTAAATAAGTCCATAAGTGAATGCTCCAAATAAAGAACTAAATGGTCATTGCTCTAATATTAGCCACCCAGCAGGCTGAGTTCTGAAGATCACAGTGGAAAGCCAGTCTAGTCAGTAAAAGTCTAAAGGCACTTGTCTTCAATTAGGCAGCAAAAAGCCAGAACTTGACCTATGACTCAAATGGTACAGTGCTAGATTTTGAACACCAAAGGGATGGCATTTAGACCTGGGTTCAGGTTCAAGTGGCAGCACTGGACCACACACCAAAATGTAAATGCTTTCAGGTTCTAACAGGCAAGCTATCACAATCCCTCCCTGATGGCTCAAAAGTGATTCAGCCCCCAGCTTTTCCTCTGACTCCAGTATTTCGCAGGCCTCCGCCATTAGTTCTGACACCTCATTTCTTACTGGGAAATGGGATATCATAGGATGTCACCTAGGTGAGGCCTGCAGTTGGGAGCCACTTACTCATGCCTGAAATCCAACTTCTCAGTAAGCACACTGTTGAGACTCCAGTAGCTTGTGAGAGAAATGAAATGGCATGGTGTCCCAGTCATAATAAAGTAGTTTGTGCACTTGTATCATGCTTAGCTCCCCTGTGAACACCGCAGTGAACCAAACAGGCTCAGAGAGGAGCCAAGTATTCCAAGACTTGGCCAGGAGGGGTGAGCAAACCTGGGTTTGGAGGGGGAACACTCACTTTTTCAAGAGAATTTCCAGCAACTACTACATTGTCCTCCACTATTTGAAATTGTGCAGGAAGTTTCCCACATAAAAGAGATCACCTTTCTGGTAGGCAGGGATCAGCTTTGTCAGCAGCATGTCCAACAGGCCTTCCTCCAATATCCATAGGTTACAAGGCTCACTCAGAGTCTGAGCTGACTTACCATCACACTATGTTGGCAAAACAGTGGATATTTCAAACGTAGAAATGGGACCACACTTCATACTGAGGAATTGGAATAGAGTAGATTGGAAATGACACACTCTAATCTCAGTATAGTCACTTGAAAGCACACAAGAAGGTTGTAGTGTGTGGGCAGGATGATGGGTTCAAATAGGTTTCCTCTCCATTTACCTCATCTGAGTTGCCCTGGAGTTTCCTGGCTTTCTTCCTAGAGAAATGCCTGATATACTGGAATTTTGGCTTGGCACTTATCCAGCATCTACTTCTTCAAGTGAGACATCCATATCTCTCATGCCTGAGATCCGAGCCTCCTGAACTTTGATAACAGCACAGCAACATCTATCTGGTTCCTGAGCAACAGGCCAAGGGAGCTGGCTTCAGCTGGTTGTCACATACAGTGGCTTGGTTACCAGGGTTCCATATTCTCTTCCATTGTGAGGGAGGTAGGGTCACCTTTCAAGGCCCAATGACCAAAGCTCCTTGCTCACAGAAGACCTCCCCAAAGACATACTGGAGGCTGAATCTCCCTTCCCACCTCACATATGGATGTAGTAAACAGCACACCTTTTTGTTGAAATCCCAAGTCATTAACTAGGCGTAAGTGCTAGCCTGAGCTCAGGTTCAAGGAGCCTTTCTTAGGTAAGATCCAAACTTAACTGTCACTATTCCCCTTACCCTTCACAAGACATTTTGCTTCACAGTGCCTTCTCAGCTTGCATTTTGCCTCTTGCACATTTTTCTTTTGCTAGTCCTGGGAATTAAGCTCAGAGCCTGACCATTGTTCTTAGGCTTTCTTTAGGCTATAGCTGTCCCATCAAGCCACAGCACCACTTCCATCGTTTTCTATGTATATGGTACTGCAGAATCAAACCGGAGTCTTTTTGTGTGGTAGCCAAGCACTCTACAAATAGATGAAACACCCAGGCCATCTTGCACATATTTTTCACTTCAATCTACTAGGACGTTGTTAGGTTTCTGTATCCTAATCTATTTTTCTTCCTGATGAATATCTGTGCTGTCATCTTTAAAAATGCAAGTGGGAAAATCACAGAAGCATTGGTGACATAAAAAAAAGTCTTACAGACATAGATAAGTGTTCATTATTTGTCGGAGAAAGGATATTTTGATATGATGATGACTATTTGTAAATACTTTATCAGGGTTTAGAGTTTGGCCCAGTGGTAGAGTGCTTGCCTAGCATCCATGAAGATCTAGGTTTGAGTCCTTAATATCACACAGATATAAAAATCCATATGGCAATGTGGCTCAAGTGGCAGAGGGCTAGACTTGGGAAAAGCCAAGAGTAGTCCTCAGGCCCTGAGTTCAAGCCCCAGGAATGGCAGAAAAAAACAAAAGAAAAGAAAAGAAAAGAAATTTGCTTTTTACAAGTTATTCACTCACAGCATTTGCCTCTGAATTCTTCGCTTCTGCATCTTGTGACTCATCCCTTTCCCTCAATGTAGACAATAAAAACAGATTTTATTACTTGCTATCCTGTTGTCCAATCTTTGGATATTAATTCAAAATACAATATTGCCTGAGATATTGTGTGTGTGCATGTGTGTGTGTATCTGCCAATGTGTGCATGCACACATGTGTACAGGGTTTAGGGCTTACTCATAGGGCCTGTGTGATAACCCTCAGCATCTTTTCCTCAAAGGTATTGGTCTTTCACTTCTAGCTTATTATAGCTAATTGGAGTTGAGAGATTCACTCAATTTCTTGCCCTGTGCATTGAAACCGAGTGCTGGGTTCTCATATTGTTAATTGTAGCTATAGAGAAGGCTGAGGTCAGTTAAGCACGAATAAATAAGGCAAAAGTGGAACTGTGGCTCAGTTCATCTTGTACCAGCCATGAGAAAATTAGTAATTGGCTGCACCTGGTCCCTGAGAGAAATCCTTAGCACTGGTTCAAAAAAGAAAGAAAATAATGAACAAAATTAAAACTTGCTGAGGAATCCATAAGAATAAACGTGCCTGTGAATAATCTTGTCATTTCAGATTCCCTCAAGAGCTTATGTCTCTCTATATTTTATCAAGTTTTTTTAAAGATATTTACATATTTTCTATCTTTCTTGAACAGAGATAGCCATCCACAAAACACAAACACAAACTCTCACACAGTATACCACCCACCCATAAGTGTCTGGCTATGTATATATGTATAGTCATATGTATTGATCTGTCTTTCTATACTAATATATAAATGCATAAACATATGTATTTAGACAAACAGGAAACATACATAGATAGGTCTCAGGCATTTCCAGATTTTGTGCAAGTCTTCTGAGTGCAACTTACCATTGTATTGTTTGTCAAGATAGAGTCCCTCTAACTTTTGGCCAGCTTCTTGTCCTTTGATACTTTTTTCTGCCAGTCCTGGGTTTTGAACGCTAGGCCTGGATGCTGTCACTGAGCTTGAGCTTCTTGCATTCAGTAGTTTATTGCAGAGAAGAGTCTCATGGAGTTTGTGTCCTGGGCTGGCTTTGAATTGTGATCCTCAGATCTCAAACTGCTGAGTAGCTTGGATGACAGTCTTGAGCTAAAAGTACCTGGTTCCTTTGCCTCTGTCACCCTTTATTTTGGCCCCACCACAGCCATGGTATCTACCTTCCTATGTTCTCTCCACCTGCTCCCAGACAGGGGTCTGACAGATGCTTTCCACCACTTATTCATGTCCTCCTCTGTATTGGCTGACAGCTAAGACATGCACTCACTTGTCTGGATGCCAAACACAAAGCCATGTGATTGTTTCTCAGTCTGGAACATCCTATCAGATTTATAGCACCACAGAGAGTCAGGTTGATGCTCCTCCAGGGCTTCTTAAATTGTTCTCATATTAATCCACAACACGTTTGTCATCACTTGTCCAGCTAATTCATGGCCTAAACCAGCATTCCCTACAAACTTAGATCCCAATACCATGAGGACACTCAAGGGTGCATTAGGAGTGTGACCTGCAGGTGGATGTGAGCCTGTCTAAATTGGAGGGGATTTCTCCACCACAGGATATGGCATACAAATTTAGAATCTGCTTTCATGAGGTGACAATCTCTGGCAGATGTTCTTATCAAATGTGGCACTGCCTACTTCCAGCTTAAAACATGGGTTGATGACCCAGCATAACAGAGAATGTATTCACCCAGGCCCAACACATAGGCTGGGACCCTGAACTTTCAGGTAGCATTTGGCTTTGAAGGTCATGAGATCTTAGTCTACAAATGATGAGCCCCCTCCCGTGAGGCATAGCAAACGGAGCCAAAGTGCAACCCAGTTAAGCACCAGATCAAGATTCCCTTCTTCAGTAGGGTATGGTTTGAAAACTGTGCATAGCTTCTGTTTGAAGCCAGTCCAGAAAGGAAAGTCCATGAAACTCTCATTTCCAGTTAACTGCCAAGAAAAAGCCAAAGGTAGAGATGAAGCTCAAGAGAGGTAGAGAGCCATCTGAAAAGAAAAGGTTACACCCTGCATCATCCTCATTATCTGATCTTGAAAACATCTCTGCGTGCATCCCAGCATGCAGCCAGCATCTGGGGGTGACAGTGACCCCTGCGCCCATTGGCAATCTGCACTGTCTCTGACATCTGTAATGTGAACCTCATTCTATTGGGTTTGTGAAGCGGTGTCACCCCTGCAGAAGGAACCAACTGTGCCCTAAATCCCACTGTCCCCTGGGGCCCCTAGCATTCCCCCATCTGCACCCCTCCTGTGGCTTCTGATCCTAGGGAGCCCTCCTGCCCTGTCCAACACTCACATGAAGTGCATATTTCTTCTCCTGGGGCAACTTCTCCACAGAGAGTACATGACATGCCCACTCTCCAGGCACCGGGAGATACTGCCAAAGTAGCAAATCAGTGATAAGGACATAAAGTGATGAATAGAATTTTAGATCCTGATGGTAGACAGTCTGCAAAATCCAAGGGAGAATGGAATTGGAGGGGACCAGGGATCAGGATGTGGGCATGGAGCTTCCCTGCCAAGGGGGTGGGGGAAGTCACAGGCCGGGGGATGCACAGGATGATCCATGGGTCCTGTGCAGCTACTGGGTCACCCCCTTCTGCATCTCAGCCTTTGGCTTTGAGCTCTGTGATCGTCAAGATGTGCACAGACTGTACTCTGGCTGGCAGAAGAAAGGACCCTGGGAAGACAATTGTAGACCCTTTGTGAGTGTAGGAAGGGGTAGGCTGGACACCCAGTCCAAGAGGAGCTAAAACTGGAGTCGAGGGGTGTGCAAGGAGTGGGTGTGAGGGTTGTGGGCAGTCAGAGTCACGGCAGAGGTGGCTCTGTCTGTGGGGTGAGTACCTCCCTGCAGGCACAGCACTGGAGATATCAGATATCCACATGAAAAGGAAAAGCTGGAAATGGCACTGTGGTTCAAATGGTAGAGCATCAACCTTGAGCAAAAGAGCTCAGGGACAGTACCCAGGACCTGAGTTCAAGCCTCATGACTGTAAAAGAAAAAGAACCAGGACTATGAGAGGGAACCTTGTACTCTCTTGGTCTAATCAGATACAAGAAGAGGCCGGGATATTCTGTGGAAAAACACCGAGAACATCTTCCCCCAGATCATCCTGACCTGCATGCAGGGACAGCCATGTAACTAGGGCTACGGTGAGATCATCTTCACCCCTGTGCTGCCATCTGAATTGTTGGCCTCTGTCCTGGCATGGGGTGTCCTGATTGCTGAGCAGCTGCCCAAACCCTAGATGGAGAGCAGCCACTGACTGTGGTAGCTAAGGAGAGATCTGTTCCATAGCTATCAGGCCACCCAGCATGGGAGCCATAACCACCCCTCACCCAGGTAGAGGCCAATGGTTCTCCAGGTGCTACTAACATTGCCCCACCCCTAGCTCTGGGTACACGTGACATTCCCTCCACAAGGAGCAGGACAACGTGAGGGATCAGGAAGCTGCCTATGGGCTTCAGATTATGGCCAGGCTGGCACTACAGATGGCCTCACTCTGTCACCACCTTCCCCTGCCTCCATCTTTTCTCCGTCATGCCTCTCTACCTCCCACCCATTAACCTTGGAAACCAATGAACTGGGCTCTCATCATTCCTCTCATCTCTTCACCCACCTTGCCATGCGTCCATCCCTCTGTCACTTCCACCCCACACACTTCCCACCACCAGCCACCCTGTAGCTTATGAGGATCCCAGAGGAAGCTCTTGGTGAAGGGCTTGTGACCACAAAACAGTTACTATCACCCGCTCCGGCCTGATCCACCACAGAATAAGAACAGCCAAGCAGGCACACACTGCAGCAGAGTTGCTCTGCTGCCACCCTGATTTCTTCATGGCCAGGACTTGGCTCTCCTCAGCCTCTCAGCTCAGTAACCAGAACATTGTGCTTTCACAGAGCCATGGCTTCCAGTCTCCATGGACACAATGACATCAAGGTGATGCCAACTTCCGCATCTCTATATACTTCTAACTATGGGATGGGAGCTGAGGTTCTCTTCTGTGACTCCATCCGCTAAGAGGCTCATGTAGATTTCTATCCTTTGCTCATCATGGTGACTCTTTGGTTAACAAGTCACTGCTGGGCTTCCAGTTCACCACATATAGAACCCATACTCCAACACTTTTCTTAGAAGGACTGATGACATTTAAATATTCTCTACTTTTAAATTTCCAGTTCCTTCTCTCTTTCATTTATATATTTCCCTTCCTCACATACTTCCCTTTTTTTACCTTCCTTCTTTCATTCCTGGCCTTGAACTCAAGACCTGGAGCTTTTTCTTAGCTTTTCTTTGCTCAAAGTAGCACTCTAGCTCTTGAGCCACAGCTCTACTTCAATCTTTGTTCTTGCTCTATACTGGGAGTAAGAGTCTCATGCATTTTTCCCTTTGCTGGGTTGGTTTTAAACCACAATACTAAGATCAGGATCCTGAATATGCCTCGGATTACAGGTATTATCTAATCAAACAAATTCAGGATTTCTTTTTTAGACATAATTAGTTCTTTCAGGTGAGCCACCAGCCACTCATGCAAGAGCATTGCAGGATCCCAGCATTCATTTTGTCTCCAGTCTTATTCCATCCATCTCACAATGGCCATCTAAAGCACCCTGCTGCATGCCTGAAGTCGCAAGGAACGTTCTCAATGCCATGAGAAGCCCCCTTAAGCTCTGCCTCAGATATGCCCAGCCCCCTTCCCAGTTCCACATGAGCATTTGTTTAGGAGAAATTTCCTGAGTACATCATTATCTTTTCCTCACCATTCAAATTTCATCTTTGGAGTCATTTCTCCCATACAAAGAGGAACATGATCTATGGTTTGATAGCAGCTCCAGCTTCATAGTCCCAGCCACCAACACCCCCCATTACCCTGCCAGACACCTGAATTCAAGAACAATGTTTTCACTACCCCTGACTCTTATCAAATGTTTTAACTTATACAGTGCATTAAAATAATTTTACTAAATGGATTAAACACATGTCATCAAGCTTCAGAATCTTTGCACCTGAACTTTTAGTGAATAACAGACACACCAGCATTTCTGTAGCCAACAGAAATCTTACCTTTGAGATTTCAGCATTCCTGGTATCCAAGTTTGGATGTGCTAACACTGCCCTTAATGGGGCACTTCAATCACACAATCCCACAACAATTAATGTCATTTGACATTATCTGGTAGGTGGTGCTAGGAAAAAGGCTGATGTGCCATCTCCATGCTTGCTTGCCCTATGCCATCTTCAAACCTGGAGCAAGTGGGGCTCCTCTCTCCATGACACCTTTTGTGTACTACCCCAGGAGGACCTTTACCTTGAGACAAAATTATGAAGACTATCTCTACCAGCAAAGATTCCAGGGAGATGTGCCTACATGGATAAAGCTAAAATCTCACTAAAGTGAGGTTGTTGGCAGTGCTGGAGCCTGAACTCAGGGCCTGGGCACTAAGCATTTGTACACAAGACTAGCCCTTTACCACTTGAGCCCAAACTCCATTCCCAGCTGTTTTTATTTTTGGTAGTAAGAATCTATCAGACTTTCCTGTTCTAGGTGACTTGGAACTTCCATACTCAGATCTCAGCCTCCTGACCAGTCTGGATTAAAAGTGTGGATCAGCCTTGCCCCACACCTGAGGACTTCTGCCAGCACATTTTTTCCCAAAAATTGGAAGAGGAAGATGAGGGAGGGTTGGGCTCATCTTGCCCTGCATATGAAGGACAGCATCAGCGCCTGAACTTCATTCCCTGTTGTAGGCTGCTGGAGGAAAAGGAAGCAAATAGGCACAGGCTGGCAGCAGATGCCACAGAACAACTTGTGACCAAGACTCCCAGAGCAGACCTCAGAATCGATGACAGAGTTGTATCTACCCAGTAACAGAGGCAGGGGTGATACCTGAAACTGCGCGTTTGAGCCTTTGCTGCTACTAAACAGGGCCACCTATGTCTCAATGAGAAAGGTGAGATTTTGGTGGAGAAGGTGAGACTAAACATTATGTATCGTGCAAGAAGACAGACTATAAGGGGTCTTTTATTATTCCAAGTGAAATTGTGGATTTCCTCTTCTGTTTGTTTAATGAATGACATTGGGATATTGATGAATATTGCACTGAATTTGTAGATAGTCCTTATCAAGTTTGCCATTTTTACAATATTACTTCTTCCAAAGCAGGAGCATAGGTTTTTGCATTTCCTCAGTTCTGCGTTAATTTCCTTCTCCAGGGTTTATAGTTCCATCACAAAGGTGCTTTACATTCTAAGTTAATTCCTAGGTACTTTATTTTCTTTGATAGCAAAATGAGTTGCTATCCTGATTCTTGCCTCATTCCTCTCATTTGTTGGCATATAGGAAGGCAGTTGACATTGAGGGTTAATTTTATACCCTGCTACCTTACCAAAGTTTTATATCAGCTCAAGCAGCTTCGGAGTAGAGTCTATAGGGTTCTTTAAATACAGAATCGTGTCATCTGTAAGGAGAGAAAGTTTCAATTCCTCTTTCCATTTTCCTCCTCACTCCAGTTAGAATGGCCAAGATCCAGAAATCTAATAACGTATGGTGGAGGGGATGTGGCCCGGAGGGATCACTACTACACTGCTGGTGGGATTGCAAACTCGTTCAACCACTATGGAAAGCACTATGGCAGTATCCCAAAAAGACTAAACATAGAGCTCCCCTGTGACCAGCAATTTCACTACTTGCCAATCGTCCAGATAGGACATACTAAATTCACTAGAACAATACCATTTATCACAGCACAATTTACTATAGCAAAGGTATGGAACCAACCCAGATGCCCGTCAGTTGATGAGTAGATCAAATATGGTATTTTTACACAATGGAATTCTGTGCTTCTGTCAGAAAGAATGACATAGACGAATTTGTAAGGAAATAGAAAGACTGTAAAGTTTAGAAATTAGTTTCTGTCTCCTTCTCTCTCTCCTTCTCTATCTCTGTAAAATTTAGAAGTTCCTGTTTCTCTCGCTTTCTCTCTCTTCTCTCTCTCTCTCTCTCTCTCTCTCTCTCTCTCTCTCTCTCTCTCTCTCTCTCTCTCTCTCTCTCTCTCTCTCTCTCCAATCCTTAGGCTTGAACTCACGCCTGAGCTACTTTTGCTCAAGGTTAGCACTCTACCATTTGAACCACAGTGCTGCTTCTGACTTGCTCTTTTCACGTAGTATTGAGGAATCTAACCCAGGCCTTCATCCTTGATAGGTTAGCACTCTACCACTAAGCCACACAGGCAGCTTTTAGAGGTTTCTGACAAAGGTTTTCCTACATGCTATTATTTCTTCTGTGAGTGCTCTTAATGCTTGCTGAAGGTTGACTTTGTTTAGAAGACTTACCCTAATGCTCCCATATACAGAGATTCTATATATAGCTAAATGTTTTTCATTACTCAGAATTTCTCTATTGTGTATGTTCTGAAATGTACTGAAGACTGACTTCTGATTAAAAGTCTTTGCACATTTGTTCTATTCATTAGTTTTCTTTTCTTCTATGGGAATCAGGTTTGTGATGAACACAGAAGTATGCCTTCCAGGTCAAACACTTTCCACATTTGTAATATTCATAAGGTTTTTCTCTCCTATGTGCATTTTATACTTAGTCATGCTTTCATGATGGATTTTTCATATTCTTATATTCATACGATTTTTATCCTGTGTCTGTGTGGTATCATGCAAAGTCAACTATGAGTTCTTCAAAAAAATTTCCCTTTCATTTTATTCATCGGATTCTATCCTGTGGGTGTTTAGTGATAAATCTTGACTTGTGCCTTGTGGGGAAAAGACTGAACATTTGCTACATTCATTAAGGGTTTTATCTTGTGTTGGTTCTGTGACACAAGCTGAGTTTTCTTCCACAGACTAAAAAGTCTTTCCTATTTATTACATTGCTAAGGCTTCTCATATGTGTGAACTCTCTTATGCTTCCTGAAGGGTGAATACTGCACGAAAGACTTTGAACTTTGGTTATATTCCTAAGGTTTCTAATATGTGTGAATTCTGTTATGCCTCCTGTAATGTGACTTCCGTCTGAAGGTCTTACCACATTTGATGCACTCGTACAGTTTCTCTCCTGTGTGTGTTCTCTGATGCAATTTGAGGGAAGACTTCCATTTGAAAGACATTCCACATCGGTTTCATTCATAAGGTTTTTCTTCTGTTTGAATTGTCTTATGCATGTTGAGGTTTGGCTTCTGTGTGAAGGACTTTCCACATATGTTACACTCATAAGGTGTTTCTCCTGAATATATTCTCTGATGAACATGGAGATTTAACTTCCATTTGAAAGACTTTCCGCATTCACTACATGCATAAGTTTTCTCTCCTGTGTGTGTTCTATTATGCCCATCAAGATATGACTTCCACTTGAAGGTCTTTCCACATTTGTTGCACACATAAGGTTTCTCTCCTGTGTGTGTTCTTTGATGCAATTTGAGGGAAGATTTCTGTCTGAAAGACTTTACACATTGGTTACATTCATAAGGTTTCACTCCTGTGTGTATTCTCTGATGAACACGAAGTTTTCCCTTCCCTTGGAAAGACTTTCCACATTCATTACACTTATAAGATTTCTCTCCTGTGTGTGTTATTTGAAGAACTCAAAGGTGTATCTTCTGGGTGAAAGACTTTTCACATTTGTTACATTCATAAGGTTTCTCTTCTGTGTGTCTTTTCTGGTGCAACTTGAGGTATGATTTCAGTCTAAAAGTCTTCCCACATTTATCTCATTCATAAGATTTCTCTTCTGTCTGAGAACTCTGATGTGTGCTGAGAGCTGAATTCTGGGCAGAAATTGTATTACGTTCCTCATATTCATAAGGTTTGTCTTCTCTTGGAGATCGAGGTTGGAGCGTCCGGTCTGACTTCTCAGAAATTAAATTTCACACTTGATGTACGCATCACATATCTCAGGATATTTGCTCTGAGGTATTGTAAGGCGTATTTCATTACTGAAAGATTTCTCACATTCACTACATGTATGAGGAGTCTCTCCTGTGTACATTTTCGGATGTGTAGTGATGGTCGGTGTTAAGTACAATATTTTTCATCACACAGTACATTTAGCAGTTTTCCTCCCTCCCTGAAGAATTTCTTGGGCAGGGAGAACAGAATTATGATACTGCAGATCTTTTGGACTGTCACAATCATGAATAAAATGCTCTGAATATCCGATGGATTTTTTAAGAACAGGAGACATACGAGATCTATATGCAGCATGCATCTCATCAGGCTTAGGAGACAGAAGCATGTTCTGACACTTAATGAACTCCTCAGTCCTCACCCCTAAGTTGTTATCGTTATTACTAATCAGCTCTGGATTATGTGTAGAGCTCAAATTTAAAGTTGTTGCTAATCTCACGTTTTCCTCCACTTCGATACTACTTGCAACTGCTACTTCACAAAGACATTCACGTGGACTTTCCTTGCAGGTCTTGAACACATTTTCCATTACCTGGACATCTAAAATGAGTCATAGAAAAAATGACACAAACATACATGAGATACAAATATTCCTTACTGTAAAGGTAATGACTTTACTTTCCCATCCTAAGTGTTAGATATTTTAAAATATAAAAGTGGAAATTGATTTGTGAGAAATATATGCTTTTCTCCCTAACATATTAAGAAAATGATATTTTACAATGACCAAGAATGTTTTTCTGTGTTTTATTCTCTTTTTATATCACAGGAAATATTTATTGAAATTACCCAACTATGTATTGCTACAGTTTTAAGCTGAGTACTACCTATAATATACCTGCAGGTGTATTTTTTCAAATACTGTTTTGTTTATACATCGAGGAATAGCTGCCTTTCTCTTATTTTTGAGAAATAATCTAAATATTGTGCTGTTTTGCATCTTTTTAAAACTTTCTTTTCTTTTCTTTTCTATTTTTTTGTAGTTCATAGGCCTCGGCCCTGTTCCTGAACACTTCAGCAGAAGACTATAACCCCTATCCTTGAGCTACAGCCCCACTTCCTGTTTTCTAGAGTTAACTACAGATAAGAGTCTCAGGTCCTGAGTAGCAGATAGGATTACCTTACCCAGTTTCAATGCTGTTTGCTTTTTAACCATTAAGTGAGGAACACGAACTTTTTCGAGATTCAGCGGCCACAAGTTGGGTTTATATGTCTGTTTGCCTTTGATCCAAGCAAGAACGATTCTTGAGAGTAAGGACTTACACCTATATCCCTTCAGTTACAACTTCTCACTAAAGTCTCAATTTAGGTATTTGTGGGAATTTTGAAATTTGTTTCTTTCCATTTGAAGTCTTATAAAAATTCCTTTTCTAACACTCCTGTCCCTCAGAACCATGGAAGACCAGAAAATCTCCAGCTCATTGTCTAGTTAATTTTCTTATGTTGATTGAAACTTTGCTATTGTTTTTTTCCTTCCATTCCTGGGTTTAAACTTAGGACCTAACTACTGTCCTTGGGTTTTCTCAAGACTAGAACCCTACCAATGAAGTCATTACTTCTGGCTTTTTCTATGTATGTGGTAATAAGGGATCAAACCTGTGTCTTTGTGCATGCTAGGCAAGCACTCTATCACTAGGCTCAATTTCTAGTGGAAAGGTCTGGTTCTGAATACCAGTCTCTTCCTACCAGCAAAAAGATATTATCCTTATCAGAGAATAATGCCCTGACTTATTCCTTGTTTGCTCAATCATTTATAGTCTTAGGTTTAAAGAAATGAATTATCATTCTTTCTTTCTTTCTTTCTTTCTTTCTTTCTTTCTTTCTTTCTTTCTTTCTTTCTTCCTTTCCTTCCTTCCCTCTTTCTTCTTTCTTTCTTTCTTTCTTTCTTTCTTTCTTTCTTTCTTTCTTTCTTCCTTTCTTTCTTGTTTTGCAGTCATGGGACTTGAATTCTAGACCTGGCTGTTCTTCCTGAGCTCTTCAGCTAGAGGCTACTGCCCTATGTCTTTAGCCTCAACCCCACTTCTCATTTTCTATTGGTTCATTGGAGAGAAGAGTCTAAGGTGTTTTTGTGATAGGTCAGTCTTTGAACCTTGATCCTCAGATCTCAGCCTCCTAAGTAGCTAGGATTACAGGCATGAGCCACGGGCTCATGGCTTTCTCATTTTATTTTGTTTCACAGTGATTTCTACAGAGAAATCTAACTTTAACTCTACTGCCACATAGAATTCATTATATCACCCTATGATTCTTGGTGCCGGGGTTTGGGCTAGCATGCACAAAGACCTGGTTCAATTCCTTGCTACTACATACAAAGAAAAAGCCAGAAGTGGTGCTATGACTCAAGAAGTAGAGAGCTAGCCTTGTGAAAACCCAAGGATCATGCTCAGGCCCTGAGACCAAGCATAGGATTGGGAAAAGAAAATGATTCTTGATTCATTCACAAAGAATTCCATAGGTTCCACACAGAAATTAGGGTAACTAAGAATATTATTGCTCAGTATATCACAACATGAACTTACCAATGGGGCTCAGGCTCCAACATCAATATGAAGATGCATTCACTGACCTATGATATTCTTGTCAGAGGAATTTCCTATCCAGAGTTCTGCACAGTGCTCTAGCTTGTCAATTAATACAGGTTTGGGAACACAGGGCCCTGTAAATTAGAAACAGTAGAGAATTATTGCTTATGCTGTGTCATCATTGCTTTAAGTTCGCAGACATCCTACTCACAAGTTATCTATTAAATCTTTTTTCTCATTTCTCACTGGCTCCATGGTTGACTTTTCCCCAGCTCTGGATTCATTTTGTATGGCATAAACTTAGCTGTCTTGCTCAAGACTAGAAAAATACCAGTTTGAGTCCCAGCTCCACTTATATGCATAGGTCTTCATGCATGCTAGGCAAGCACTTAACCACAAGGTCAAACTCTTGACACTCCACTAACATTTTTGAGTGGTTACTTGGAGTTATAGAGTTTCATGGCAATTTTTATGCCATTGCTGGCTTCAAATTAGAATTCTTAGATATATTCCTCATGAATATTTTAAGATTACAGGCATGAAACATTGCACCTAGTGCCAGGTTTCCATTATAAACTCACTGTTTAGTGATTTGTAGATCCTATTTCCAATAATGATATATATTCTATTCTGGATTGTTTATCCACTTACAATTACTGTGTAAGTTTGGAATGTCGTCTCCATTAGAGAAATCATAATTTAGAACTGTTGTCCAAGTATCCTGAAGGAATCCTGAAGAATGAGTACAAAATTACCTTAGGTTTTCTTTAGAAAGTAATGATATTTCTCAGGGCCTGGATTCTTTCATTTAAATAGTATTGAGAGTTTGATAAACATTCACGTATCTGCAAAATAACAAGGCACTTGGCCTTGCAAGTGATTTGACTTTTGCTCACCTAAGGACACCAGGTTTCTGTAGGTCTCCAGCATTACATCTCTGTACAGGGTTCTCTGAGCATTGTCCAGATGCTGCCACTCCTCCCAGCTGAAATCCACAGCTACATCATCAAATGACACCAGCTTCTGGAATGGCACATTTTCATCAAGTAATTAACACCGAGTTATAAACACACCATGTCTGGAATTTTATTCTTTTTTTGTTGGAATTTTATTCCTTTACTTAAATGTTTAGACTTACATGAAATATTGACCTGAAAAGCTTAGGGATGGTGCCTAGGCCCAGAGTTCAAGTCCCAAGACCCACAAAAAAATAAAAAGGCAAGCCAAGTTTTGGTGGCTCACGCCTGTCATCCTAACTACTCAGGAGACTGAGATCTGAGGACCATGGTTCAAAGCCAGCCTGTCACAAAATTCCATGAGACTCCTTTCCAATTACCCACCATAAAATGTTTAATGGCTTGTGGCATATCATGGTAGAGCAATTGTGGTATCGACAAAAATTAGTCGGGGGAGTAGATTTAGGTTATAAATGGAATTATTCCATTGAAAAAGAACTACATTATATGATGACATAAGCTGGTACTGTGAGAATATTGCAAAATCTTAGGGTATCAAGTAATAATACTGTGAAGTACACCCAGAATGTTAATGTTCTATGTCTGGCATAATAGTCACTTGGGGAAGAAAGTTTTTTTTCTTTTTTTTGGCTGGGGGATTTGTAAGGCTTGAACTCTGGGCCTGGGCACTGTTCCTGAGCTCTTGAACTCAAGGCTATCACCCTACCTATGAAGCCACAGTGCCATTTCCCATATTCTAGTGGTTAACTGTAGATGAGAGTCTCATAGACTTTCTAATGCCCAGGCTGGCTTTGAACCAAATCTTTAGATATCAGCCTGATATCTGAGTAGCTAGGATTACAGGTAGAAGTCACTGCACCTGGCAAGAAATTTATTTCTTGCTGTTTTATACTACAAATTTACTGTATGTTTTACTTTTTCAAAAAGACTGAGAATGACCTTTGTTCTGTATATAATGGGAAGAGGGGTAGGGAGCTGTGAGCAGAAGAACTGAGGAGGTACACTCAGGGTAGGACAATAGCCTTAAACTAAAGATCTCACGGCCCAAGGTCCAAGGCCCATGACTTTCCCCACAACCCCACAAAAAAAGGGAAAAAAATTGGAGATTGGAGAGGATTTTCTAAAAAGAATATATAGAAATAGTAGTTCAAAATGTAGAAAGAAGTTCAATATTAACAGTCATGAGGAAAATTAAAATTACAATGAAATCATTACTTTAAATATGTTAATATAAATATAGTTTTAAACAAAAAGATCCATATACACACACACAAACACACACACACACACACGCGCGTGCATACAAAAAAACAACTTTCAAAGTCTAACTATTACTGGGAAGGTAGTGAGAAGAAGTAGAACTTTGGAATAGTTCTGTAAGGAATATAAAACAATCAAAAATTGTGTGGAGAGTGCTAAAAAAGTACTAAATACAGAATTACATAGAAATATGGTCCAACACTTCTATTTCTATATTTGTACCTAACGGAAGAGAAAGCAGAGACTAGAACAAATATGTGGAGAATCCATTCACAACTACTAATAATAATAAAAAGAGAGAAATATGCCAAACAATGCATTGAAAAGGAAGAACATTTTACTCTATTTTACAGATGAATCTTGATTACAGTAAACTAAATATACAGCAGTCATAAAGGAAGAGCTAGGGTATGTTTTCCCTTCCAGAGCTTCCAAGGATCAACAAACCCTTAGAGTCAAAAAGCACGATGGTTCCAGAGAATGGAGTAGAGAGGAACAGGAGCTGAAGGTTTAATGATTATACATGGAAGATGAAAATTGCTCTAGATGGGTAGAATGAAGAGAGAACTGTACCCTAAACAATGGTTATGTAGCCACACAGGATGGGACACACCTATACTCCCTGATCTTGGGAAACTCAAGAAGGATTTCTAGCCATCCTAGATGCATGGAAAGATCTATCATAAAAACTAATGTGGAGGGGCTGGGAGTTTGGCATAGTTGTAAAGTGCTTGTATGAAGACGAAGGTTCAATTCCGCAGTACCACATACACAGAAAAAACCAGAAGTAGTGCTGTGGCTCAAGTAGAAGATCACTAGGCTTGAGGAAAGCTGAAGGACAGTGCTCAGACCGAGTTCCAGCCAAAGGACTTGTTTAAAAAAAAACCAGAAAGCTGAGCACGATGGGGTGGTGGCTCACTTCTATAATCCTAGCTACTCAGGAGGCTGAGATCTGAGGATCAAGGTTTAAAGCCATCCTGGCACTAAAAGACGTGAGACTCTTATCACCAATTTACTTTTAGAAAATGGGAAGTGGGGCTTAGCTCCAGGGTAAGGTGATAGCCTGGAGCTGAAGAGCTCATTGATTGTGTCCCTGGAAAAATTTGGATTCTGTGAATTTTATCAGGCATAAAAATGTCTTTTTTTGCTGTTGAAATAACAAATTATTTGGAAACATTTTAAAAGTTTTTACCTAGAAATGTACACTACAAATGAAATTAATAACAAACAGATACAAATTATCACAATATGGGTATCCTGCTTCTGTATCTTTTCACTGACTCCTGTTCAAATGAGTCACATATTCTGAATCATTTCTCCCAGTCGATATATGCCACACATGTTAGCTTGTACTGAACTTCTTTTGAAATCAAAAGCAAATACTAAGCAAATGTGTGTTAGATTTTGTCAACAGTGATATTTCAAATATAAATCCCTACTCATTGCATTATTTAATATCAGTGACGGAATCTAACTTACACTGGTAGAATCTTCAACGTTTTGAGAATCTTCAAAAGGGTGGGTAAATATTTAGGATCATTATGTCTTCCTGGAGGAAAGATCCCTTTAGTAGTATGTAGTCACCTTCTTTGTCTTTTGTTACTAATTTTAGTTTGAAGTCTATTGTATCTGATATGAGGATGGATGGCAACTCCAGCCTGTTTATGGGGGCAGTTAGCTTGATAGAGTTTATTCCAACCTCTCACTTTCAAAAGATGATTGTTTTTGGGTAAGATGTGTCTCTTGAAGACAGCAGAACGATGGCTCTTGCTTTTTGATCCAACTAGACAGCCTATGCCGTTTAATTGGAGAGTTAAGTCCATTGATATTGAGAGTTAGGATTGAGAGATATTTATTAGTTCCTACCATTTTGAAAAGCTTTTAGTAGGGCCTGTGTCTTGACAGTTCTTGTGGTCCTTAGATGGGATACTGTTTAGGTGCCATTTCTTTCCCTATATTGCATTTATTTTGGTTTTCTATGTATAGAGCATCTTTGAGAATTCTCTGTAGTGTTTGTTTTCTTTCGACATATTGTTGCAGCTTTTCTCTGGAATGGAATGTTTTTATTGTTCCCTCAGTTATGAATGAGAGCTAAGCTGGCTACACTATTCTTGTTTGGTAGTTATTTGATTTAAGGGCATGACATATATGCTTCCAGTCACTTCGTGCTTGCATGGTCTCTGCTGAGAAATCTGGGGTTATTCTGATTGGTTTGCCTTTATAGGTTACTGATCCCTTTTCCCTGGCTGCCTTTAGGATCTTTCCTTTCGTTTCTATTGATCCAGTTCGGATCACAATGTGGCGGTGGGATGTTCTTTTCTGGTCAGATCTGTTTGGGGTTCTAAAAGCTTCTCGTATCTGGATGGGCCTGCCCTTCTGGATATTTGGGAAATTCTCTGAGATGATTCCCTGAAGTATATTTCCAATACCATTGACCTCTTTCTCCACGCCCTCCTCAATACCAACTAGCCTTAAATTAGGCTTCCTAATTGTATCTTGAACCTCCTGAAGCGCTCTCTCAATTTTCCTAGATTTGGATTGACTCATTTTCTGTTCTTTCTCTATAATACCTAAATTATCTTCAGCTCCGGAAATTCTCTCCTCTGCATTTTCTAACCTGCTATCAAAGCTATCTACTTTATTTTTCATCTCCCTTGCTTCTAATTGCTCACTTTTCATGCCTTGCATCTCTTGTTTTAGATCATGTATGGATTTCTTTATCTCCTTGATTTCCTTTTGAGTGGTTAGCTCAGTAGCTTTATTTTCTTTGGACATTTGCTGGAGTTTGGTCACGTTTTTATTTGTGGATTCTATGAATTTATCCATCTTTCTTTGAAAAACCTTTGTTATGGCCTCCTTTACGGCTTCTTCTTTATCATTATCTCCTTGTTTCTGCTTTCCTCTTGTTCAGCTATGGCCTCCTAAATTATCTCTTTCTTTATATTTTCACATTTTCCATTAATGATGTTTATCAATTGCATTTGTGTAGCACTTGGAAGACTCTCCTCTAGGTGAGTCAGTGACTGTTCCATTGTCTGTTACATTGGGTGTGGGATGTTGTTTCTTGATTTGACATTTTCTTGAGTTTCTTGTTCTGCCCATTTGAAAATGGGAGCAAGATTACTACTAAATACGATTATAGATTTTCAGATATAACCAACCTAGACCTCTGTAGCTGGCAGACACTAGATGTTCACAAGTTTTGATTGGTATTATCACTCTTTCTTTTTGTGCACTTACAGACCAGTCTAATACAACCACTGATAAGTGATTTATACCCAAAACAATAAGCCTCTCAATCCAATTTCTATTGTCTTTAAGTCCCTCTGAGCCTAGAGAATCATTAACCACCTACATATACTATACTGCTCAACAGCCATCAAGTGTAGATCCGTGCAGTATAAGGGTTGAAAGACGAGCAGAGGTCCAGAGATAGAAAAAAAGAATGAGAGAGGTCAGGGGAGGTTCAAGAGGATTAACGGAGGAGTGTAAGAATATTGTAGTAATGAAGAAAAGGTATAGCATAAGGATAACAGACCTAAGTTGGTAAGTAGGTAGCATATTTGAGTACAAAGTTTGGAAAGTATTAGAATAAAACCTATGTGTTGCTGCACGACTAGCTCTTAGCCCAACCAGTGGCCACACAGTGCACCATGAGATGGATCTGTTTTTCTTGCCTATGTTGAGGGAAAGGGTATTTCACAAGATGCAGAAACGAAGATTTCAGAAGCAAATGCTGTGAGTGAATTAGCTCGTAAAAAGCATTTTCATTTTCTTTTATCTTTCTGCCAGTCTTGGGGCTTGAATTCAGGGCCTGAGCACTGTCCTCGGGTTTTCTCAAGTCTAGCCCTCTGCCACTTGAGCCACAGTGCCACATCTAGATTTTCTATCTATGTGATACTGAGCAATCAAAACCAGATCTTCATGGATTCTAGGCAAGCACTCTACCACTATGCCAAACTCTCAACACTGACATAGAAATTATAAAGTCATCATCATCATGTCAAAATATCCTTTCTCCTACAAAGAATGAACCCTTATCTATGTGTGTAATGCTTTTTTTTAAATTTCACTAATTCTTCTGTGTTTTTCCCTCTTGCATTTTTTACACATGACAGCAAAGCTAATCATCAGGAAAAAATTGATTAGGATACAGAAACCTAATAATATCCTAGTAGATTGACGTCAAAAATATGTGCAAGATGCCCTGTGTGTTTGACCTAGTGGTAGATTTCTTGGCTACCACGCAAAAAGACTCAGGTTTGATTCCTCATTACCACATACATAGAAAACGCTGCAAGTGGTGCTGTGGCTCGGTGGGACAGCTAAAGCCTAAAGAAAGCCCAAGAACAATGTTCACACTCTGAGGTCAAGTCCCAAGAATAGCAAAAACAAAAAAAAATCTACCAGGGGCAAAATGCAGGCAGACAAGGCACTGTGAAGCAAATGTTTTGTAAAGGATGAGGGCAATATTGACCCTTAAGTTTGGATCTTACCGAAGAAAAGCTCCTTGAGCCTGAGACCAGATTGATAGTTGGGCCTAGTGGAAGATATTGGGAATGGACAAAAAAGGTGTGCTGTTTACTACATCCACATGTATATTGTGAGATTGATGGAGAGATTCAGCCTCCAGTATGTCTTTGGTGAGGTCTTCTGTGAGCAAGGATCTTTGTTCATTGGGCCCTGAAAGGTGACCCTGCCTCCCTCACAATGGAACAGAATATGGAACCCTGGTAACCAAGCCACTGTAACTAACAACCAGCTTAAGCCAGCTCACTTGGCCTGTGGCTCAGGAGGAAGAAAGATGTTGCTGTGCTGTTGCCAAAGGTCAGGAAACTCGAGTCTCAGGCATGGAAGTTGTGGATGTCTTACTCGAAGATGTACATGCTAGATCTTTGCCAAGCCACAAATCCAGTATAACAGGCCTTTCTGTAAGAAGAAGGCCAGGAAAATCCAGGGCAACCAGATGAGGTAAATTTCTAAGAAGAAATGTATTTGACCCCATCTTCCTCCCCACACACTACAACTTTTTTTTTCATTTTTTTATTGTAATTAGTAAAAGGGTTACATGATATTTGCCAGATAGAAGGTGCATTAATTCACATGCACTGATACCCTTTCACATGTCTTGGTACCATTTCCCTCCAACCCCACACCCCGAACCCGTCTTGGTTTTCCCTACTTCCCTATCAAATTTCAAATATCCAAATACAAATAAATTCACTATATCAGATAACGAAGGGAGATACAATACCAATATGGGATAACCAAGGGACAGCAAAGGAGATGAGAGACATCATAGTACATTAAGGACAACAATCATTCATTATATGGCTTTTGTTTCAATATCCTGGAGGTCCTTTCAATTAGCTTCACATTATATGGCCTTATATATGGCCTTTTGCTCTATTGCAAATCTCTGCTAGTAGAGCCCAATGTTTCTACTGATTATGACGAATGAGGGAAACCACTGAGCCTAAGTTCCTTTGAGTCTGGCTTACTTCACTTAATATGATTTGTTCTAAGTCTTTTCATATCCTAACAAATGGGCGATGTCATTCTTTCTGACAGCAGCACAGAATTCCATTGTGTACAAATACCACAACTGGTTGATCCACTCATCAACTGAGGGACATCTGGGTTGGTTCCATATCTTTGCTATGGTGAAAAGCGCTGCAAAGAACATTGTTGTGCTAGTGGGTTTAGTATGCCCTTGTTTCTGGATTGTTGGGTAAATGCCAAGTAGTGGAATTCCTGGGTCATAGGGGAGTTCTATGTTTAGCGTTTTGAGGCACTGCCACACTGCTTTCCATAGTGGTTGAACGAGTTTGCACTCCCACCAACAGTGTAGTAGTGATCCCTCCTGGCCACATCCCCTCCAGCATCTGTTGTCATTCGTTTTCCTGATCCTGGCCATTCTAACTGGAGTGAGTTGGAATCTTAGAGTTCTTTTGATACGCAATTCTTTTATGACCAGAGATGTTGAGCATTTCTTCATGTGTCTATAGGCCATTTTTGTTTCTTCTTCAGAGAAGACTCTCTTTAAGTCTTTGGCCCATTTTTTTAATGTGATGTGTGTTACTTTGGAGGTTACTTTTGGAGTTTTTCAATTTTTTGAGTTGTTGATATATTTTAGATATGAGGCCTTTTCCGTTGTTTGGTTGGTGAAGATCTTCTCCCACTCTGTAGGCTTCCTGATTAGTTTACTAGCTATATCCATTGCCATACAAAATCTCTGCAGTTTAATGCAGTCCCACGTATCCAGCCTTTCTCTGATTTGTTGTGATTCTTGGTCCTTATTAAGCAAGTTTCGACCTGTGCCAAGGAGGCCTAGTGTATCTCCTATTCCTTTCTGTAAACTTTTCAGTGTGTCAGCTTTTACCTCCAGGTCTTTGATCCATTTGGAGTTAATTCTAGTGCAAGGTGACAAAGAAGGTTCCAACTTTAGTTTTCTGCTGGTGCTTAACCAATTCTGCCAGCACAACTTGTTAAAGAGGCTATCTTTCTTCCATTTTATTTTTTTGCCTCCCTTGTCAAACATTAGGTGGTCATATGTCTATGGTTTAATATCTGGGTCCGCAGTTCTATTCCTTTGGACTTCAGGCCTGTTCTTGTGCCAGTACCAAGCTGTTTTGAGAATTATAGCTCTGTAATAGAGTCTAAAGTTTGGAATTGAAATTCCTCCAGCGCTGTTCTTTCTGCTAAGAAGTTTTTTTTGCTATACGGGGTCTTTTATTATTCCATATGATATTTTGAATTGCCTCTTCTATTTCTTTAAAGAATGACATTGGGATGTTGATGGGTATTGCATTGAATTTGTAGATAGCCCTTGGCAAGATTGTCATTTTCACAATGTTGATTCTTCCAATCCAGGAGCATGGGAGGTTTTTCCATTTCCTTAGTTCTGCTTTAATTTCCTTTTTTAGGGTTTTAAAGTTTTCATCTAAACTGTGCTTTACATTCTTAGTTAAGCTAATTCCTAGTTACTTTATTTTCTTTGAGGCTATTGTGAAAGGAGTTTCTTTCCTGATTATTGCCTCGTTCCTCTCACTTTTGGCGTAAAGGAAGGCAGTTGATTTGTGAGGGTTGATTTTATGGCCTGCTACCCTTCCAAAGCTTTGAATCATGTCAAGGAGCATGGGAGTAGAGTCTATATGATTCTTTAAATACAGAATCATGTTATCTGCAAAGAGGGATAGTTTTATTTCCTCTTTCCCTACTTGGATCCCCTTTATGCTTGCTTCTTGCCTTATTGCACTGCCTAGGAATTCTAGTACTATGTTAAAAAGGAGTGGAGAGAGTGGGCATCCTTGTCTCGTTCCTGATTTTAGAGGGAATGGCTTTAGAGTTTCACCATTAAGTATAATACTAGCAGTGGGTTTCTCATACACAGCCTTTATTACATTGAGAAATGTTCCATGGATTCCTAGTTTCTCCACATCTTTTAACATAAAGGGGTTTTGGATCTTGTCAAATGCCTTTTCCGCATCTATTGAGACAATCATGTGATTTTTGTCCTTGCTCCTGTTGGTGTGTCGAATTATATTAATTGATTTGTGTATGTTGAACCAGCTTTGCCTCCCTGTGTTGAATCCAGTTTGATCATAGTGTATAATTTTTTTCATAAGTTGTTGTAGACGGTTGGCCAGTATTTTGTTGAGAAGTTTTGCATCGATGTTCATCAAAGAAATGGGTCTATAGTTCTCTTTCTTTGATGAATCTCTGTCTGGTTTGGGATGAGGGATATACTGGCTTCACAGAATGAGTTTGGTAAACAACCTTCATTTTCAATTTCGTTGAAGAGCTTGAGGAATATTGGTGTGAGCTCTGCTTTGAAGACCTTATAGAATTCAGCTGTGAATCCGTCTCGCCCTGGACTCTTTTTAAGTGGAAGTTGTCTAATTTCCATTTCTATTTCAGAGCTTGAAATAGGCCTGTTGATTTGGGTTAGCTCTGATTGGTTCCGTGTGGGTATGTTAATATTGTCTAGGAATTCATCCATTTATTCTAGATTCTCAAAGTTGTTGGCGTGAAGGTTTGAGAAGTATTCCCTCATGATATTCTGGATCTTGGTAATTTCTGTCGTGATATTACCATTTTCATCTGCGATATTGTTTATTTCGATATGCTCTCTTCTTTTTTTTGTAAGATTTGCTAAGGGTTTGTCAATTTTGTTAATTCTTTCAAAGAACCAACTCCTTGTTTTGTTGATTCTTTCTATAATGTTTTTTATCCCAAATCATTTAATTCTGCTTTGATTTTAACAATTTGCTTTCTCCTAATGGGTTTAGGGTTGGTTTGTTGCTTTTTTTCCAAGAGGTTAAGGTGAGACATTAACTAGTTGGTTTGCCATTTTTCCAACTTGCTGTTGTAGGCACTCAGCGCTATAAATTTTCCTCTGAGTACTGCCTTTGTTGTGTCACTGAGGAGTTGATATTTGTGTGCTCCTTATTGTTCAATTTCAAAAACAGTTGGATATCTGTTCTGATCTCTTCGATTGCCCATTGTTTTTGATTCAACAATGTGTTCTTCAGTCTCCATGAGTTACAGGGTTTTCGTTGGTGGAGATGTGTGTTCAGTTCCAATTTGATGCCTTTATGGTCTGAGAGTGTGCATGGAATAATTTCAGTGTTTCTGAATCTGTCCAGGTTTGTTTTATGGCCTAAGATGTGGTCTATTTTGGAAAATGTTCCATGTGCTGCTGAAAAAAACGTATATTGTGTTGTTACTGGGTGGAATATTCTGCAGATGTCTGTTAGATCTAGTTGGTCTATATAGTTGTTCAGTTCTAAGGTTTCTCTGTTGAGTTTTTGCCTTGTTGATCTGTTCCATAGGTGAGAGTGGTGTGTTAAACTCACCAACAATCACTGTATTTCAATCTATGTATGGTTTCAGTGTAAGTTAAGTGTGCTTGATAAAGTTTGGAGCTCCGGGATTGGGTGTGTAAATATTTAGGATCGTTATGTCTTCCTAGAGAAAAGATCCCTTTAGTAGTATGTAGTTACCTTCTTTGTCTTTTCTTACTAATTTTAGTTTGAAGTCTATTGTATCTGATATGAGGAGGCAACTCCAGCCTGTTTATGGGGGCAGTTAGCTTGTTAGAGTTTATTCCAACCTCTCACTTTCAAAAGATGATTGTTTTTGGGTAAGATGTGTCTCTTGAAGACAGCAGAGCGATGGCTCTTGCTTTTTGATCCAACTAGACAGCCTATGCCGTTTAATTGGAGGGTAAAGTCCATTGATATTGAGAGTTAGGATTGAGAGATATTTATTAGTTCCTACCATTTTTAAAAGCTTTTAGTAGGGCCTGTGTCTTGACAGTTCTTGTGGTCCTTAGATGGTATGCAGTTTAGGTGCCATTTCTTTCCCTATATTGCATTTATTTTGGTTTTCTATGTATAGAGCATCTTTGAGAATTCTCTGTAGTGTTGGTTTTGCTTCGACATATTGTTGCAGCTTTTCCCTGGAATGGAATGTTTTTATTGTTCCCTCAGGTACGAATGAGAGCTTGGCTGACTACAGTATTCTTGGTTGGTAGTTATTTGATTTAAGGGCATGACATATATGCTTCCAGTCACTTCGTGCTTGCATGGTCTCTGCTGAGAAATCTGCGGTTATTCTGATTGGTTTGCCTTTATAGGTTACTGATCCCTTTTCCCTGGTTGCCTTTAGGATCTTTTCTTTCATTTCTATTGATCCAGTTCGGATCACAATGTGGCGGTGGGTTGTTCTTTTCTGGTCAGGTCTGTTTTGGGTTCTAAAAGCTTTTTGTATCTGGATGGGCCTGCCCTTCTGGATATTTGGGAAATTCTCTGAGATGATTCCCTGAAGTATATTTCCAATACCATTGACCTCTTTCTCCACGCTCTCCTCAATACCAACTAGCCTTAAATTAGGCTACCTAATTGTATCTTGGACCTCCTGAAACGCTCTGTCATATTTCCTAGATTTGGATTGACTCATTTTCTGTTCTTTTTCTATAATAACTAAATTATCTTCAGCCCCGGAAATTCTCTCCTCTGCATTTTTTAACCTGCTATCAAAGCTATCTACTTTATGTTTCATCTCCCTTGCTTCTAATTGCACATTTTTGATGCCTTGTATCTCTTGTTTTAGATCATGTATGGATTTCTTTATCTCCTTGATTTCCTTTTGAGTGTTTAGCTCAGTAGCTTTATTTTCTTTGGACATTTGCTGGAGTTTGGTCACGTTTTTATTTGTGGATTCTATGAATTTATCCATCTTTCTTTGAAAAACCTTTATTATGGCCTCCTTTATGGCTTCTTCTTTTTCACTTATCACCTTGTTTATGGTTTCCTCTTGTTCAGCTATGGCTTCCTCCATTATCTCTTTCTTTATATTTTCACATTTTCCATTAATGATGTTTATCAATTGCATTTGTGCAGCACTTGGAAGACTCTCCTCTAGGTTTGCCAGTGACTGTTCCATTGTCTGTTTACATTGGGTGGGGGATGTTGTTTCTTGATTTGACATTTTTCTTGAGTTTCTTGTTCTGCCCATTTGAAAATGGGAGCAAGATTACTCCTAAATACGATTATAGTTTTTCAGATATAACCAACCTAGACCTCTGTAGCTGGCAGACAGTAGATGTTCACAAGTTTGGATTGGTATTATCACTCTTTCTTTTTGTGCACTTACAGACCAGTCTAATACAACTACTGATATGAGATTTATACCCAAAACAATAAGCCTCTCAATCCAATCTCAATTGTCTTTAAGTCCCTCTGAGCCTAGAGAATAACTAACCACCTACATATACAATACTGCTCAACAGCCATCAAGTGTAGATCCGTGCAGTATAAGGGTTGAAAGACTAGCAGAGGTCCAGAGATAGAAAAAAAGAATGAGAGAGGTCAGGGGAGGTACAAGAGGATTAACGTAGGAGTGTAAGAATATTGTAGTAATGAAGAAAAGGTATAGCATAAGGATAACTGACCTAAGTTGGTAAGTAGGTAGCATATTTGAGTACAAAGTTTGGAAAGTATTAGAATAAAACTTATGTGTTGCTGCACGAATAGATCTTAGCCCAACCAGTGGCCTCACAGTGGACCATGGGATGGATCTGTTTTTCTTGTCTGCGTTGAGGGAAAGGGGTATTTCACAAGATGCAGAAGTGAAGATTTCAGAAGCCAATGCTGTGAGTGAATTAGCTTGTAAAAAGCATTTTTATTTTCTTTTATCTTTCTGCCAGCCTTGGGGCTTGAATTCAGGGCCTGAGCACTGTCCTCGGGTTTTCTCAATTCTAGCCCTCTGCCACTTGAACCACAGTGCCACATCTAGATTTTCTATCTATGTGATACTGCGCAATCAAACCCAGATCTTCATGGATGCTAGGCAAGCACTCTACCACTATGCCAAACTCTCAACCCTGACATAGTAATTATAAAGTCATCATCATCATATCAAAATATCCTTTCTCCTACAAAGAATGAACACTTATCTATGTGTGTAATGCTTTTTTTTAAATTTCCCTAGTTCTTCTGTGTTTTTCCCTCTTGCATTTTTTACACATGACAGCAAAGCTAATCATCAGGAAAATATTGATTAGGATACAGAAACCTAATAATATCCTAGTAGATTGACGTCAAAAATGTGTGCAAGATGCCCTGTGTGTTTGACCTAGTGGTAGATTTCTTGGCTACCACGCAAAAAGACTCAGGTTTGATTCCTCATTACCACATACATAGAAAACGCTGCAAGTGGTGCTGTGGCTCGGTGGGACAACTAAAGCCTAAAGAAAGCCCAAGAACAATGTTCACACTCTGAGGTCAAGTCCCAAGACTAGCGATAACAAAAAAAAATTCGTCAAGGGGCAAAATGCAGGCAGAGAAGGCACTGTGAAGCAAAAGTTTTGTAAAGGATGAGGGCAATATTGACCCTTAAGTTTGAATCTTATCTAAGAAATGCTCCTTCAGCCTGAGACCAGACTGGTAGTTGGGCCTAGTGGAAGACATTGGGAATGGACAAATAAGGTGTGCTGTTTACTACATCCACATGTATTTTGTGAGATTGGAGGAGAGATTCAGCCTCCACTAAGTCTTTGGTGAGGTCTTCTGTGAGCAAGGATCCTTGGTCATTGGGCCCTGAAAGGTGACCCTGCCTCCCTCACAATGGAACAGAATATGGAACGCTGGTAACCAAGCCACTGTAACTAACAACCAGCTCAAGCCAGCTTACTTGGCCTGTGGCTCAGGAGGAAGAAAGATGTTGCTGTGCTGTTGCCAAGGTCAGAAAACTCGAGTCTCAGGCATGGAAGTTGTGGATGTATTACTCGAAGATGTACATGCTAGATCTTTGCCAAGCCACAAATCCAGTATAACAGGCCTTTCTCTAAGAAGAAGGACAGGAAAATCCAGGGCAACCAGATGAGGTATATTTCTAAGAAGAAATATATTTGACCCCATCTTCCTCCCCACACACTACAAATTTCTTTTTTTTCATTTTTTTTATTGTAATTAGTAAAAGGGTTACATGACATTTGCCAGGTAGAAGGTGCATTAATTCACATACATTGATACCCTTTCACATGTCCTGGTACCCATTTCCCTCCAAACCCACACCCCCCCCCGTCTTGGTTTTCCCCCCTTCCCTATCAAATTTCAAATATCCAAATACAAATAAATTCAATATATCAGATAAAAAGTGAGATACTATACCAATATGGGATAACCAAGGGACAGCAAAGGAGATGAGAGACAACATAGTACATTAAGGACAACAATCATTCATTATGTGGCTTTTGTTTCAATATCCTGGAGGTCCTTTCAATTAGCTTCACATTATATGGCCTTATATATGGCCTTTTGCTCTATTGCAAATCTCTGCTAGTAGAGCCCAAGGTTTCTACTGATTATGACGAATGAGGGAAACCACTGAGCCTAAGTTCCTTTGAGTCTGGCTTACTTCACTTAATATGATTTGTTCTAAGTCTTTCCATATCCTAACAAATGGGGCGATGTCATTCTTTCTAGGTTGGTTCCATATCTTTGCTATTTTGAATAGCGCTGCAATGAACATTGTTGTGCTAGTGGGTTTAGTATGCCCTTGTTTCTGGATTGTTGGGTAAATGCCAAGTAGTGGAATTGCTGGGTCATAGGGGAGTTCTATGTTTAGCCTTTTGAGGCACTGCCACACTGCTTTCCGTAGTGGTTGAACGAGTTTGCACTCCCACCAACAGTGTAGTAGTGATCCCTCCTGGCCACATCCCCTCCAGCATCTGTTGTCATTCGCTTTCCTGATCCTGGCCATTCTAACTGGAGTGAGTTGGAATCTTAGAGTTCTTTTGATACGCAATTCTTTTATGACCAGAGATGTTGAGCATTTCTTCATGTGTCTATATGCCATTTTTGTTTCTTCTTCAGAGAAGACTCTCTTTAAGTCTTTGGCCCATTTTTTATGTGATGGGTGTTACTTTGGAGGTTAGTTTTGGAGTGATTCAATTTTTTGAGTTGTTGATATATTTTAGATATGAGGCCTTTTCCGTTGTTTGGTTGGTGAAGATCTTCTCCCAATCTGTAGGCTTCTTGATTAGTTTACTAGCTATATCCGTTGCCATACAAAAGCTCTGCAGTTTAATGCAGTCCCACTTATCCAGCCTTTTTCTGATTTGTTGTGATTCTTGGTCCTTATTAAGAAAGTTTCGACCTGTGCCAAGGAGGCATATTGTATCTCCTATTCCTTCCTGTAAACTTTTCAGTGTGTCAATTTTACCTCCAGGTCTTTGATCCATTTGGAGTTAATTCTAGTGCAAGGTGACAAAGAAGGATCCAACTTTAGTTTTCTGCTGGTGCTTAACCAGTTCTGCCAGCACAACTTGTTGAAGAGGCTATCTTTCTTACATTCTATTTTTTTAGCTCCCTTGTCAAAGATTAGGTGGTCATATGTCTATGGTTTAATATCTGGGTCCGCAGTTCTATTCCTTTGGACTTCAGGCCTGTTCTTGTGCCAGTACCAAGCTGTTTTGAGAATTACAGCTCTGTAATAGAGTCTAAAGTTTGGAATTGAAATTCCTCCAGCGCTGTTCTTTCTGCTAAGAAATGTTTTTGCTTACGGGGTCTTTTTTTATTCTATATGATATTTTGAATTGCCTCTTCTATTTCTTTAAAGAATGACATTGGGATGTTGATGGGTATTGCATTGAATTTGTAGATAGCCCTTGGCAAGATTTTCATTTTCACAATGTTGATTCTTCCAATCCAGGAGCATGGGAGGTTTTTCCATTTCCTTAGTTCTGCTTTAATTTCCTTTTTTAGGGTTTTAAAGTTTTCATCTAAACGGTCCTTTACACTCTTAGTTAAGCTAATTCCTAGGTACTTCATTTTCTTTGAGGCTATTGTGAAAGGAGTTTCTTTCCTGATTATTGCCTCGTTCCTCTCACTGTTGGCGTAAAGGAAGGCAGTTGATTTGTGAGGGTTGATTTTATGGCCTGCTACCCTTCCAAAGCTTTGAATCAGCTCACGGAGCTTGGGAGTAGAGTCTATAGGATTCTTTAAATACAGAATCATGTCATCTGCAAAGAGGGATAGTTTTATTTCCTGTTTCCCTACTTGGATCCCCTTTATGCTTGCTTCTTGCCTTATTGCACTGCCTAGGAATTCTAGTACTATGTTAAAAAGGAGTGGAGAGAGTGGGATCCTGAATGCTACCCCTTAACCCTTTTATGCAAAGCTTAGGCCTGTGGCATTTTAAGCACAATGCAACGCCCTGTTTTTTGCTGGTTAATTAGAGGAAAAATCTTATGAAATTTATTTCATGGCTGATTTTGAACTGGAATCCTCAGGTCTCAGCTTATCTTGAGTAGCTAGGATTACAGTATTTTATAACCTGTATGCTCATACACATCGCTTCTGATCCAAATACTCATTGTTCAATTTAACCTACAAGATGTGAGGAAAGATGATTGACTGTAATTTACTAGATGGGCATCTAGTGAGTATAAATTTCCACTTCCACTCTGAAGCCAGGGAAATGTTTCTGGTACATGTTTCAACTATCTCCCAAAGAGGAAATAATGTGTGAGTACGTTTGATAGTATTTCAGATAGGAGATGGACTTTGGTGTTTGGAACCTGTTGGGCAGAGTGTATCAGCTGGGCTGTGATAACAGAGATGATGTTTCAGACAAGAATATTATCATCCCAGACAAACTTAATCCAGATCCTTGGATTTCAGGCCTTGAGTAGATAGAATTACAAGTGTGAGCTGCCACCACCAGCGTCACATTTTGTTCGTTTTATGCAAGTGCTGGGACTTGAACCCAGGGACTGGGAACTGTCCTTAAATGTTTTTTTTTACTTCAGGCTAGTGTTCTACCACTTGATCCACAGCTCCACTTCCAGATTTTTGGTAATGAACTGTAAATCAGAATATCATGCCATTTGTTTGGGCTGGATTCAAACCTGATTCTGTGTAGATAGGATTCCAAGTGTGAGCGCACAGAGCCTGGCCAGTATCATTCATCATTCAAGTCATGGGACTGCAATTCTGCACGTGGGTCTTGTCACTGAGCCTTTCAGATCAAGATTACTGCCCTGTCCCTTGAGCCATAGGGCCACTTCTGGGTTTCTGGTGGTTAATTGGAGATAAGAGTCACATGGACTTCAGTGCCCAGGCTGACTTTGAACTGCTATCGTTGGATCCCAGCCTCTTGAGTAGCTACATTTACAAGTGTGAGCCACCATACCCGGCTAAATTATTTTTAAGTTAATTTTTTTGTTAAGTCAATATATAGTTGGCATACGGTTACATAAGTAATGAACACATTTCTTAAGAAAATTGTTATCCCCTCCCTCATTTTTCTCTGTTTTCCTACCCTCAGCCCCCTCTCCACCCAGATTGTTCAGTTCATTTCCGTTTAGTGTCTTCCAAGTATCACTGTTCAATTGGTTCACCCTTTTTCCTTTGTTTTTCTTTTTTTTTACCATTTTATTATACCCTCTCCATTCCCCAAATCACATAAACCTATGTACAAGACACAGGGTACCCGAATTCAACACAGTGACTACAGAGAATAAAACTAAAGGGAAAAAGAAGACAAGAGGTAAAAAGCAAAGAAAATGAAAGAATATCATACAGTACCTTAGAAGCAACAACACTGAAAAACCAAAACATAAAACCTTGGGCTGAAAATGAAGCTTGTCTAGCATGTATGAAACCCTGGATTCCATTCCTCAGCACCACATAAACAAAAACTGGAAGTGCCACTGTGACTCAGCTGGTAGATTTCGAACGTTCAGCACAGAGTGTCTCCAAGTGACAAAAATCTGTCACATTTAAGTCAGGCTTCAAAACTTTGCTAGGAACCAGTTACGTGATTTGGAAGACAGTGCAATTTTCAAAAAATCACTAGCCAGGCGCTGGAGGGTCATAATTGTCATTCTACTAGCCAGGGAGAAGGTGATTCAAAGCCTTTGAAAGCAAAAAAATGAAAACAAAAAAAACTATAAGAATCTTCTCTCCACTTATCCAAACAAAAACTAAGTGGAGTTGTGGCTAAAACTGGTACAGCATTAGCCTTGAGGAAAAAGAACTAAGAGACCTTGCCCAGGTCCAAAGTTCAAGCTCCCCACCAAGAAAGAAAAAAAAGGAGTCCAGATACCTTAGTTTCAAAAGTATATCTGGATATCTTAGTAGATTTTTCTGATCTTTCCTCATTCATCTCATGGAACCACATAATCTTGATCCTGATCTGACCAAGAGCCTGCATTGTGCTTAATAAATTCATTCCACATATTCCAGTAGAATCTGGACAGCTAACAGCCACTTACCAATGCTTTATTCTACGGTTAGGACAGTATGTCTTCATACCATCTACACAGTCAGCTATATCATCTTTCCAGAAGTAGCACTGAGTGTAGAACACTCAGAACTAAAATAATTGCATAAAGATGTAATAAAACCACTTGATTCATTAAGAAAATTTCTGTACCACTTAGAGCAAGTACATTAGTGGTATTTACCTCTAGCCTCTTTTTTTAAAAAAATTTATTAACATTGAATTTTACATCATATTTCAAATGTCATGTTTAACCAACAAGTATTCAAGAAGGGAATCGCTATACAATCACTGGCACATAACTTTTAGAACATAGTAAAAATTAAGCTGAGTCTTTGTATGTCATAGATACAGATTAATCTATAATAAAACACATGTCTATAGAGTGTATAGTCTATCCTAGATTTTTATGTCTATGTAGTTATGTTTATATCTCCAAAATTATGTCCAGAACTTTGGGTATCAACTATTCAATCATCGCTCTACTACTGTTTGAAACTAATATCCATATATTAAGGATACCATGTACCTTTTGTTCCTTGGTCTTGACTTATCTCACTCAAAAGGATTCACTCTAATTTCATCCACGACCCCAAAAATGTCATTATTATTTTTTTCTGTGCAGATCTTCTTTTTATGTATTTATTTTTATTGTAATTTATAGAAGGGTTACATTATATTCACCAGATAGAAGGTGCATTACTTCTCAAACTTTGATACCCCATGTAATGATATGGTCCCCATTTCCCTTCCCCTACCCCCACTCATGTTCATTTCCCCCCTTCCCTATCCAATTTCAAATAACCAATTAGGCACATATGAAATATATCAGAAAACAAGGTGAAATATTGTAACAATATGATATAACCAAGGGATAGCAAAAGAGATAAGAGATCACATAGTTCATTAAGGACAACAATCACTCATTGTATGAGTTTTGTTTCTTCATCTTGGAGGTCCTTACATTTAGTGTCATACTATTTGTCACGATGTCTCTAGATTTTGTTCTATTGTAAATCTCTGGTAGCAGAGCCCAAGGTTTCTACTGAATTTGACAAATGAGGGAGACTCTTGGGCCTATGTTCCTTTGAGTTTGGCTTACTTCACTTAATATGATTTTTTTCCTTTTCATCCACTTCCCCGAGAATGCCATTATTTTATCTTGTCGGTTGGCTACGTATCATTCCATTGTGTGTGTGTGTGTGTGTGTGTGTGTGTGTG
Source organism: Megascapheus bottae (assembly GCF_031878675.1). NCBI lineage: Eukaryota > Metazoa > Chordata > Mammalia > Rodentia > Geomyidae > Megascapheus > Megascapheus bottae. Next base: position 749,244 of record NW_028327383.1, read on the forward strand.
TGTGTGTGTATCACATTTTTTGTAGTAGGGCATCTGGTTGTTTCCATCATCCAGCCTCATTTTCTACAGATATTTTTATAGTCTCTTTTTTATTTTCAGGGTAATGTATAGAGGGGTTACGATTACATTTACAGGTAGTGGACTGCATTACTTCTCACACATTTATTCTGCTCCACATGTTTTTTCCCCAGTTCCCTCTCCCCTCCCCTTCCCAATCATCTTGTTTCCCCCCTTCCCTTTCCTATTTGACATAAACAAATAAACATATATACAATATGCCAGGGAAAAAATCAGATACAGTAAGAATCTGACATTAACCAAAGGGCAAAATAAGAGATGAGAAATAACATAGTAGATTAAGGACAAAAATCACACAAGATTAAGAGCAACGATGACACAAGATATAGCTCTTGTTCCCATATCCTAGAGATCCTTTCATTTAGTCTCATCCTATATGACCTTATATACCTAGGTTTTTGAGTTATTGTAATCCTCTGCTAGGAGAGTCCTAGATGTGATCTAATTATTACAAATGAGGGAAACCATTGAGCTTATGTTTCTTTGGGTCTGGCTTGCTTCACTTAATAGGAATTTTTCCAAGTCTTTCCATTTCCTTACAAATGGGGCGATGTCATTCCTTCGGATGGCAGCATAGCATTCCTTTGTGTATAAGTACCACATCTTCTTGATTCAGTCATCTACTGAGTGGCATCTGGGTTGGTTTCATATCTTTGCTATGGTAAATAGTGCTGCAATGAGCATCATTGTGCTAGTGGCTTTAGTATGTCCTTTTTTCTGGACAATTGGGTAGGTGCCAAGTAGTGGATTTGCTGGATCATAGGGGAGCTCTATGTTCAGTCTTTTGAGGAACCACCACACTGCTTTCCCTAGTGGTTGAACGAGTTTACACTCACACCAACAGTGTAGGTGTGATCCCCCCTGGTCTCTTCCCCACCAGTATCTCTTATTAGATTTTTTGATAATGGCCATTCTGACTGGAGTCAGGTGGAATCTCAAAGTTGTTTTGATTTTCATTTCCCTTATTGCTAGAGATATGGAGCATTTCTTCATGTGTCTAAAGCCCATTTTAATTTTTTCTTCAGAAAATACTCTTTTAAATCTTTAGCCCACCTTTTAATAGGATGGTTGTTTCTTTGAAGATTTGTTTGGGAGAGATTCATTTTTTTCAGCTATAGATATATTTTAGATAACTGCATATATTTTTGTAGAAAAAAGAATGGAAGCCATCATGCTGGCTCACAACTTAATTTCAGCTACTTAGGAGGCTCAGGGCTTAGGATCACAGGTCAAAGCCAACCAGGGCCCTACAGTGTGTGAGATCAAACTCTGTGAACATACAATGACTGTAAGAGGAATCTCACTGCCTGGGAATGTAACCTAATGGTAGAGTGCTCACCTAGAATGCATGAAGACCTAGGTTCTATTCACTGGTACCGCATACTCAGAAAAAAGCTAGAAGTGGCGCTGTATCTCAAGAGGCAGAGCACTCACCTTGGGCAAGCGAGTCCAATGAAAATGTCTAGGCCCTGAGTCCAAGCCCTACGACTGGCAAAAAGAAAAAAAGAGAGCAATCTTACTTAATTAACAAGGAATGTACCCTATATTTATACAGACTGAAAAATTCATTAAGAAATTAGAAAATATGTATAAAGTGCGTAATTTCTTTTGTGTGTTGGCACTGGGTCTTCAACTGAGTACTTCACCTCTATCCCTGACCTTTTCTGCTCAAGGCTAGCACTCTACCAATGCAGCCCCAAATCAACTATCTTCAATTGAGATATAAGCGATGAATATTTCAGGGTGCTTCATGAAAATCATTTTTATAAATTGAAACTTTCAACACAGTCTTATTTTAGTATGAATGTTGAGATGGGAAGAGACAGAAAAAGTGAAATGTTTCCTGATCCCCATAGAGAAGAGACTCAGCAGAACCACTGTGGTCTGCAGGCTTCTTTGTGAGTTTTGTTTGCTTGTTTGGTTGTTGTCAATTGTGAGGCTTGAACTCTGGGCCTGGGCACTGTCCCTGAGCTCTTCAGCTCAAGGCTAGTGCTTTAATCTGTGAGCCACAGTGCCACTTCTGGTTTTTCTGGCAGTTAACTGGGTACTTTGGCTGGCTTTAAACTTTGATTCTCAGATCTTAGCCTCCTGAGTAGCTAAGATTATAGGTGTGAGGTACCATCACCAGGCTGCTGCTCTGTTACTATGCAGGTTCTGGATCAAGAGCTTCAAGTTCTTACTTCAATTTTTTCTTCTCTTGCCTGATACTCTGCCATTTGAACGAAGCTCCAGTTCCTGGTCTTTGTTGGTTAATGAGAGATATTATGATTTTCTAATATTCAGAGCAATGATTATAAAACCCAGCATTTTACTTACTTGAATAAATTAAGAGACAGGACCTAGTGAGATGGAAAACAAAATTTTTTTTCAATTTGCTATCCTGTTCTAATGCATAAGTCTGGCTATATTGCTTACACACAGATATGTATTTTACCAGTTTCTACTCTATTTTTGCTTAGCTTAAAACCACCACTACCATTTCATAGATTTTGTTGTTTTTGTTTGCGGTGCTTGAACTCTGTGCCTGGGCTGTTCCTCAGATCTTCAGTTCAATGCCAGTGCTCTACTACTTTTGATTTGGCCAGTCCTGGGCTTGAACTCAGGGACTGAGCACTGTCCTTATATTTTCTCAAGGCTAGGGCTCTACCACTTCAGCCTCAGCACCACTTCCAGCATTTTTCTATGTATGTGGTATTGAGGAATTGAACCCAGGTCTTAGTGCATGCTAGGCAAGCACTGTACCACTAGGCCAAACTCCCAGCCCAAAATTATTCATCATTACTATTAGCTATCTTCTTTTTTTTATTATTGATTCGTCATGGTGCTTGGACTTTGGGCCTGGACACTGTCCCTGAGCTCTTCAGCTCAAGGCTAGCGCTCTTCCTCTACAGCTCCATTTTTGGTTTCTGGTAGTTAATTGGTGATGTAAGTCTCACAAACATATGTGTCCAGGCTGGCTTTGTGCTTTGAACCAAGATCCTCCAATCTCAGCCTCCATAGTAGCTAGAATTACACGCTTCAGCCAGCAGTGCCTGACTGTTTGATGTCTCTGTCTCTGTCTCTCTGTCTCTGTCTGTCTCCGTCTGTCTGCCTGTCTGTCTCTCTCGCTCTCTCTCTCTCTCTCTGTCTGTCTCTCTCGGTCTCTCTCTCTCTGTCTCTCTGTCTCTCTCTGTCTCTCTCTGTCTCTCTCTCTCTCTCTCTGTCTCTTTCTCTGTCTCTGTCTCTCTCTCTCTCTCTCTCTCTTTCTCTATCTCTCTTTTGGTTGTAAGACTTTAATTGTGCACCTGGGCAGTGTCCCTGGGCTCTTCACCTCAAGGTTACAACCTTAAACAACTTGAGCCACAATGTCACTTCTGGTTTTCTGGTGCTTAAGTGGAAGTAACAGTTTCATGGACTTTAGTGTCTGGCCTGGCTTTGAACTGTGATCCTCAGAACCCAACATTATGAGATCATTTCCAGCTTTTTATTTTGGTGTAAGTGGTACAGAGTAATTGAACACAGGGCTTTGTGCATTCTAGGCAAGCAAACTACCACTAGTGTGCACTCCAGCCTTAGATAAGGGCTTTCTTTTTCTTTTTCTTTTTTTTCACGCATGGGGCTTGAACTCTGTGCCTGGATGTTTACCTTAAGCTCTTCAGCTCAAGGCAAGAGCTCTACCACTTGAGGCACATTGTCATTTTGAATTTTCTGGATTATTTGGAAATAAGATTCTCACAGATTTTTATGCCTGGTCCATCTTTGAACCTCGATCCTCCAGGGTAGCTAGGATTACCAGGGTGAGCCACCAGTCACAGGCATTAAATTATTGTTTTTTGCATGTCCTATGGCTTCAACTCATGGCCAGAGCACTGTCCTAGGGCTTGCTCAAGGATAGCACTTTACTTCAGCCAGCCAACTCCCGGTCCAAATAGGCCACTCTTGAAGCTAGAATTACAGAGGTCTGCCATAATACTGGCATGTCGTTATCTAAGTATATAATTTTTCTTCTATTTTTGATGGCTTTTCCTTAGTGTACATATTTCCTACATATTTTATGGAAAACTTCCTTCCCACTGGGGCCATAATTTAAGCCTAGTGGAAGAGTTCTTGCCGAGCATGAATGAAGACCCAAGATCAATTCCTCAGCACAACATAGATAAAAAAAGATAAAAGTGGTGCTGTGGCACATGTGATAGAACTTGCGCCTTAAGAATAAACAAAAAAAAAAACAAGGATCGTGCTCAGGTCCTGAGTCTAAGCCCAGTACTGGCAAAAAAAAATTCAGCCCAAAGTAGACATTTAAACTTACTGTACTTTTCAAAAAATTTGTTGTCAAGGTGGTATACAAAGAGATTGCTGTTACATATGTAATGAGTATATTTCTTGTAAACACTGTTCCCCCCTCCCCCTTTTCTTTTTCCCTTACCCCCAAGTCATAAATTTCATTACAACAAATATATATGTATCTTCATTCCTGAAAAAAATAGTTTAAAATGTGTTCAAATAAATGATGTAGGTTGATATATTTATCAAAATGGATTACTTGAACTCTAAAATAAACATTCTAAGTAATTTTTCTCATAAAATTGTAGTAATGCTATAAAACTAATAAAAAAGGAATTTTAGTTATTAATTTCTTATGTTTTACCTTTAACATTATTACAGTAAGCATACTGTTTATGGTATTAATACAGACAGCATGAAATATGATTATGTAAAAAAATTAAATGATTCAAAATAGTAAGGTTGGGGGCCAGTAGTTTGGCTTGGTGGCACACACCTTGGACTGGCAAAAAAAGAAGTACGGTTAGATAAAACAGATTTATTTCCAAATGTGTGGAATATGGTATGATTTCTTGTTTGGCTAGTCCTGGGGCTTGAACTGAGGGACCAGGAACTGTCCTTGGCCACATTTGTTCAAGGGTGGCACTCTGACACCTGAGCCACAGTGCCCCATCTGCTTTTTCTGTGTATGCAGTGCCGAGGAATTGAATCAAGGTCTTCTTGTATACTAGACGAGCACTCTACATCTAGGCCACATTCAAAGCCAAAGTAGATTTTTGATGCTATTGTGGAGTTTTAATTTTCTTAAATATTTGTACAAAGCACAATGGATATATAAACAGACTTGAACTCACAGAACAGAGTCCCACATAATATTACAGTTACTCTGGCACTTCTCCCGATTGACAAAACACATTTCCAGGCATCTGCTCTGTCCTTAAGCTTTGGTAGCTGACTTGTCTTTCCATGGAGGCGTGGCCTGGATTCCTGGTGATTCCATGCATTTCATAGTTCCCTGTATATCCAGTAAGGTTGTCTTCTTTGGAACCAGACCTGTCTGGTTTTTGGCCCACCAAGGACCTATGTGTCTGAGGTCTCACAGTATAAGTGGAAAATAAAACACAGCATAATAAGGTCTGAGGAACTGCACAGCATAATATTAACAATGAGAGTTTAATAGTTAGCAAAATAAATACAATGAATACTTGAAAAGAATCATGAGAGCAAGATAAAGACATATCTTTTTAGGAAGGGGACAGGGAAGCTCTAAATCCAGACTGGCCTCCAAGTTGCCTTCAGACAGTAATTCTACTTCAGAGTCCTCAGAAGGGTCTCCTTCCTCATGAGAAACAGAATGTCCTTCCTGAGTTAAGAGAGGGATGGATTCTAGTTTGTCGAATGGAGATTGAGTCTCTTTTACTGAGATGGATGGGTCTGGATATTCTGTGGGGATGGATTCATTTTCCTCCAATGAGTCCAGTATTGAGAGTACACTTGCTGCTTCCCATGGGGACATTTTCCATGAGCCCAGCGTGTGCCCCTTCAGCTTGCACAATATGTGGAGTGTTACTCTGGCTCAGATGGACTGACTCTGGGTGGAGTGTGAAAGGAAACGGAAGTAAATCTAGCTGCTCTTTTTCTTCCTCCATAGTTTCTGCAGGTTCAACTGTGTCACACATGGGGTTCAGAGCAAAAGGTATATGCACAGGACTCTAAACCTGTTTGGTAATTTCTACAGAAGGCCCATGCTTTCTGGAGTGCAGTGATGATTCTCAGTCTCCATCAGTCACCAGCTCCATTGGTGGGTTTTTCATCCGGAGTTCAGGATAAGCTCTTCCACGATGACCCAAACCTAAGAATGGAAATAGGTACAGAGTGGACAGAGTGGACTCTGCAAGTTGAAGTGTCACTCAACTTCCATTAGGATCTAATGGAGGAACCTGTAGAACTGGATTTTGGACTGAACACTGAGGAGGTGTAGGGTCTTTCTAATGAGTGCTTATTCCCGAGTCCTTTCAGAGGACAGACATTACCTGGCTGACACCAACCATAAAGGGCATTTTGGCAATCTCTGTAGAAGTAAGGGCCAACCAATATCTAGACCACATGGGCTTCCTACTCACAGGCTCTGAGGCACCCACACCAGGACTTCTACTTTTTCTTGGTCTTACTGGTCGCACATTCCTCCAGCTGGTCAAAAACTATGTGTTTAGAAGAACAAGTCCAAAGCCGGCATATAGAGCTTGAGTTGTGTCAGGGTGTGGCAGTTCTTGAACTCGTAGAAATCACTGGGGTAGAAGTCCATTCACATCGTATAGATGGAACACATGATGCTGTGGGCACATTCGGTACAAGGAAAGTGAGAGCCTTCTCTCTCCATCCTGAGCCTTCTACCAAAGCCCGTTTCTTGCAGGACTCTAATGCTGTGGATGGCCTGCAGAGATGCGCACTTATGTGCTGGGAGGGGGGTAAGAGACACTCAAGAACAGGATGACTTTTACACCCCACTTCCAGAAGCTTCTGAGAAAGGCCTCTATGCATCTGTCCAAAGTAAACGCACCTTAAATTAACTAAGTAAATGCTCTAAATAAATCAATAAGTGAATGCTGTAAATAAAGAACTAAATGCTCATTCCTCTAATCTTAGCCACCCAGCAGGCTGAGCTCTGAAGATCACAGTGGAAAGCCAGTCTAGTCAGTAAAAGTCTAAAGGCACTTGTCTTCAATTAGGCAGCAAAAAGCCAGAACTTGACCTATGACTCAAATGGTACAGTGCTAATTTTTGAACACCAAAGGGATGGCATTTAGACCTGGGTTCAGGTTCAAGTGGCAGCACTGGACCACACACCAAAATGTAAATGCTTTCAGGTTCTAACAGGCAAAGCTATCACAATCCCTCCCTAATGGCTCAAATGTGATTCAGCCCCCAGCTTTTCCTCTGACTCCAGTATTTCACAGGCCTCCGCCATTAGTACTGATACCTCATTTCTTACTGGGAAATGGGATTACCTAGGATGTCACCTAGGTGAGGGCTGCAGTTGGGAGCCACTTACTCATGCCTGAAATCCAACTTCTCAGTAAGCACACTGTTGAGACTCCAGTAGCTTGTGAGGGAAATGAAATGGCATGGTGTCCCAGTCATAATAAAGTAGTTTGTGCACTTGTATCATGCTTAGCTCCCCTGTGAACACCGTAGTGAACCAAACAGGCTCAGAGAGGAGCCAAGTATTCCAAGACTTGGCCAGGAGGGGTGAGCAAACCTGGGTTTGGAGGGGGAACACTCACTTTTTCAAGAGAATTTCCAGCAACGATTACATTGTCCTCCACTATTTGAAATTGTGCAGGAAGTTTCCCACATAAAAGAGATCACCTTTCTGGTAGGCAGGGATCAGCTTTGTCAGCAGCATCTCCAACAGGCCTTCCTCCAGGATCCATAGGTTACAAGGCTCATTCAGAGTCTGAGCTGACTTACCATCACACTATGTTGGCAAAAGAGTGGATATTTCAAACGTAGGAATGGGACCACACTTCACACTGAGGAATTGGAATAGAGTAGATTGGAAATGACACACTCTAATCTCAGTATAGTCACTTGAAAGCACACAAGAAGGTTGTAGTGTGTGGGCAGGATGATGGGTTCAAATAGGTTTCCTCTCAATATACCTCATCTGATTTGCCTTGGAGTTTCCTGGCTTTCTTCCTAGAGAAATGCCTGATATACTGGAATTTTGGCTTGGCACTGATCCAGCATCTACTTCCTCAAGTGAGACATCCATATCTCTCATGCCTGAGATCTTTCTGGTTCCTGAGCCACAGGCCAAGGGAGCTGGCTTGAGCTGGTTGTCACATACAGTGGCTTGGTTACCAGGGTTCCATATTCTGTTCCATTGTGAGGGAGGTAGGGTCACCTTTCAAGGCCCAATGACCAAAGCTCCTTGCTCACAGAAGACCTCCCCAAAGACATACTGGATGCTGAATCTCCCTTCCCACCTCATATATGGATGTAGTAAACGGCACACCATTTTGTTCAAATCCCAAGTCATTAACTAGGCGTAAGTGCTAGCTTGGTCTCAGGCTCAAAGAGCCTTTCTTAGGTAAGATCCAAACTTAACTGTCACTATTCCCCTTACCCTTCACAAGACATTTTGCTTCACAGTGCCTTCTCAGCTTGCATTTTGCCTCTTGCACATTTTTTTTCCTAGTCCTAGGACTTGACCTCAGATCCTGAACATTGTTCTTAGGCTTTCTTTAGGCTATAGCTGTCCCACCAAGCCACAGCACCACTTCCAGCGTTTTCTATGTATATGGTACTGCAGAATCAAACCGGAGTCTTTTTGTGTCGTAGCCAAGCACTCTACAAATAGATGAAACACCCAGGCCATCTTGCACATATTTTTCACTTCAATTTCCTAGGACGTTGTTAGGTTACTGTATCCTAATCTATTTTTCTTCCTGATGAATATCTGCGCTGTCATCTGTAAAAATGCAAGTGGGAAAATCACAGAAGCATTGGTGACATAAAAAAAAGTCTTACAGACATAGATCAGTGTTCATTGTTTGTAGGAGAAAGGATATTTTGTTATGATGATGATGACTATTTATAAATACTTTATCAGTGTTTAGAATTTGGCCCAGTGGTAGAGTGCTTGCCTAGCATCCATGAAGATCTAGGTTTGAGTCCTTAATTTCACACAGATATAAAAATCCATATGGCAATGTGGCTCAAGTGGCACAGGGCTAGACTTGGGAACAGCCAAGAGCAGTGCTCAGGCCCTGAGTTCAAGCCCCAGAAATGGCAGAAAAAAACAACAGAAAAGAAAAGAAAAGAAATGTGCTTTTTACAAGTTATTCACTCACAGCATTTGCCTCTGAATTCTTCGCTTCTGCACCTTGTGACTTATCCCTTTCCCTCAATGTAGACAAGAAAAACAGATTTTATTACTTGCTATCCTGTTGTCCAATCTTTGGATATTAATTCAAAATACAATATTGCCTGAGATATTGTGTGTGTGCATGTGTGTGTATCTGCCAATGTGTGCATGCACACATGTGTACAGGGTTTAGGACTTACTCATAGGGCCTGTGTGATAACCCTCAGCATCTTTTCCTCAAAGGTATTGGTCTTTCACTTCTAGCTTATTATAGCTAATTGGAGTTGAGAGATTCACTCAATTATTGCCCTGTGCATTGGAAGCAAGTACTGGGTTCTCATATTGTTAATTGTAGCTATAGAGAAGGCTGAGGTCTGGGGATCCTCGTTAGAATCCAGCCCCTGAAAGAAAGTCACTGATAGAAATCTTTATCTTCAGTTAAGCACGAATAAATAAGGCAAATGTGGAACTGTGGCTCAGTTCCTCTTGTACCAGCCATGAGAAAATTAGTAATTGGCAGCACCTGGTCCCTGAGAGAAATCCTTAGCACTGGTTCAAAAAAAGAAAGAAAATAATGAAAAAAATTAAAACTTGCTGAGGAATCCATAAGGATAAACGTGCCTGTGAATAATCTTGTCATTTCAGATTCCCTCAAGAACTTATGTCTCTCTATATTTTATCAAGTTTTTTTTAAAGATATTTACATATTTTCTATCTTTCTTAAACAGAGATAGCCATCCACAAAACACAAACACAAACTCTCACACAGTATACCACCCACCCATAAGTGTCTGGCTATGTATATATGTATAGTCATATGTATTGATCTGTCTCTCTATACTAATATATAAATGCATAAACATATGTATTTAGACAAACAGGAAACATACATAGATAGGTCTCAGGCATTTCCAGATTTTGTGCAAGTCTTCTGAGTGCAACTTACCATTGTATTGTTTGTCAAGATAGAGTCCCTCTAACTTTTGGCCAGCTTCTTGTCCTTTGATACTTTTTTCTGCCAGTCCTGGGTTTTGAACGCTAGGCCTGGATGCTGTCACTGAGCTTGAGCTTCTTGCATTGAGTAGTTTATTGCAGATAAGAGTCTCATGGAGTTTCTGTCCTGGGCTGGCTTTGAATTGTGATCCTCAGATCTCAAACTCCTGAGTAGCTAGGATGACAGTCTTGAGCTAGCAGTACCTGGTTCCTTTGCCTCTTTTACCCTTTTTTTGGTCCCACCACAGCCATGGTATCTACCTTCCTATGTTCTCTCCACCTGCACCCAAACAGGGGTCTGACAGATGCTTTCCACCCACTTATCCATGTCCTCCTCTGTACTGGCTGACAGCTAAGACATGCACTCGCATGTCTGGATGCCAAACACAAAGCCAGCCAGCTCAGTCTGGAACATCCTATTAGATTAATAGCACCACAGAGGGTCAGGTTGATGCTCCTCCAGGGCTTCTTAAATTGTTCTCATATTAATCCTCCCAGTCCAAGAGGAGCTAAAACTGGAGTCGAGGGGTGTGCAAGGAGTGGGTGTGAGGGTTGTGGGCTGTTACAGTCACGGCAGAGGTGGCTCTGTCTGTGGGGTGAGTGCCACCCTGCAGGCACAGCACTGGAGATATCAGAGATCCACATGAAAAGGAAAAGCTGGAAATGGCACTATGGTTCAAATGGTAGAGCATCAACCTTGAGCAAAAGAGCTCAGGGACAGTACCAAGGACCTGAGTTCAAGCCTCATGATTGTAAAAGAAAAAGAACCAGGACTATGAGAGGGAACCTGGTACTCTCTTGGTCTAATCAGACACAAGAAGAGGCCGGGATAGGCTGTGGAAAAACACAGAGAACATCTTCCCCCAGCTCATCCTGTCCTGCATGCAGGGACAGCCATGTAACTAGGGCTACGGTGAGATCATCTTCACCCCTGTGCTGCCATCTGAATTGTAGGCCTCTGTCCTGGCATGGGGTGTCCTGATGACTGAGCAGGTGCCCTAACCCTAGATGGATAGCAGCCACTGACTGTGGTAGCTAAGGAGAGATCTGTTCCATAGCTATCAGGCCACCCAGCATGGGAGCCAGAACCACCCCTCACCCAGGTAGAGGCCAATGGTTCTCCAGGTGCTACTAACATTGCCCCAACCCTAGCTCTGGGTACACGTGACATTCCCTCCACAAGGAGCAGGACAAAGTGAGGGATCAGGAAGCTGCCTATGGGCTTCAGATGATGGCCAGCCTGGCACTACAGATGGCCTCACTCTGTCACCACCGTCTCCTGCCACCATCTTTCCTCCATCATGCCTCTCTACCTCCCACCCATTAACCTTGGAAACCAATGAACTGGGCTCTCATCATTCCTCTCATCTCTTCACCCACCTTGCCATGCGTCCATCCCTCTGTAACTTCCACCCCACACACATCCCACCACCAGCCACCCTGTAGCTTATGAGGATCCCAGAGGAAGCTCTTTGTGAAGGGCTTGTGACCATAAAACAGTTACTATCACCCGCTCCAGCCTGATCCACCACAGAATAAGAACAGCCAAGCAGGCACACACTGCAGCAGAGTTGCTCTGCTGCCACCCTGATTTCTTCATGGCCAGGACTTGGCTCTCCTCAGCCTCTCAGCTCAGTAACCAGAACATTGTGCATTCACAGAGCCATGGCTTCCAGTCGCCATGGACACAATGACGTCAAGGCGATGCCAACTTCCCCATCTCTATATACTTCTAACTATGGGATGGGAGCTGAGGTTCTCTTCTGTGACTCCATCCGCTAAGAGACTCATGCAGATTTCTATCCTTTGCTCATCATGGTGACTCTTTGGTTAACAAGTCACTGCTGGGCTTCCAGTTCACCACATATAGAACCCATACTCCAACACTTTTCTTAGAAGGACTGATGACTTTTAAATATTCTCTAGTTTTAAATTTCTAGTTCCTTCTCTCTCTCATTTATATATTTCCCTTCCTCACATACTTCCCTTTTTTACCTTCCTTCTTTCATTCCTGGCCTTGAACTCAAGACCTGGAGCTTTTTCTTAGCTTTTCTTTGCTCAAGGTAGCACTCTAGCTCTTGAGCCACAGCTCTACTTCAGTCTTTGTTCTTGCTCTACACTGGGAGTAAGAGTCTCATGCATTCTTCCCTTTGCTGGGTTGGTTTTAAACCACAATACTAAGATCAGGATCCTGACTATGCCTCGGATTACAGGTATTATCTAATCAAAACAAATTCCTGATTTCTTTTTTAGACATAATTAGTTCTTTCAAGTGAGCCACCAGCCACTCATGCAAGAGCATTGAAGGATCCCAGCATTCATTTTGTCTCCAGTCTTATTCCATCCATCTCACAATGGCCATCTAAAACACCCTGCTGCATGCCTGAAGTCGTAAGGAACGTTCTCAACGCCATGAGAAGCCCCCTTAAGCTCTTCCTCAGATATGCCCAGCCCCCATCCCACTTCCACATGAGCATTTGTTTAGGAGAAATTTCCTGAGTACATCATCATCTTTTCCTCACCATTCAAATTTCATCTTTGGAGTCATTTCTCCCAAACAAAGAGGAACATGATCCATGGTTTGATAGCAGCACCAGCTTCATAGTCCCAGCCACCAACACCCCCCATTACCCTGCCAGACACCTGAATTCAAGAACAATGTTTTCACTACCCCTGACTCTTATCAAATGTTTTAACTTATACAGTGCATTAAAATAATTTTACTAAATGGAATAAACATATGGCATCAAGCTTCAGAATCTTTGCACCTGAACTTTCAGTGAATAACAGACACACCAGCATTTCTGTAGCCAACAGAAATCTTAGCTTTGAGATTTCAGCATTCCTGGTATCCAAGTTTGGATGTGCTAACTCTGCCCTTAATGGGGCACTTCAATCACACAATCCCACAACAATCAATGTCATTTGACATTCACTTGTAGGTGGTGCTAGGAAAAAGACTGATGTGCCAACTCCATGCTGGCTTGACCTATGCCGTCTTCAAACCTGGAGCAAGTGGGGCTCCTCTATCCATGACACCTTTTGTGTACTACCCCAGGAGGACCTTTACCTTGAGACAAAATTATGAAGAGTATCTCTACCAGCAAAGATTCCAGTGAGATGTGCCTACATGGATAACGCTAAAAGCTCACTAAAGTGAGGTTGTTGGCAGTGCTGGAGCCTGAACTCAGGGCCTGGGCACTAAGGATTTGTACTCAAGACTAGCCCTTTACCACTTGAGCCCAAACTCCATTCCCAGCTGTGTTTATTTTTGGTACTAAGAATCTATCAGACTTTCCTGGTCTAGGTGACTTGGAACTTCCATACTCAGATCTCAGCCTCCTGACCAGCCTGGATTAAAAGTGTGGATCAGCCATGCCCCAAACCTGAGGACTTCTGCCAGCACATTTTTTCCCAAAAATTGGAAGAGGAAAATGAGGGAGGGTTGGTCTCATCCTGCCAAGCATATGAAGGAGAGCATCAGCGCCTGAACTTCATTCCCTGTTTAGGCTGCTGGAGGAAAAGGAAGCAAATAGGCACAGGCTGGCAGCAGATGCCACAGAACAACATGTCACCAAGACACCCAGAGCAGACCTCAGAATCGATGACAGAGTTGGATCTACCCAGTAACAGAGGCAGTGGTGACACCTGAAACTGCGCGTTTGAGCCTGTGCTGCTAGTAAACAGGGCCACCTATGTCTCAATGAGAAAGGTGAGATTTTGGTGGAGAAGGTGAGATTAAACATTATGTATCATGCAAGAAGACAGACTATAAGGTGTCTTTTATTATTCCAAGTGAAATTTTGGATTTCCTCTTCTGTTTCTTTAAAGAATGACATTGGGATATTGATGAATATTGCACTGAATTTGTAGATAGTCCTTATCAAGATTGCCATTTTTACAATATTACCTCTTCCAAAGCAGGAGCATAGGTTTTTGCATTTCCTCAGTTCTGCGTTAATTTCCTTCTCCAGGGTTTATACTTCCATCAAAAACGTGCTTTACATTCTAAGTTAATTCCTAGGTATTTTATTTTCTTTGATAGCAAAATGAGTTGCTATCCTGATTCTTGCCTCATTCCTCTCATTTGTTGGCATATAGGAAGGCAGTTGACATTGAGGGTTAATTTTATACCCTGCTGCCTTACCAAAGTTTTATATCAGCTCAAGCAGCTTCGGAGTAGAGTCTATAGGGTTCTTTAAATACAGAATCATGTCATCTGTAAGGAGAGAAAGTTTCAGTTCCTCTTTCCGTTTTCCTCCTCACTCCAGTTAGAATGGCCAAAATCCAGAAATCTAATAATGTATGCTGGAGGGGATGTGGCCAGGAGGGATCACTACTACACTGCTGGTGGGATTGCAATCTCCTTCAACCTCTATGGAAAGCACTATGACAGTATCCCCAAAAGACTAAACATTGAGCTCCCCTGTGATCCAGCAATTTCACTACTTGCCAATCGTCCAGATAGGACATACTAAATTCACTAGAACAATAATATTTATCACAGCACTGTTTACTATAGCAAAGGTATGGAACCAACCCAGATGCCCGTCAGTTGATGAGTAGATCAAATATGGTATTTTTACACAATGGAATTCTGTGCTTCTGTCAAAAAGAATGACATAGACGAATTTGTAAGGAAATGGAAAGATTGTAAAGTTTAGAAATTAGTTTCTATCTCCTTCTCTCTCTCCTTCTCTATCTCTGTAAAATTTAGAAGTTCCTGTTCTCTCTCTCTCTCTCTCTCTCTCTCTCTCTCTCTCTCTCTCTCTCTCTCTCTCTCTCTCTCTCTCTCTCTCTCTCTTTCTCTCTCTCTCTCTCCAATCCTTAGGCTTGAACTCAGGGCCTGAGCTACTTTTGCTCAAGGTTAGCACTCTACCATTTGAACCACAGTGCTGATTCTGGCTTGCTCTTTTCACGTAGTATTGAGGAATCTAACCCAGGCCTTCATCCTTGATAGGTTAGCACTCTACCACTAAGCCACACATTCAGCTTTTAGAGGTTTCTGACAAAGGTTTTCCTACATGGTATTTTTTCTTCTGTGAGTGCTCTTAATGCTTGCTGAAGGTTGACATTGTTTAGAAGACTTACCCTAATGCTCCCATATACAGAGATTCTATATATAGCTAAATGTTTTTCATTACTCAGAATTTCTCTATTGTGTATGTTCTGAAATGTACTGAAGACTGACTTCTGATTAAAAGTCATTGCACATTTGTTCTATTCATTAGTTTTCTTTTCTTCTATGGGAATCAGGTTTGTGATGAACACAGAAGTAAGCCTTCCAGGTCAAACACTTTCCACATTTGTAATATTCATAAGGTATTTCTCTCCTATGTGCATTTTATACTTAGTCATGCGTTCATGATGGATTTTTCATATTCTTATATTCATACGATTTTTATCCTGTGTCTGTGTGGTATCATGCAAAGTCAACTATGAGTTCTTCAAAAAAATTTCCCTTTCATTTTATTCATCGGATTCTATCCTGTGGGTGTTTAGTGATAAATCTTGGCTTGTGCCTTCTGGGGAAAAGACTGACCATTTGCTACATTCATTAAGGGTTTTATCTTGTGTTGGTTCTGTGACACAAGCTGAGTTTTCTTCCACAGACTAAATAGTCTTTCCTATTTATTACATTGCTAAGGCTTCTCATATGTGTGAACTCTCTTACGCTTCCTGAAGGGTGAATACTGCACGAAAGAGTTTCAACTTTGGTTATATTCCTAAGGTTTCTAATATGTGTGAATTCTGTTATGCCTCCTATAATGTGAATTCCATCTGAAGGTCTTACCACATTTGATGCACTCGTACAGTTTCTCTCCTGTGTGTGTTCTCTGATGCAATTTGAGGGAAGACTTCCATTTGAAAGACATTCCACATCGGTTACATTCATAAGGTTTTTCTCCTGTTTGAATTGTCTTATGCATGTTGAGGTTTGGCTTCTGTGTGAAGGACTTTCCACATATGTTACACTCATAAGGTGTTTCTCCTGAGTATATTCTCTGATAAACATGGAGCTTCACCTTTCATTTGAAAGACTTTCCGCATTCACTACATGCATAAGTTTTCTCTCCTGTGTGTGTTCTATTATGCCCATCAAGATATGACTTCCACTTGAAGGTCTTTCCACATTTGTTGCACACATAAGGTTTCTCTCCTGTGTGTGTTCTTTGATGCAATTTGAGGGAAGATTTCTGTCTGAAAGACTTTACACATTGGTTACATTCATAAGGTTTCACTCCTGTGTGTATTCTCTCATGAACACGAAGTTTTCCCTTCCTTTGGAAAGACGTTCCACATTCATTACACTTATAAGATTTCTCTCCTGGGTGTGTTATTTGATGAACTCGAAGGTGTATCTTCTGGGTGAAAGACTTTTCACATTTGTTACATTCATAAGGTTTCTCTTCTGTGTGTCTTTTCTGGTGCAAAGTGAGGTATGATTTCAGTCTAAAAGTCTTCCCACATTTATCCCATTCATAATATTTCTCTTCTGTGTGAGATCTCTGATGTGTGCTGAGAGCTGAATTCTGGGCAGAAATTGTATTACGTTCCTCATATTCATAAGGTTTGTCTTCTCTTGGAGATCGAGGTTGGAGCGTCAGGTCTGACTTCTCAGAAATTAATTTTCACACTTGATGTACGCATCACATATCTCAGGATATTTGCTCTGAGGTATTGTAAGGCGTATTTCATTACTGAAAGATTTCTCACATTCACTACATGTATGAGGAGTCTCTCCTGTGTACATTTTCGGATGCGTAGTGATGGTCGGTGTTAAGTACAATATTTTTCATCACACAGTACATTTAGCAGTTTTCCTCCCTCCCTGAAGAATTTCTTGGGCAGGGAGAACAGAATTATGATACTGCAGATCTTTTGGACTGTCACAATCATGAATAAAATGCTCTGAATATCCGATGAATTTTTTAAGAACAGGAGACATACGAGATCTCTATGCAGCATGCATCTCATCAGGCTTAGGAGACAGAAGCATGTTCTGACACTTAATGAACTCCTCAGTCCTCACCCCTAAGTTGTTACCGTAATTACTAATCAGCTCTGGATTATGTGTAGAGCTCAAATTTAAAGTTGTTGCTAATCTCACGTTTTTCCCACTTCGATACTACTTGCAACTGCTACTTCACAAAGACATTCATGTGGACTTTCCTGGCAGGTCTTGAACACATTTTCCATTACCTGGACATCTAAAATGAGCCATAGAAAAAAAGACACAAACATACATGAGATACAAATATTCCTTACTGTAAAGGTAATGACTTTACTTTCCCATCCTAAGTGTTAGATATTTTAAAATATAAAAGTGGAAATTGATTTGTGAGAAATATATGCTTTTCTCCCTAACATATTAAGAAAATGATATTTTACAATGACCAATAATGTTTTTCTGTGTTTTAGTTCTCTTTTTATATCACAGGAAATATTTATTGAAATTACCCAACTATGTATTGCTACAGTTTTAAGCCGAGTACTACCTATAGTATACCTGCAGCTGTTTTTTTTCAAATACTGTTTTGTTTATACATTGAGGAATAGCTGCCTTTCTTTTATTTTTGAGAAATAATCTAAATATTGTGCTGTTTTGCATTTTTTTAAAAACTTTCTTTTCTTTTCTTTTTTTTTGTAGTTCATAGGCATCGGCCCTGTCCCTGAACGCTTCAGCAGGAGACTATAACCCCTATCCTTGAGCTACATCCCCACTTCCTGTTTTCTAGAGTTAACTACAGATAAGGGTCTCAGGTCCTGAGTAGCAGATAGGATTACCGTACCCAGTTTCAATGCTGTGTGCTTATTAACCATTAAGTGAGGAACACGAATTTTTTGTAGATTCAGCGGCCACAAGTTTGGTTTATATGTCTGTTTGCCTTTGATCCAAGCAAGAACGATTCTTGAGAGTAAGGACTTACACCTATATCCCTTCAGTTACAACTTCTCACTAAAGTCTCAATTTAGGTATTTGTGGGAATTTTGAAATTTGTTTCTTTCCATTTGAAGTCTTATAAAAATTCCTTTTCTAACACTCCTGTCCCTCAGAACCATGGAAGACCAGAAAATCTCCAGCTCATTGTCTAGTTAATATTCTTATGTTGATTTAAACTTTTTTTTCCTTCCATTCCTGGGTTAGAACTTAGGACCTAACCACTGTCCTTGGGTTTTCTCAAGACTAGAACCCTACCAATGAAGTCATTACTTCTGGCTTTTTCTATGTATGTGGTAATAAGGAATCAAACCTGTGTCTTTGTGCATGCTAGGCAAGCACTCTACCACTAGGCTCAATTTCTGGTGGAAAGGTCTGGTTCTGAATACCAGTCTCTTCCTACCAGAAAAAAGATATTATCCTTATCAGAGAATAATGCCCTGACTTATTCCTTGTATGCTCAATCATTTATAGTCTTAGTTTTAAAGAAATGAAATTTCTATCTTTCTTTCTTTCTTTCTTTCTTTCTTTCTTTCTTCTTTCCTTCCTTCCCTCTTTCTTCCCTCTTCTTTCTTTCTTTCTTTCTTTCTTTCTTTCTTCCTTTCTTTCCTTCTTTCTTTCTTTCTTGTTTTGCAATCATGGAACTTGAATTCTAGACCTGGCTGCTCTTCCTGAGCTCTTCAGCTCAAGGTTACTGCCCCATGTCTTTAGCCTCAACCCCACTTCTCATTTTCTATTGGTTCATTGGACAGAAGAGTCTAAGGTGTTTTTGTGATAGGTCAGTCTTTGAACCTTGATCCTCAGATCTCAGCCTCCTAAGTAGCTAGGATTACAGGCATGAGCCACGGGCTCATGGCTTTCTCATTTTATTTTGTTTCACAGTGATTTCTACAGAGAAATCTAACTTTAACTCTACTGCCACACAGAATTCATTATATCACCCTATGATTCTTGGTGCCGGGGGTTTGGGCTAGCATGCACAAAGACCTGGTTCAGTTCCTTGGTACTACATACAAAGAAAAAGCCAGAAGTGGTGCTATGACTCAAGAAGTAGAGAGCTAGCCTTGAGAAAACCCAAGGACCATGCTCAGGCCCTGAGACCAAGCATAGGATTGGGAAAAGAAAATGATTCTTGATTCATTCACAAAGAATTCCATAGGTTCCACACAGGATTTAAGGTAACTAAGAATATTATTGCTCAGTACATCACAACATGAACTTACCAATAGGGCTGAGGCTCCAACATCAATATGAAGATGCATTCACTCACCTGTGATATTCTTGTCAGAGGAATTTCCTATCCAGAGTTCTTCACAGTGCTCTAGCTTGTCAATTAATACAGGTTTGGGAACACAGGGCCCTGTAAATTAGAAACAGTAGAGAATTATTGCTTATGCTGTGTCATCATTGCTTTAAGTTCGCAGACATCCTACTCACAAGTTATCTATTAAATCTTTTTTCTCATTTCTCACTGGCTCCATGGTTGACTTTTCCCCAGCTCTGGATTCATTTTGTATGGCCTAAACTTAGCTGTCTTCCTCAAGGCTAGAAAAATACCAGTTTGAGTCCCACCTCCACTTACATGCATAGGTCTTCATGCATGCTAGGCAAGCACTCAACCACAAAGTCAAACTCTTGACACTCCACTAACATTTTTGAGGGGTTACTTGGAGTTATAGAGTTTCGTGGCAATTTTTATGCCATTGCTGGCTTCAAATTAGAATTCTTAGAATTCTTCCTACTGAATATTTTAAGATTATAGGCATGAAACATTGCACCTAGTGCCAGGTTTCCATTATAAACTCACTGTTTAGTGATTTGTAGATCCTATTTCCAATAATGATATATATATTCTATTCTGGATTGTTTATCCACTTACAATTACTGTGTAAGTTTGGAATGTCGTCTCCATTAGAGGAAACATAATTTAGAACTGTTGTCAAAGAATCCTGAAGGTATCCTGTAGAATGAGTACAAAATTACCTTAGGTTTTCTTTAGAAAGTAATGATACTTCTCAGGGCCTGGAATCTTTCATTTAAATATTATTGAAAGTTTGATAAACATTCACGTATCTGCAAAATAACAAGGCACTTGGCCTTGCAAGTGAATTTGACTTTTGCTCACCTAAGGACACCAGGTTTCTGTAGGTCTCCAGCATTACATCTCTGTACAGGGTTCTCTGAGCATTGTCCAGATGCTGCCACTCCTCCCAGCTGAAATCTACAGCTACATCATCAAATGACACCAGCTTCTGGAATGGCACATTTTCATCAAGTAATTAGCACTGAGTCATAAACACACCATGTGTGGAATTTTATTCTTTTTTTGTTGGAATTTTATTCCTTTACTTAAATGTTTAGACTTACATGAATTATTGACCTGAAAAGCTTAGGGATGGTGCCTAGGCCCAGAGTTCAAGTCCCAAGACCCACAAAAAAATAAAAAGGCAAGCCAGGTGTTGGTGGCTCACGCCTGTCATCCTAGCTACTCAGGAGACTGAGATCTGAGGACCATGGTTCAAAGCCAGCCTGGCACAAAATTCCATGAGACTCCTTTCCAATTACCCACCATAAAATGTTTAATGGCTTGTGGCATATCATGGTAGAGCAATTGTGGTATCGACAAAAATAAGTCGGGGGAGTAGATTTAGGTTATAAATGGAATTATTCCATTGAAAAGGAACTACATTATATGATGACATATGCTGGTACTGTGAGAATATTGCAAAATCTTAGGGTATCAAGTAATAATACTGTGAAGTACACCCAGAATGTTAATGTTCTATGTCTGGCATAATAATCACTTGGGGAAGAAACTTTTTTTTCTTTTTTTTGGCTGGGGGATTTGTAAGGCTTGAACTCTTGGCCTGGGCACTGTTCCTGAGCTCTTCAACTCAAGGCTATCACCCTACCTATGAAGGCACAGTGCCATTTCCCATATTCTAGTGGTTAACTGTAGGTGAGAGTCTCATAGACTTTCTAATGCCCAGGCTGGCTTTGAACCAAATCTTTAGATATCAGCCTGATATCTGAGTAGCTAGGATTACAGGTAGAAGTCACTGCACCTGGCAAGAAATTTATTTCTTGCTGTTTTATACTACAAATTTACTGTATGTTTTACTTTTTCAAAAAGACTGAGGATGACCTTTGTTCTGTATATAATGGGAAGAGGGGTAGGGAGCTCTGAGCAGAAGAACTGAGGGGCAATACTCAGGGTAGGACAATAGCCTTAAAGTAAAGAGCTTACTGCCCAAGGTCCAAGCCCCATGACTTTCCCCACTACCCCACAAAAAAGGGAAAAAAATTGGAGATTGGAGAGGATTTTCTAAAAAGAATATATAGAAATAGTAGTTCAAAATGTAGAAAGAAGTTCAATATTAACAGTCATGAGAAAAATTAAAATTACAATGAAATCATGACTTTAAATATGTTAATATAAATATAGTTTTAAACAAAAAGATCCACATACACACACACAAACACACACACACACACGCATACAAAAAAACCAACTTACAAAGTCTAACTATTACTCGGAAGGCAGTGAGAAGAAATAGAACTTTGGAATAGTTCTGCAAGGAATATAAAACTATCAAAAATTGCGTGGAGAGTGCTAAAAAAGTACTAAATATAGAGTTACATAGAAATATGGTCCAACACTTCTATTTCTAGACTTGTACCTAACGGAAGAGAAAGCAGAGACTAGAACAAATATGTGGAGAATCCATTCACAACTATTAATAATAATCAAAAGATAGAAATATGCAAAACAATGCATTGAAAAGGAAGAACATTTTACTATATTTCAAAGATGAATCTTGATTACAGTAAACTAAAAATACAGCAGTCATAAAGGAAGAGCTAGGGTATGTTTTCTCTTCGAGAGCTTCCAAGGATCAACAAACCCTTAGAGCCAAAAAGCACGATGGTTCCAGAGAATGGAGTAGAGAGGAACAGGAGCTGAATGTTTAATGATTATACATGGAAGATGAAAATTGTTCTAGATGGGTAGAATGAAGAGAGAACTGTACCCTAAACAATGGTTATGTAGCCACACAGGATGGGACACACCTATACTCCCTGATCTTGGGAAACTCAAGAAGGATTTCTAGCCATCCTAGATGCATGGAAAGATCTATCATAAAAACTAATGTGGAGGGGCTGGGAGTTTGGCATAGTTGTATAGTGTTTGTATGAAGACGAAGGTCCAATTCCGCAGTACCACATACACAGAAAAAACCAGAAGTAGTGCTGTGGCTCAAGTAGAAGATCACTAGGCTTGAGGAAAGCTGAAGGACAGTGCTAGACCGAGTTCCAGACAAAGGGCTTGTTTAAAAAAAAACCAGAAAGCTGAGCACGATGGGGTGGTGGCTCACTTCTATAATCCTAGCTACTCAGGAGGCTGAGATCTGAGGATCAAGGTTTAAAGCCATCCTGGCACAAATAGACCTGAGACTCTTATCTCCAATTTACCTTTAGAAAATGGGAAGTGGGGTTGGCTCCAGGGTAAGGTGGTAGCCTGGAGCTAAAGAGCTCAGGGATAGTGCCCAGGGTGAGTTCAAGATCTATGACCCACCAAAAAAAAAAAACAAAAAAAAATAATATGGAAAAATTTGGATTCTGTGAATTTTATCAGGCATATAAATGTCTTTTTTTGCTGTTGAAATAACAACTTCTTTATAAACATTTTAAAAGTTTTTACCTAGAAATGTACACTACAAATGAAATTAATAACAAACACAAAATATGCAAAAGATACAAATTATCTCAATATGGGTATCCTGCTTCTGTATCTTTTCACTGACTCCTGTTCAAATGAGTCACATATTCTGAATCATTTCTCCCAGTCGATATATGCCACACATGTTAGCTTGTACTGAACTTCTTGGAAAATCAAAAGCAAATACTAAGCAAATGTGTGTTAGATTTTGTCAACAGTGATATTTCAAATATAAAACCCTACTCATTGCATTATTTAATATCAATGCCGGAATCTAACTTACACTGGCAGAATCGTCAATCTTTTGAGAATCTTCAAAAGGTTGTGTAAATATTTAGGAACGTTATGTCTTCCTGGAGGAAAGATCCCTTTAGTAGTATGTAGTAACCTTCTTTGTCTTTTCTTACTAATTTTAGTTTGAAGTCTATTGTATCTGATATGAGGATGGCAACTCCAGCCTGTTTATGGGGGCAGTTAGCTTGATAGAGTTTATTCCAACCTCTCACTTTCAAAAGATGATTGTTTTGGGGTAAGATGTGTCTCTTGAAGACAGCAGAACGATGGCTCTTGCTTTTTGATCCAACTAGACAGCCCCTGCCGTTTAATTGGAGAGATAAATCCATTGATATTGAGAGTTAGGATTGAGAGATATTTATTAGTTCCTACCATTTTTAAAAGCATTTTTGGGCCTGTGTCTTGACAGTTCTTGTGGTCCTTAGATGGTATGTTGTTTAGGTGCCATTTCCTTCCCTATATTGCATTTATTTTGGTTTTCTATGTATAGAGCATCTTTGAGAATTCTCTGTAGTGTTGGTTTTGTTTCGACATATTGTTGCAGCTTTTCCCTGGAATGGAATGTTTTTATTGTTCCCTCAGTTATGAATGAGAGCTTAGCTGGCTACAATATTCTTGGTTGGTAGTTATTTGATTTAAGGGCATGACATATATGCTTCCAGTCACTTCGTGCTTGCATGGTCTCTGCTGAGAAATCTGCGGTTATTCTGATTGGTTTTCCTTTATAGGTTACTGATCCCTTTTCCCGGGCTGCCTTTAGGATCTTTTGTTTCGTTTCTATTGATCCAGTTCAGATCACAATGTGGCGGTGGGATGTTCTTTTCTGGTCAGGTCTGTTTGGGGTTCTAAAAGCTTCTCGTATCTGGATGGGCCTGCCCTTCTGGATATTTGGGAAATTCTCTGAGATGATTCTCTGAAGTATATTTCCAATACCATTGATCTCTTTCTCCACGCCCTCCTCAATAACAACTAGCCTTAAATTAGGCTTCCTAATTGTATCTTGGACCTCCTGAAGCGCTCTCTCATATTTCCTAGATTTGGATTGACTCATTTTCTGTTCTTTCTCTATAATAACTAAATTATCTTCAGCCCCGGAAATTCTCTCCTCTGCATTGTCTAAGCTGCTATCAAAGCTGTCTACTTTATTTTTCATCTCCCTTGCTTCTAATTGCTCATTTTTGATGCCTTGCATCTCTTGTTTTAGAACATGTATGGATTTCTTTATCGCCTTGATTTCCTTTTGAGTGGTTAGCTCAGTAGCTTTATTTTCTTTGGACATTTGCTGGAGTTTGGTCACGTTTTTATTTGTGGATTCTATCAATTCATCCATCTTTCTTTGAAAAACCTTTATTATGGCCTCCTTTATGGCTTCTTCTTTTTCACTTATCACCTTGTTTATGCATTCCTCTTGTTCAGCTATGGCTTCCTCCATTATCTCTTTCTTTATATTTTCACATTTTCCATTAATGATGTTTATCAATTGCATTTGTGTAGCACTTGGAAGACTCTCCTCTAGGTTTGCCAGTGACTGTTCCATTGTCTGTTTACATTGGGTGGGGGATGTTGTTTCTTGATTTGACATTTTTCTTGAGTTTCTTGTTCTGCCCATTTGAAAATGGGAGCAAGATTACTACTAAATACGATTATAGTTTTTCAGATATAACCAACCTAGACCTCTGTAGCTGGAAGATACTAGATGTTCACAAGTTTTGATTGGTATTATCACTCTTTCTTTTTGTGCACTTACAGACCAGTCTAATACAACCACTGATAAGCGATTTATACCCAAAACAATAAGCCTCTCTATCCAATCTCTATTGTCTTTAAGTCCCTCTGAGCCTAGAGAATAATTAACCACCTACATATACAATATTGCTCAACAGCCATCAAGTGTAGATCCGTGCAGTATAAGGGTTGAAAAACGAGCAGAGGTCCAAAGATAGAAAAAAAGAATGAGAGAGGTCAGGGGAGGTACAAGAGGATTAACATAGGAGTGTAAGAATATTGTAGTCATGAAGAAAATGTATAGCATAAGGATAACTGACGTAAGTTGGTAAGTAGGTAGCATATTTGAGTACAAAGTTTGGAAAGTATTAGAATAAAACTTATGTGTTGCTGCACGAATAGATCTTAGCCCAACCAGTGGCCTCACAGTGGACCATGGGATGGATCTGTTTTCTTGTCTACGTTGAGGGAAAGGGGTATTTCACAAGATGCAGAAGCGAAGATTTCAGAAGCAAATGCTGTGAGTGAATTAGCTCGTAAAAAGCATTTTTATTTTCTTTTATCTTTCTGCCAGTCTCGGGGCTTGAATTCAGGGCCTGAGCACTGTCCTCGGGTTTTCTCAAGTCTAGCCCTCTGCCACTTGAGCCACAGTGCCACATCTAGATTTTCTATCTATGTGATACTGAGCAATCAAACCCAGATCTTCATGGATGCTAGGCAAGCACTCTACCACTATGCCAAACTCTCAACCCTGACATAGTAATTATAAAGTCATCATCATCATATCAAAATATCCTTTCTCCTACCAAGAATGAACACTTATCTAAGTGTGCAATGCTTTTTTTTTAATTTCACTAATTCTTCTGTGTTTTTCCCTCTTGCATTTTTTACACATGACAGCAAAACTAATCATCAGGAAAAAATTGATTAGGATACAGAAACCTAATAATATCCTAGTAGATTGACGTCAAAAATATGTGCAAGATGCCCTGTGTGTTTGACCTAGTGGTAGAGTCCTTGGCTACCACGTAAAAAGACTCAGGTTTGATTCCTCATTACCACATACATAGAAAACGCTGCAAGTGGTGCTATGGCTCGGTGGGACAGCTAAAGCCTAAAGAAAGCCCAAGAACAATGTAATATTCACACCCTGAGGTCAAGTCCCAAGACTAGCAAAAACAAAAAAAAATTCGACAAGGGCAAAAAGCAGACAGAGAAGGCACTGTGAAGCAAATGTTTTGTAAAGGATGAGGGCAATATTGACCCTTAAGTTTCGATATTACCTAAGAAAGGCTCCTTGAGCCTGAGACCAGACTGGTAGTTGGGCCTAGTGGAAGACATTGGGATTGGAAAATAAGGTGTGCTGTTTACTACATCCACATGTATATTGTGAGATTGGAGGAGAGATTCAGCCTCCAGTATGTCTTTGGTGAGGTCTTCTGTGAGCCAGGATCTATGGTTATTGGGCCCTGAAAGGTGACCCTGCCTCCCTCACAATGGAACAGAATATGAAACCCTGGTAACCAAGCCACTGTAACTAACAACCAACTCAAGCCAGCTCACTTGGCCTGTGGCTCAGGAGGAAGAAAGATGTTGCTGTGCTGTTGCCAAAGGTAGGAAACTCAATTCTCAGGTATGGAAGTTGTGGATCTCTTACTCAAAGATGTACATGCTAGATCATTGCCAAGCCACAAGTCCAGTATAACAGGCCTTTCTCCAAGAAGAAGGCCAGGAAAATCCAGGGCAACCAGATGAGGTATATTTCTAAGAAGATATGTATTTGACCCCATCATCCTCCCCACACACTACAACTTTCTTTTTTTTAAAATTTTTTTATTGTAATCAGTAAAAGGGTTACATGATATTTGCCAGATAGAAGGTGCATTAATTCACATACATTGATACCCTTTCACATGTCTTGGTACCCATTTCCCTCCAACCCCACACCCTCCACCCTTCTTGGTTTTCCCCGCTTCCCTATCAAATTTCAAATATCCAAATACAAATAAATTCAATATATCAGATAACAAAGTGAGATACTATACCAATATGGGATAACCAAGGGACAGCGAAGGAGATGAGAGACAACATAGTACATTAAGGAAAACAATAATTCATTATATGGCTTTTGTTCAGAATCCTGGAGGTCCTTTCAATTAGCTTCACATTATATGGCCTTATATATGGCCTTTTGCTCTATTGCAAATCTCTGCTAGTAGAGCCCAAGGTTTCTACTGATTATGACGACTGAGGGAAACCACTGAGCCTAAGTTCCTTTGAGTCTGGCTTACTTCACTTAATATGATTTGTTCTAAGTCTTTCCATTTCCTAACAAATGGGGCGATGTCATTCTTTCTGACAGCAGCATAGAATTCCATTGTGTACAAATACCACAACTTGTTCATCCACTCATCAACTGAGGGACATCTGGGTTGGTTCCATATCTTTGCTATAGTGAATAGTTCTGAAGTGAACATTGTTGTGCTAGTGGGTTTAGTATGCCCTTGTTTCTGGATTGTTGGGTAAATGCCAAGTAGTGGAATTGCTGGGTTATAGGGGAGTTCTATGTTTAGCCTTTTGAGGCACTGCCACACTGCTTTCCATAGTGGTTGAACGAGTTTGCACTCCCACCAACAGTGTAGTAGTGATCCCTCCTGGCCACATCCCCTCCAGCATCTGTTGTCATTCGTTTTCCTGATCCTGGCCATTCTAACTGGAGTGAGGTGGAACCTTAGTGTTGTTTTGATTTGCATTTCTTTTATGACCAGAGATGTGGAACATTTCTTCATGTGTCTATAGGCCATTTTTGTTTTTTCTTCAGAGAAGACTCTATTTAAGTCTTTGGCTCATTTTTTAATGGGATGGGTGTTACTTTGGAGGTTAGTTTTGGAGTGATTCAATTTTTTGAGTTGTTGATATATTTTAGATATGAGGGCTTTGTCCGCTCTTTGGTTGGTGAAGATCTTCTCCCACTCTGTAGGCTTCCTGATTAGTTTACTAGCTATATCCGTTGCCATACAAAAGGTCTGCAGTTTAATGCAGTCCCACTTATCCAGCCTTTCTCCGATTTGTTGTGATTCTTGGCCCTTATTAAGAAAGTTTCAACCTGTGCCAAGGAGGCCTAGTGTATCTCCTATTCCTTCCTGTAAACTTTTCAGTGTGTCAGCTTTTACCTCCAGGTCTTTGATCCATTTGGAGTTAATTCTAGTGCAATATGACAAATAAGGACCCAACTTAATTTTCTGCAGGTGCTTAACCAGTTCTGCCAGCACAACTTGTTGAAGAGGCTATCTTTCTTCCATTCTATTTTTGTGCTCCCTTGTCAAAGATTAGGTGGCCATAGGTCTGTGGTTTAATATCTGGGTCCGCAGTTCTATTCCATTGGACTTCAGGCCTGTTCTTGTGCCAGTACCAAGCTGTTTTGAGAATTATAGCTCTGTAATAGAGTCTAAAGTTTGGAATTAAAATTCCTCCAGCGCTGTTCTTTTGGCTAAAAGTATTTTTGCTATACATGATCTTTTATTATTCCATATGAAATTTTGAATAGCCACTTCAATTTCTTTAAAGAATGACACTGGGATGTTGATGGGTATTGCATTGATTTTGTAAATAGCCCTTGGCAAGATTGTCATTTTCACAATGTTGATTCTTCCAATCCAGGAGCATGGGAGGTTTTTCCATTTCCTTAGTTCTGCTTTAATTTCCTTTTTAAGGGTTTCAAAGTTTTCATCTAAATGGTCCCTTACATTCTTAGTTAAGCTAATTCCTAGGTACTTTATTTTCTTTGAGGCTATTGTGAAAGGAGTTTCTTTCCTGATTATTGCCTCGTTCCTCTCACTGTTGGCGTAAAGGAAGGCAGTTGATTTGTGAGTGTTGATTTTATGGCCTGCTACCCTTCCAAAGCTTTGAATCAGCTCAAGGAGCTTGGAAGTAGAGTCTATAGGATTCTTTAAATACAGAATCATGTCATCTGCAAAGAGGGATAGTTTTATTTCCTCTTTCCCTACTTGGATCCCCTTTATGCTTGCTTCTTGTCTTATTGCACTGCCTAGGAATTCTAGTACTATGTTAAAAAGGAGTGGAGAGAGTGGGCATCCTTGTGTCATTCCTGATTTCAGAGGGAATGGCTTTAGATTTTCACCATTAAGTATCATACTGGCAGTGGATTTCTCATACACAGCCTTTATTACCTTGAGAAATGTTCCATGGAGTCCTAGTTTCTCCACATCTTTTAACATAAAGAGGTTTTGGATCTTGTCAAATGACTTTACCGCATCTATTGAGACAATCATGTGATTTTTGTCCTTGCTCCTGTTGATGTGTTGAATTATATCAATTGATTTGTGTATGTTGAACCAGCTTTGCCTCCCTGTGATGAATCCAGTTTGATCATAGTGTATAATTTTTTTGATGAGTTGTTGTAGACGGTTGGCCAGTATTTTGCTGAGAAGTTTTGCATCGATGTTCATCAAAAAATGGGTCTTTAGCTCTCTTTCTTTGATGAATCTCTGTCTGGTTTGGGGATGAGGGATATACTGGCTTCACAGAATGAGTTTGGTAAAGAACCTTCATTTTCAATTTCGTTGAAGAGCTTGAGGAGTATTGGTGTGAGATCTGCTTTGAAGACCTTATAGAATTCAGCTGTGAATCCATCTGGCCCTGGGCTCTTTTTAGGCACTCAGCACTATAAATTTTCGTCTGAGTACTGCCTTTGTTGTGTCCCTAAGGAGTTGATATTTGTGTGCTCCTTATTGTTAAATTTCATAAACAGTTGGATATCTGTTCTGATCTCTTCGATTACCCATTGTTTTTGATTCAACAATGTGTTGTTCAGTCTCCATGAGTTACAGGGTTTTCGTTGGTGGACATGTGTGTTCAGTTCCAATTTGATGCCTTTATGGTCTGAGAGTGTGCATGGAATAATTTCAGTGTTTCTGAATCTGTCCAGGTTTGTTTTATGGCCTAAGATGTGGTCTATTTTGGAAAATGTTCCATGTGCTGCTGAGAAAAACGTATATTGTGTTTTTACTGGGTGGAATATTCTGCAGATGTCTGTTAGATCTAATTGGTCTATGTAGTTGTTCAGTTCTAAGGTTTCTCTGTTGAGTTTTTGCCTTGTTGATCTGTCCATAGGTGAGAGTGGTGTGTTAAACTCACCAACAATCACTGTATTTGGATCTATGTATGGTTTCAGTGTAAGTAAAGTTTGCTTGATGAAGTTTGGAGCTCCGGGATTGGGTGTGTAAATATTTAGGATCGTTATGTCTTCCTGGAGGAAAGATCCCTTTAGTAGTATGTAGTAACCTTCTTTGTCTTTTCTTACTAATTTTAGTTTGAAGTCTATTGTATCTGATATGAGGATGGCAACTCCAGCCTGTTTATGGGGGCAGTTAGCTTGATAGAGTTTATTCCAACCTCTCACTTTCAAAAGATGATTGTTTTTGGGTAAGATGTGTCTCTTGAAGACAGCAGAACGATGGCTCTTGCTTTTTGATCCAACTAGACAGCCTATGCCGTTTAATTGGAGAGCTAAGCCCATTGATATTGAGAGTTAGGATTGAGAGATATTTATTAGTTCCTACCATTTTAAAAAGCTTTTAGTAGGGCCTGTGTCTTGACAGTTCTTGTGGTCCTTAGGTGTTATGCTGTTTAGGTGCCATTTCTTTCCCTATATTGCATTTATTTTGGTTTTCTATGTATAGAGCATCTTTGAGAATTCTCTGTAGTGTTGGTTTTGTTTCGACATATTGTTGCAGCTTTTCCCTGGAATGGAATGTTTTTATTGTTCCCTCAGTTATGAATGAGAGCTTAGCTGGCTACAGTATTCTTGGTTGGTAGTTATTTGATTTAAGAGCATGACATATATGCTTCCAGTCACTTCGTGCTTGCATGGTCTCTGCTGAGAAATCTGGGGTTATTCTGATTGGTTTGCCTTTATAGTTTACTGTCGCTATCCCCTCGGCCGGTAAGGAAGTCGCAACAAGTGAGACTTCTTCTCGAGCAGCAGTTTATTCAGCAAGCTTACAGCTATGCCGGTTCGACCCCGACTTCCTCAAAACCCTGGGCTTTTATAGGCCCAATCATCCAATCACATTTGGTTTCTTACAATTCTATAGCCAATAATATAAGTACACCTCTATAGCACATTCTAAACAAGTAACAATATGGCATTACACATACTTCCAATCATGCATAAAGCTCAATGAACAATCACATCTTTTCGTGGAAACTTTCAGACAAACAACTTAGTGGCGCAACCACAAAGGCGGATGCCAGTGCCATCTTTTAATGGCGAATGTAATAGCTCTCTACATCTCCCTCTTTTTTCTCTTGGCTGAAAGTATAGAGAATTTGAGTATTAATTCAGAGACTGGCCAAATCTCCAAACGCCTTCCCAATTTTCTCATTGAAAGGGTAAGGGATCATGCCTGTCTTAGGTTGGAGAGATGCCTCTTGGTTCTTACCCGTCTTCAACATCTGATACTTGAGCATCGGAGTCTGTCTTAGGTTGATACCAAGACCAATCTCTACTCTTACCCATCTTTGACTACTGATCCAGCATACCCAGCCACAATTGGGGAGATTCTTGTTGCTGAAGAGCCATAAGAGCTTGTTTAATGACCATGTGATCACATTTTCTTTGTCTGATAACTTGTCTGCGCAAAACCAAAACAAACCAACAAAACAATCCTAATCCAACACATAATATAACAATTAAGGACATGCTCCCAGCCCATTCTTTAACCCAACTAAGGGATTGAGAAATCCAATCTACCAATTCTCCCACAGTAGCAATGTTTACACGGGTGGAATTAACAATCATAATTTCATGCCGTAATTGATTAGTAAGATTTTCAAACTCTTGAGTCCAAGATCCTTGAAGCATACGACCCAATTCCTGGGATAAATTTGCAGCATAGGAAAGAGTATAATAATCCAAAGAAGTAATACATAAACCAGATGTGGTTCCTACACACATTAATTGAGCAAATTGAAACATATAATCCATTTGTTCTTGCAACAAGTCCACTCTTTGATTTAAAATCATAAGTCCTCGGGCTAAATACTGATTCACTTGCACTTGAATATTCATAGCTTGTGAAACCGCTTCGGAAAGTGTATTTACAGCAGTCGCAGTCTGAATGGAGGTAACCATAGCGGCAGCAGATGCAACAGCAGTTGCAATCAACGAAGACACCAAAATAATCAAAGCAGTCACTCCAAAATCACGTTTTGATCTTCATTTCAATTTCACTATTAAATTCTTTTCAGAAGCTTCTACTGGAATAGGAATAAAAGTAGGCATACGCGTAACCACAGCAGAATCAAACTCACTAATATTCCAGCACTGACTTAAATAACATACAGTAGAGGAACAATTTATAATTCCATCAACAACATCAAATGAATTAAAAATAACAAACCTAAAAGGAAATCATACACATACAGGGGTAGGGCCATAACTGCCATTAAATGCACAATAATCTAGGGTAACATTATTTCTTGGTTCCATAGTTGTACAATGACATGGAGTTGATCTAGGGCAACATGGCCCTGAACCAGGACAGGCCATCATAAAATCACTTTTAATGGTACTATTACAATGCCTAAACTCTCCTCCATTAATAAAAGCCAAAGCATTACTAACACTACAAGCATATTTCCCACAAATTAGCCAAACATCAAAAGGATTCTCAGTATCTTCATCTGCTCTTTGAAAAATATAATCACGTCTACATGAAGCATGGGTAAAATTCCCAAAATCAGCAATAGCAGGGGAAAAACGAAAACCAGAAGCAACATGAGCATATTTAGAACTCTGACAACCTGTCCACTCCTAGGGCCACCAAGCACCGCTAGTACATTTTGGAAACAATAAAGGAAAACTTTTTGTAGATCCATATTGAATTTCCCCAATTTTCACATGATCTCCTTAAGATGGAACATACCCCGAATATCCCACCAATCCTGCCTTTTGAGTTAGCGTAGAAACTGTTGTCAAATCACCATTTGGCTGGGGATAAAACATTCCCATATTTTGTCGATGAAGAATTATACAGGCACTCAAATTCATAGATAAAGTAAAACATAAGGTTCGAGTTAAATTCAAACTTAAGGAAAAATTTCCACGTCCAGAATCATAAGGAATAGAAGGTAATTTCAAGGAACTGTTAGTTGTGAATATATATGGGTATACTTTAGAAGTACTAGTCACTGGCATTGGCAGGGGAAACGTCTTCATTATTGCCCACAGTACTCGAGCCTCCATCAGTGGCCACAACAGCATCATCAGTAGCAGCAGCATCGACAGGATTTTCATGACGCTCATCCTTCTGCACTTTCCTCACCAAACGTTCCGGCACCCAAATAGGATCTTGTGATTTCTGTGGAAACACACAAACAGCTCCTCGTACCCAAGAGAGCACGGGGTCTGGCCCATTCCATTGGCCAGTTAATACATCCTTCCATTTTACAAATCCTTTATGCAATCCTATAGCTGGTGAAACATGTCTATCAGCGGCAGAATGGCCTTGAATATCCAAATTTAAAAAATTTAAAGTAAAGAGGACTAAGGAAATTCTCTCTTTAGGTGTCCTCTTATGTCCAATTCCCTCCTTTTGTTTTTGTAAATAAATTTTTAAGGTGCGGTGAGCACGTTCCACAATACCTTGTCCTTGAGGATTATAAGGCAGTCCATGTGACAACTGCACTCCCATGGTTTGGCAAAATTGAAGGAATTGTCTGCTAGTATAAGCAGGGCCATTATCAGTTTTTAATAGATAAGGCATGCCCCAGGAAGCCCAAGCTTCCAGGCAATGAGTAATTACATGATGAGTTGTCTCTCCACTTAAAGGAGTGGCATGAATAATCCCTGAACATGTATCAATTGAGACATGTAAAAATTTCAACTTTCCAAACTCCATAACATGGGTAACATCCATTTGCCAAATTTTTATAGGAAGAAGACCACGAGGATTACCACCCAATGACGCAACCGGTAGGTGGGTAACACATTTTGGACAATTTAACACAATTTGTCTGGCCGCTTGCCGGGGTAACTTAAACTTAGATTGTAAAGTACGGGCATTAACATGAAAATGACTATGAAATTCCTGAGCTTGTCGTTCCGGGGTAAAAACAGTAAAGGCCATTTGCACACGTGTGCACTTGTCCACTACATCATTACCCAAACTAATTGGTCCGGGTAATCCTGTATGGGCACGTATATGAACTGGAAAAAATGGAGCTCTGCGGGTACAAATTAATTCCTGCAATTGTGCAAATAATTTATAAACACTACTACTTTTGCTGATAACCCCAGCAAGTTCTAAACTTTTCAAGGCATTTACTACATAAAGGGAATCAGAAATAATTTTAAAAGAAAAGGGACAATTCTGAAATACAGCAATAACAGCTTGTAACTCCACCTTCTGTGCCGATCCAGGTTGAAAGTGACATAAAACTGGTTGCTGTCCTTCAATTAAATAGGCCCCTAATCCATTCTTAGAGCCATCGGTAAAAATATTAACTGCTCCAATAATAGGTTGTTTTGCTGTAACTACCGGAAAAACCACGGGATGTTCTTTAAAAAACTGTAAAAAAGGACTCTTGGGATAATGATTATCTATTTTTCCTGTAAACCTACAATTTAAAATAGCCCATTCATCGATGGTGGCACTTAAAACCTGAATTTGATCAGAAGTATAAGGAACTATAAGAAGATTAGGTTGACAACCAAAGTGTTGTATACTAAATTTAATACCCAAAATGGACAAATTTGCAACGGCTGTGGGATAGTATTCAACTGATTTTGCAGGTGACAATTTAGGGTGAACGCACGCCAAAGGTCCAGTCTGCCACAAGACTCCTGAAGGCTGTTTAAAAGAAGCCAAAATAATTAAAGAAATTTCTAGTCCTGGTTCTATTCTTTGTAAAAATGCAGAATCTAATCTTTCTTCCAAAACTTCTAAAACTCTTCTGGCTGCAGGGGTTAACATTCTTGGTGAGTCTAAGGCAGAATCACCTTGTAATATATCGAATAAGGGCTTTAATTCACTGTTGCTCATAGGGAGGGAGGTTCTAATCCAATTAATATCTCCCATCAATTTCTGGAAGTCATTTAAGGTCTTAAGGTTGTCTTTTCGTAGTTGCCATTTTAAAGGCCTTACCTTTTGAAATGTTATAATGCTCCCTAAGTACTGAGATACTTTATATTTCTGAACCTTTTCAGGGGCTATGAATAAATTCTTATTTTCCAAATATTTTATTAATAAGGCAAAGGCTTCATCCAATATTTCCTGATTTTAGAGGTCAACAAAATATTATCCATATAATGTAAACACCTCACTAATGGAAATTCCTTCCGTAGGGGGAGTAACGCGGTATGTACATACAGCTGACACAAGGTGGGGCTGTTAGCCATTCCCTGAGGCAATACCACCCATTCAAAGTGTAGGGGGGGCAGCGCCTCGAAAAAAGGAACTTCCTGTCCTGCATTAAGGTCTGCTTTCTTGCGCGACCTCTTCCAGTCTGATGTAATACGAACTCGAGATACTGCGCCTAGCACAGGCTCCTCTAAATTAGACTCCTGCATATTTTCAGGCGGCAAGGGGGGATAAATAGAAGGAACCTTTTGATCCTCCCCTGAATTCTCACTCCTTGATTCTGACCTTTCCTCCTTAAATTCCTCCAATGCTATTTTTCCTTCCACTAGCGCGCCGAAGCAACGCTCATCAGTCAAACAGCTCCTAACTAATTTCCATATAGGCTTCACTCCTGGTCCGAGTCTGCCCTTTTCCGCAGCTCTATCTAAATCTTTCCCTAGCTTTTCCCAGGCAGGGAGAGAGACGTTCCCAGAAACTGAGAACCAAGGAGCCACCTCTTCTATATTTAATAGAGAGTCTGAGAGTACTTTGTTTCACTTTCAATTCCTTTGCTCACAAAAGAGCATCTAAAGTTGTTACTAATTGTGTAGATTCCGAGGCCTCCATCTTATTATGGAGAAAACCTCCCGCTCTTTCTTTATCTACAGAAAAGAGCAAAAGTAATTGGTACCCTCTGCCCAGGACTTTAACTGGTCCTACTCTCCCAAGACCTTAATAGGTCTCTCTTATCTTGGACTTTAATTGGTTCCCCTTACCTGGGAAACTTACCAGTGCACCACCTCGAGTTCTGAAGTCTGTTGGAAGTGACTTGGCGTACGGGCGTCCCCGGACCGGCCACCAGATGTTGCTATCTCCTCGGCCGGCAAGGAAGACGCAACAAGTGAGACTTCTTCTTGAGCAGCAGTTTATTCAGCAAACTTACAACTATGCCGGGTCGACCCCGACTTCCTCAAAACCCTGGGCTTTTATAGGCCCAATCATCCAATCACATTTGGTTTCTTACAATTCTATAGCCAATAATATAAGTACACCTCTATAGCACATTCTAAACAAGTAACAATATGGCATTACACATACTTCCAATCATGCATAAAGCTCAATGACCAATCACATCTTTTCCTGGAAACTTTCAGACAAACAACTCAGTGGCGCAACCACAAAGGCGGATGCCAGCGCCATCTTGTAATGGTGAATGTAATAGCTCTCTACAGTTTACTGATCCCTTTTCTCTGGCTGCCTTTAGGATCTTTCCTTTCGTTTCTATTTGTCCACTTCGGATCACAATGTGGCGGTGGGATGTTCTTTTCCGGTCAGGTCTGTTTGGGGTTCTAAATGATTCTCGTATCTGGATGGGCCTGCCCTTCTGGATATTTGGGAAATTCTCTGAGATGATTCCCTGAAGTACATTTCCAATACCATTGACCTCTTTCTCCACGCCCTCCTCAATACCAACTAGCCTTAAATTAGGCTTCCTAATTGTATCTTGGACCTCCTGAAGCGCTCTCTCATAGTTCCTAGATTTGGATTGACTCATTTTCTGTTCTTTCTCTATAATAACTAAATTATCTTCAGCCCCGGAAATTCTCTCCTCTGCATTGTCTAACCTGGTATCAAAGCTATCTACTTTATTTTTCAATGCCCTTGCTTCTAATTGCTCACTTTTGATGCCTTGCATCTCTTGTTTTAGATCATGTATGCATTTCTTTATCTCCTTGACTTCCTTTTGAGTAGCTTTATTTTCTTTGGACATTTGCTGTGCTTTGGGCGAGAGGTGGGGGAGGGGTCCTCGCGTTCCGATTTCTTTGAGAAAGTTGGATGTAAGCTTTATCTGGATTTCTTTTCCAGTTTGAGTCCTTCTCCGTTGCTTTTTTGAGTTTGTTGTTGTGGATTTATTTAGATAGTTGGCTCGTGGGACCCCCTGGTTCTCTCTTTTTGTCAGAGAAAGCTAGGCAGCGTCCCTATTGTTTCGGCGCCATCTTCCTTCCTCAAGATGTGTCTCTTGAAGACAGCAGAACGATGGCTCTTGCTTTTTGATCCAACTAGACAGCCTATGCCATTTAATTGGAGAGTTAAGTCCATTGATATTGAGAGTTAGGATTGAGAGATATTTATTAGTTCCTACCATTTTTAAAAGCTTTTAGTAAGGCCTGTGTCTTGACAGTTTTTGTGGTCCTTAGATGGTATGCTGTTTAGGTGCCATTTCTTTCGCTACATTGCATTTATTTTGGTTGTCTATGTATAGAGCATCTTTGAGAATTCCTGTACTGTTGGTTTTGTTTCGACATATTGTTGCAGCTTTTCCCTGGAATGGAATGTTTTTATTGTTCCCTTAGTTATGAATGAGAGCTTAGCTGGCTACAGTATTCTTGGTTTGATTTAAGGGCATGACATATATATTTCCAGTCACTTCGTGCTTGCATGGTCTCTACTGAGAAATCTGGGGTTATTCTGGTTGGTTTGCCTTTATAGGTTACTGATCCCTTTTCCCTGGCGGCCTTTAGGAGGTACAAGAGGATTAACGTAGGAGTGTAAGAATATTGTAGTAATGAAGAAAAGGTATAGCATAAGGATAACTGACCTAAGTTGGTAAGTAGGTAGCTTATTTGAGTACAAAGTTTGGAAAGTAGTAGAATAAAACTTATGTGTTGCTGCATGACTAGCTCTTAGCCCAACCAGTGGCCTCACAGTGGACCATGGGATGGATCTCTTTTTCTTGTCTACGTTGAGGGAAAGGGGTATTTCACAAGATGGAGAAGCGAAGATTTCAGAAGCAAATGCTGTGAGTGAATTAGCTCGTAAAAAGCATTTTTATTTTCTTTTAACTTTCTGCCAGTCTTGGGGCTTGAATTCAGGGCCTGAGCACTGTCCTCGGGTTTTCTCAAGTCTAGCCCTCTGCCACTTGAGCCACAGTGCCACATCTAGATTTTCTATCCATGTGATACTGAGCAATCAAACCCTGATCTTCATGGATGCTAGTCAAGCACTCTAGCACTATGCCAAACTCTCAACCCTGACATAGCAATTATAAAGTCATCATCATCATATCAAAATATCCTTTCTCCTACAAAGAATGAACACTTATCTATGTGTGTAATGCTTTTTTTTAAATTTCACTAATTCTTCTGTGTTTTTCACTCTTGCAATTTTTACACATGACAGCAAAGCTAATCATCAGGAAAAAATTGATTAGGATACAGAAACCTAATAATATCCTAGTAGATTGACGTCAAAAATATGTGCAAGATGCCCTGTGTGTTTGACTAGTGGTAGAGTCCTTGGCTACCACGCAAAAAGACTCATGTTTGATTCCTCATTACCACATACATAGAAAACGCTGCAAGTGGTGCTGTGGCTCGGTGGGACAGCTAAAGCCTAAAGAAAGCCCAAGAACAATGTTCACACTCTGAGGTCAAGTCCCAAGACTAGCAAAAACAAAAAAAAATTCGACAAGGGGCAAAATGCAGGCAAAGAAGGCAGTGTGAAGCAAACGTCTTGTAAAGGATGAGGGCAATATTGACCCTTAAGTTTGAATCTTACCTAAGAAAGGCTCCTTGAGCCT
The DNA here is from genome assembly GCF_031878675.1 of Megascapheus bottae. Classification (NCBI taxonomy): domain Eukaryota; kingdom Metazoa; phylum Chordata; class Mammalia; order Rodentia; family Geomyidae; genus Megascapheus; species Megascapheus bottae. The sequence goes on from NW_028327383.1 coordinate 788,073, forward strand.
GAGACCAGAGTGGTAGATGGGCCTAGTGGAAGGCATTGGGATTGGACAAATAAAGTGTGCTGTTTACTACATCCACATGTATGTTGTGAGATTGGAGGAGAGATTCAGCCTCCAGTATGTCTTTGGTGAGGTCTTCTGTCAACAGGGATCTTTGGTCATTGGGCCCTGAAAGGTGACCCTGCCTCACTCACAATGGAACAGAATATCGAACCCTGGTAACCAAGCCACTGTAACTAACAACCAACTCAAGCCAGCTCACTTGGCCTGTGGCTCAGGAGGAAGAAAGATATTGCTGTGCTGTTGTCAAACGTCTGGAAACTCGAGTCTCAGGCATGGAAGTTGTGGATGTCTTAGTGGAAGATGTACATGCTAGATCATTTCCAAGCCACAAATCCAGTATAACAGGCCTTTCTCTAAGAAGAAGGCCAGGAAAATCCAGGGCAACCAGATGAGGTATATTTCTAAGAAGAAATGTATTTGACCCCATTATCCTCCCCACACATTACAACTTTCATTTCTTTTAATTTTTTTAATGTTCCCTCAGTTATGAATGAGAACTTAGCTGGCTACAGTATTCTTGGTTGGTAGTTATTTGATTTAAGGCATGACATATATGCTTCCAGTCACTTCGTGCTTGCATGGTCTCTGCTGAGAAATCTGGGGTTATTCTGATTGGTTTGCCTTTATAGGTTACTGATCCCTTTTCCCTGGCTGCCTTTAGGATCTTTCCTTTAGTTTCTATTGATCCAGTTCGGATCACAATGTGACGGTGGGATGTTCTTTTCTGGTCAGGTCTGTTTGGGGTTCTAAAAGCTTCTCGTATCTGAATGGGCCTGCCCTTCTGGATATTTGGGAAATTCTCTGAGATGATTCCCTGAAGTATATTTCCAATACCATTGACCTCTTTCCCCACGCCCTCTTCAATACCAGCTAGCATTAAATTAGGCTTCCTAATTGTATCTTGGACTTCCTGAAGGGCTCTCTCATATTTCCTAGATTTGGATTGACTCATTTTCTGTTCTTTCTCTAAATAACTAAATTATCTTCAGCCCCGGAAATTCTCTCCTCTGCATTGTTTAACCTGCTATCAAAGCTATCTACTTTATTTTTCATCTCCCTTGCTTCTAATTGCTCATTTTTGATGCCTTGCATCTCTTGTTTTAGATCATGTATGGATTTCTTTATCTCCTTGATTTCCTTTTGAGTGGTTAGCTCAGAATCTTTATTTTCTTTGGACATTTGCTGGAGTTTGGTCACGTTTTTATTTGTGGATTCTATTAATTCATCCATCTTTCTTTGAAAAACCTTTATTATGGCCTCCTTTATGGCTTCTTCTTTTTCACTTATCACCTTGTTTATGGTTTCCTCTTGTTCAGCTATGGCTTCCTCCATTATCTCTTTCTTTATATTTTCACATTTTCCATTAATGATGTTTATCAATTGCATTTGTGTAGCACTTGGAAGACTCTCCTCTAGGTTTGCCAGTGACTGTTCCATTGTCTGTTTACATTGGGTGGGGGATGTTGTTTCTTGATTTGACATTTTTCTTGAGTTTCTTGTTCTGCCCATTTGAAAATGGGAGCAAGATTACTTCTAAATATGATTATAGTTTTTCAGATATAACCAACCTAGACCTCTGTAGCTGGCAGACACTAGATGTTCACAAATTTTGATTGGTATTATCATTCTTTTTTTTGTGCACTTCCAGAGCAGTCTAATACAACCACTGATAAGCGATTTATACCCAAAACAATAAGCCTCTCAATCCAATCTCTATTGTCTTTAAGTCCCTCTGAGCCTAGAGAATAATTAACCACCTACATATACAATATTGCTCAACAGCCATCAAGTGCAGATCCGTGCAGTATAAGGGTTGAAAGACGAGCAGAGGTCCAGAAATAGAAAAAAAGAATGAGAGAGGTCAGGGGAGGTACAAGAGGATTAACATAGGAGTGTAAGAATATTGTAGTCATGAAGAAAAGGTATAGCATAAGGATAACTGACCTAAGTTGGTAAGTAGGTTGCTTATTTGAGTACAAAGTTTGGAAAGTAGTAAAATAAAACTTATGTGTTCCTGCACGACTAGCTCTTAGCCCAACCAGTGGCCTCACAATGGACCATGGGATGGATCTGTTTTTCTTGTCTACGTTGAGGGAAAGGGGTATTTCACAAGATGCAGAAGCGAAGATTTCAGAAGCAAATGCTGTGAGTGAATTAGCTCGTAAAAAGCATTTTTATTTTCTTTTTTCTTTCTGCCAGTCTTGGGGCTTGAATTCAGGGCCTGAGCACTGTCCTTGGATTTTCTCAAGTCTAGCCCTCTGCCACTTGAGCCACAGTGCCACATCTAGATTTTCTATCTATGTGATACTGAGCAATCAAACACAGATCTTCATGGATGCTAGGCAAGGATTCTACCACTGTGCCAAACTCTCAACCCTGACATAGTAATTATAGAGTCATCATCATCATATCAAAATACCCTTTCTCTTACCAAGAATGAACCCTTATCTATGTGTGTAATGCTTTTTTTTTAATTTCACTAATTCTTCTGTGTTTTTCCCTCTTGCATTTTTTACACATGACACCAAAGCTAATCATCAGGAAAAAATTGATTAGGATACAGAAACCTAATAATATCCTAGTACATTGACGTCAAAAATATGTGCAAGATGCCCTGTGTGTTTGACTAGAGGTAGAGTCCTTGGCTACCACGCAAAAAGACTCATGTTTTATTCCTCATTACCACATACATAGAAAACGCTGCAAGTGGTGCTGTGGCTCGGTGGGACAGCTAAAGCCTAAAGAAAGCCCAAGAACAATGTTCACACTCTGAGGTCAATTCCCAAGACTAGCAAAAACAAAAAAAATCGACAAGGGGCAAAATGCAGGCAGAGAAGGCACTGTGAAGCAAATGTTTTCTAAAGGATGAAGGCAATATTGACCCTTAAGTTTGGATCTTACCTAAGAAAGGCTCCTTGAGCCTGAGACCAGACTAGTATTTGGGACTAGTGGAAGACATTGGGATTGGACAAATAAGGTGTGCTGTTTACTACATCCACATGTATATTTTGAGATTGGAGGAGAGATTCAGCCTCCAGTATGTCTTTGGTGAGGTCTTCTGTGAGCAAGGATCTTTGGTCATTGGGCCCTGAAAGGTGACCCTGCCTCCCTCAGAATGGAATGGAATATGGAACCCTGGTAAACAAGCCACTGTAACTAACAACCAGCTCAAGCCAGCTCACTTGGCCTGTGGCTCAGGAGGAAGAAAGATGTTGCTGTGCTGTTGCCAAAGTTCACGAAACTCGAGTCTCACGCATGGAAATTGTGGCTGTCTTACTCGAAGATGTACATGCTAGATCATTGCCAAGCCACAAATCCAGTATAACAGGCCTTTCTGTAAGAAGAAGGCCAGGAAATCCAGGGCAACCAGATGAGGTATATTTCTAAGAAGAAATGTATTTGACCCCATCATCCTCCCCACACACTACAACATTCTTTTTTTTAAATTCTTTTTATTGTAATTAGTAAAAGGGTTACATGATATTTGCAGGATAGAAGGTGCATTAATTCACATACATTGATACCATTTCACATGTCTTGGTACCCATTTCCCTCCCACCCCACACCCCCCATCCGTCTTGGTTTTCCCCCCTTCCCTCTCAAATTTCAAATATCCAAATACAAATAAATTCAATATATCAGATAAGAAAATGAGATACTATACCAATATGGGATAACCAAGGGACAGCAAAGGAGATGAGAGACAACATAGTACATTAAGGACAACAATCATTCATTATGTGGCTTTTGTTTCAATATCCTGGAGGTCATTTCAATTAGGTTCACATTATATGGTCTTATATATGGCCTTTTGCTCTATTGCAAATCTCTGCTAGTAGAGCCCACGGTTTCTACTGATCATGACGAATGAGGGAAACCACTGAGCCTAAGTTCCTTTGAGTCTGTCTTACTTTACTTATTATGATTTGTTATAAGTCTTTCCATTTCCTAACAAATGGGGCGATATCATTCTTTCGGACAGCAGCATAGAATTCCATTGTGTACAAATACCACAACTTGTTGATCCAGTCATCAACTGAGGGACATCTGGGTTGGTTCCATATCTTTGCTATGGTGAATAGTGCTGCAATGAACATTGTTGTGCTAGTGGGTTTAGTATGCCCTTGTTTCTGGATTGTTGGGTAAATGCCAAGTAGTGGAATTGCTGGGTCATAGGGGAGTTCTATGTTTAGCCTTTTGAGGCACTGCCACACTGCTTTCCATAGTGGTTGAACGAGTTTGCACTCCCACCAACAGTGGTGGAGTGAGGTGGAATCTTAGAGTTGTTTTGATTTGCATTTCTTTTATGACCAGAGATGTGGAGCATTTCTTCATGTGTCTATAGGCCATTTTTGTTTCTTCTGCAGAGAAGACTCTCTTTAAGTCTTTGGCCCATTTTTTAATGGGATGGGTGTTACTTTGGAGGTTAGTTTTGGAGTGATTCAATTTTTTGAGTTGTTGATATATTTTAGATATGAGGCCTTTGTCCGTAGTTTGGTTGGTGAAAATCTTCTCCCATTCTGTAGGCCTCCTGATTAGTTTACTAGCTATATCCGTTGCCATACAAAAGCTCTGCAGTTTAATGCACTCCCACTTATCCAGTCTTTCTCTGATTTGTTGTGATTCTTGGTCCTTATTAAGAAAGTTTCGACCTGTGCCAAGGAGGCCTAGTGTATCTCCTATTCCTTCCTGTAAACTTTTCAGTGCGTCAGCTTTTACCTCCTGGTCTTTGATCCATTTGGAGTTAATTCTAGTGCAAGGTGACAAAGAAGGATCCAACTTTAGTTTTCTGCAGGTGCTTAACCAGTTCTGCCAGCACAACTTGTTGAAGAGGCTATCTTTCTTCCATTCTATTTTTTTGGCTCCCTTGTCAAAGATTAGGTGGCCATAGGTCTGTGGTTTAATATCTGGGTCCGCAGTTCTGTTCCATTGGACATCAGGCCTGTTCTTGTGCCAGTACCAAGCTGTTTTGAGAATTATAGCTCTGTAATAGAGTCTAAAGTTTGGAATTGAAATACCTCCAGCACTGTTCTTTCTGCTAAGAAGTGTTTTTGCTATACGGGGTCTTTTAATATTCCATATGAAATTTTGAATTGCCTCTTCTATTTCTTTAAAGAATGACATTGGGATGTTGATGGGTATTGCATTGAATTTGTAGATAGCCCTTGGCAAGATTGTTATTTTCACAATGTTGATTCGTCCAATCCAGGAGCATGGGAGGTTTTTCCATTTCCTTAGTTCTGCTTTAATTTCCTTTTTTTAGCATTTTAAAATTTTCATCTAAATGGTCCTTTACATTCTTAGTTAAGCTAATTCCTAGGTACTTTATTTTCTTTGAGGCTATTGTGAAAGGAGTTTCTTTCCAGATTATTGCCTCGTTCCTCTCACTGTTGGCGTAAAGGAAGGCAGTTGATTTGTGAGGGTTGATTTTATGGCCTGCTACCCTTCCAAAGATTTCAATCAGCTCAAGGAGCTTGGGAGTAGAGTCTATAGGATCCTTCAAATACAGAATCATGTTATCTGCAAAGAGGGATAGTTTTATTTCCTCTTTCCCTACTTGGATCCCCTTTATGCTTGCTTCTTGCCTTATTTCACTGCCTATGAATTCTACTACTATGGTAAAAGGAGTGGAGAGAGTGGGCATCCTTGTCTCGTTCCTGATTTTAGAGGGAATGGCTTTAGATTTTCACCATTAAGTATAATACTGGCAGTGGGTTTCTCATACACAGCCTTTATTACATTGGGAAATGTTCCATGGATTCCTAGTTTCTCCGTATCTTTAACATAAAGGGGTTTGGATCTTGTCAAATGCCTTTTCCGCATCTATTGAGACAATCATGTTATTTTTGTCCTTGCTCCTTTGATGTGTCGAATTATGTTAATTGATTTGTGTATATTGACCAGCTTTGCCTCCCTGTGATGAATCCAGATTGATCATAGTGTATTTTTTTTGATGAGTTCTGTAGACGTTTGGCCAGTATTTTGTTGAGAAGTTTTGCATCGATATTCATCAAAGAAATGGGTCTATAGTTCTCTTTCTTTGATGAATCTCTGTCTGGATTGGCGATGAGGGATATACTGGCTTCACAGAATGAGTTTGGTAAAGAAACTTCATTTTCAATTTCGTTAAAGAGCTTGAGGAATATTGGTGTGAGCTCTGCTTTGAAGGCCTTATAGAATTCAGCTGTGAATCCATCTGGCCCTGGGCTCATTTTAAGTGGAAGTTGTCTAATTTCCATTTCTATTTCAGAGCTTGAAATAGGCCTGATGAGTTGGGTTATCTCTTCTTGGTTCAGTGTGGGTATGTTATTATTGTCTAGAAATTCATCCATTTCTTCTAGATTCTCAAATTTGTTGGCGTAAAGGTTTGAGAAGTATTCCCTCATGATATTCTGGATCTTGGTAATTTCTGTCGTGATATTACCATTTTAATCTGCGATTTTGTTTATTTCGACATGCTCTCTTCTTTTTTGGGTAAGATTTGCTAAGGGCTTGCCAATTTTGTTAATTCTTTCAAATAAACAACTCCTTGTTTTGTTGATTCTTTCTATAGTTTTTTTTTTATTCCAAATCATTTAATTCTGCTTTGATTTTAATAATTTGCTTTGTCATAATGGGTTTAGGGTTGGTTTGTTGCTCATTTTCCATGAGGTTAAGGTGAGACATTAACTAGTTGGTTTGCCATTTTTCCAACCTGCTGTTGTAGGCACTCAGCGCTATAAATTTTCCTCTGAGTATTGCCTTTGTTGTGTCCCTAAGGAGTTGATATTTGTGTGCTCCTTATAGTTAAATTTCATAAACAGTTGGATATCTGTTCTGATCTCTTTGATTACCCATTGTTTTTGATTCAACAATGTGTTGTTTAGTCTCCATGAGTTACTGGGTTTTCGTTGGTGGAGATGTGTGTTCAGTTCCAATTTGATGCCTTTATGTTCTGAGAGGGGGCATGGAATAATTTCAGTGTTTCTGAATCCGTTCAGGTTTGTTTTATGGCCTAAGATGTAGTCTATTATGGAAAATGTTCCATGTGCTGCTAAGAAAAACGTATATTGTGTTTTTACTTGGTGGAATATTCTGCAGATGTCTGTTAGATCTAATAGGTCTATGTAGTTGTTCAGTTCTAAGGTTTCTCTATTGAGTTTTTGCCTTGTTGATCTGTCCATAGGTGAGAGTGGTGTGTTAAACTCACCAGGAATCACTGTATTTCGATCTATGTATGGTTTCAGTGTAAGTAAAGTTTGCTGGATGAAGTTTAGAGCTCCAAGATTGTTTGTGTAAATATTTAGGATCGTTATGTCTTCCTGGAGGAAAGATCCCTTTAGTAGTATGTAGTAACCTTCTTTGTCTTTTCTTTCTAATTTTAGTTTGAAGTCTATTGTATCTGATATGAGGATGGCAACTGCAGCCTGTTTATGGGGGAAGTTAGCTTGATAGAGTTTATTCCAACCTCTCACTTTCAAAAGATGATTGTTTTTGGGTAAGATGTGTCTCTTGAAGACAGCAGAACGATGGCTCTTGCTTTTTGATCCAACTAGACAGCCTATGCCGTTGAATTGGACAGTTAAATCCATTGATATTGAGAGTTAGGATTGAGAGATATTTATTAGTTCCTACCATTTTTAAAAGCTTTTAGTAGGGCCTGTGTCTTGACAGTTCTTGTGGTTCTTAGGTGGTATGCTGTTTAGGTGCCATTTCTTTCCCTATATTGCATTTATTTTGGTTTTCTATGTATAGAGCATCTTTGAGAATTCTCTGTAGTGTTGGTTTTGTTTCGACATATTGTTGCAGCTTTTCCCTGGAATGGAATGTTTTTATTGTTCCCTCAGTTATGAATGAGAGCTTAGCTGGCTACAGTATTCTTGGTTGGTAGTTATTTGATTTAGGGTAATGACATATATGCTTCCAGTCACTTCGTGCTTGCATGGTCTCTGCTGAGAAATCTAGGGTTATTCTGATTGGTTTGCCTTTATAAGTTACTGATCCCTTTTCCCTGGCTGCCTTTAGGATCTTTTCTTTCGTTTCTATTGATCCAGTTCGGATCACAATGTGGCGGTGGGATGTTCTTTTCTGGTCAGGTCTGTTTGGGGTTCTAAAAGCTTTTTGTATCTGGATGGGCCTGCCCTTCTGGATATTTGGGAAATTCTCTGAGATGATTCCCTGAAGTACATTTTCAATACCATTGACCTCTTTCTCCACGCCCTCCTCAATACCAACTATCCTTAAATTAGGCTTCCTAATTGCATTTTGGACCTCTTGAAGCGCTCTCTCATATTTCCTAGATTTGGATTGACTCATTTTCTGTTCTTTCTCTATAATAACTAAATTATCTTCAGCCCCGGAAATTCTCTCCTCTATGCCCTGAAAAGTGACCGTGCCTCCCTCACAATGGAAGAGAATATGGAAAACTGGTAACCAAGCCACTGTAACTAACAACCAACTCAAGCCAGCTCACTTGGCCTGTGGCTCAGGAGGAAGAAAGATGTTGCTGTGCTGTTGCCAAAGGTCAGGAAACTCGAGTCTCAGGCATGGAATTGGGGATGTCTTACTCGAAGATGTACATGTTGATAATTGCCAAGCCATAAATCCAGTATAACAGGCCTTTCTCTAAGAAGAAGGCCAGGAAAATCCAGGGCAACCAGATGAGGTATATTTCTAAGAAGAAATGTATTTGACCCCATCATCCTCCCCACACACTACAACTTTCTTTTTTTCAATTTTTTACTGTAATCAGTAAAAGATTTACATGATATTTGCCAGATAGAAGGTGCATTAATTCACGTACATTTATACCCTTTCACATGTCTTGGTACCCATTTCCCTCCAACCCCACACGCCCCACCCGTCTTGGTTTTCCCCCCTTCCCTCTCAAATTTCAAATATCCAAATACAAATAAATTCAATATATCAGATAACAAAATGAGATACTATACCAATATGGGATAACCAAGGGACAGCAAAGGAGATGAGAGACAACATAGTACATTAAGGACAACAATCATTCATTATGTGGCTTTTGTTTCAATATCCTGGAGGTCCTTTCAATTAGGTTCACATTATATGGTCTTATATATGGCCTTTTGCTCTATTGCAAATCTCTGCTAGTAGAGCCCACGGTTTCTACTGATCATGACGAATGAGGGAAACCACTGAGCCTAAGTTCCTTTGAGTCTGTCTTTCTTTACTTATTATGATTTGTTCTAAGTCTTTCCAATTCCTAACAAATGGGGCGATGTCATTCTTTCTGACAGCAGCATAGAATTCCATTGTGTACAAATACCACAACTTGTTGATCCACTCATCAACTGAGGGACATCTGGGTTGGTACCATATCTTTGCTATGGTGAATAGTGCTGCAATGAACATTGTTGTGCTAGTGGGTTTAGTATGCCTTTGTTTCTGGATTGTTGGGCTGAAAATGTAGCTTGCCTAGCATGTATGAAACCCTGGATTCCATTCCTCAGCACCACATAAACAAAAACTGGAAGTGCCACTGTGACTCAGCTGGTAGATTTCTAACGTTCAGCACGGAGTGTCTCCAAGTGACAAAAATCTGTCACATTTAAGTCAGGCTTCAAAACTTTGCTAGGAACCAGTTACGTGATTTGGAAGAAAGTCCAATTTTCAAAAAATCACTAGCCAGGCGCTGGAGGGTCATAATTGTCATTCTACTAGCCAGGGAGAAGGTGATTCAAAGCCTTTGTAAGCAAAAAAACGAAAACAAAAAAGAAAAACTGTACGATTCTTCTCTCCACTTATCCACCCAAAAACTAAGTGGAGTTGTGGCTAAAACTGGTACAGCATTAGCCTTGAGGAAAAAGAACTAAGAGACCTTGCCCAGGTCCAAATTTCAAGCTCCCCATCAAGAAAGCAAAAAAAAAGGAGTCCAGATACCTTAGTTTCAAAAGTATATCTGGATATCTTAGTAGATTTTTCTGATCTTTCCTCATTCATCTCATGGAACCACATAATCTTGATCCTGATCTGACTAAGAGCCTGCATTGTGCTTAATAAATTCATTTCACATATTCCAGTAGAATCTGGACAGCTAACAGCCACTTACCAATGCTTTATTCTACGTTTAGGCCAGTATGTCTTCATACCATCTACACAGTCAGCTATATCATCTTTCCAGTAGTAGCATTGAGTGTAGAACACTCAGAACTAAAATAATTCCATAAAGATGTAATAAAACCACTTGATTCATTAAGAAAATTTCTGTACCACTTAGAGCAAGTACATTAGTGGTATTTACCTCTAGCCTCTTTTTAAAAAAAATTTATTAACATTGAATTTTACATCATATTTCAAATGTCATGTTTAACCAACAAGTATTCAAGAAGGGAATCGCTATACAATCACTGGCACATAAATTTTAGAATATAGTAAAAATTAAGCTGAGTCTTTGTATGTCATAGATACAGATTAATCAATAATAAAACACATGTCTATAGAGTGTATAGTCTATCCTAGATTTTTATGTCTATGTAGTTATGTTTATATCTCCAAAATTATGTCCAGAACTTTGGGTATCAACTATTCAATCATCGCTCTACTACTGTTTGAAACTAATATCCATATATTAAGGATACCATGTACCTTTTGTTCCTTGGTCTTGACTTATCTCACTCAACAGGATTCACTCTAATTTCATCCACTACCCCAAAAATGCCATTATTATTTTTTCTGTGCAGATCTTCTTTTTATGTATTTATTTTTATTGTAATTTATAGAAGGGTTACATTATATTCACCAGATAGAAGGTGCATTACTTCTCAAACTTTGATACCCCATGTAATGATATGGTCCCCATTTCCCTTCCCCTACCCCCACTCATGTTCATTTCCCCCCTTCCCTATCCAGTTTCAAATAACCAAGTAGGCACATATGAAATATATCAGAAAACAAGGTGAAATATTGTAACAATATGATATAACCAAGGGATAGCAAAAGAGATAAGAGATCACCTAGTTCATTAAGGACAACAATCACTCATTATATGAGTTTTGTATCTTCATCTTGGAGGTCCTTGCATTTAGTGTCATACTATTTGTCACGATGTCTCTAGATTTTGTTCTATTGTAAATCTCTGGTAGCAGAGCCCAAGGTTTCTACTGAATTTGACAAATGAGGGAGACTCTTGGGTCTATGTTCCTTTGAGTTTGGCTTACTTCACTTAATATGATTTTTTTCCTTTTCATCCACTTCCCCGAGAATGCCATTATTTTATCTTGTCGGTTGGCTATGTATCATTCCAGTGTGTGTGTGTGTGTGTGTGTGTGTGTGTGTGTGTGTGTGTGTGTGTATCACATTTTTTGTAGTAGGGCATCTGGTTTTTTCCATCATCCAGCCTCATTTTCTACAGATATTTTTATAGTCTCTTTTTTATTTTCAGGGTAATGTATAGAGGGGTTACGATTACATTTACAGGTAGTGGACTGCATTACTTCTCACACCTTTATTCCACTCCACATGTTTGTGTCCCCAGTTCCCTCTCCCCTCCCCTTCCCAATCATCTTGTTTCCCCCCTTCCCTTTCCTATTTGACATAAACAAATAAACATATAAACAATATGCCAGGGAAAAAATCAGATACACTAACAATCTGACATTAACCAAAGGGCAAAATAAGAGATGAGAAATAACATAGTAGATTAAGGACAAAAATCACACAAGATTAAGAGCACCGATGACACAAGATATAGCTCTTGTTCCCATATCCTAGAGATCCTTACATTTAGTCTCATCCTATATGACCTTATATACCTAGGTTTTTGAGTTATTGTAATCCTCTGCCAGGAGAGTCCTAGATGTGAACTAATTATTACAAATGAGGGAAACCATTGAGCTTATGTTTCTTTGGGTCTGGCTTGCTTCACTTAATATGAATTTTTCCAAGACTTTCCATTTCCTTGAATATGGGGCGATGTCATTCCTTCTGATGGCAGCATAGCATTCCATTGTGTATAAGTACCACATCTTCTTGATTCAGTCATCTACTGAGTGGGATCTGGGTTGGTTTCATATCTTTGCTATGGTAAATAGTGCTGCAATGAGCATCATTGTGCTAGTGGCTTTAGTATGTCCTTTTTTCTGGACATTTGGGTAGGTGCCAAGTAGTGGATTTGTTGGATCATAGGGGAGCTCTATGTTCAGTCTTTTGAGGAACCACCACACTGCTTTCCCTAGTGGTTGAACGAGTTTACACTCACACTAACAGTGTAGGTATGATCCCCCCTGGACACTTCCCCACCAGTATCTCTTATTAGATTTTTTGATAATGGCCATTCTGACTGGAGTCATGAGGAATCTCAAAGTTGTTTTGATTTTCATTTCCCTTATTGCTAGAGATATGGAGCATTTCTTCATGTGTCTAAAGCCCATTTTAATTTTTTCTTCAGAGAATACTCTTTTAAATCTTTAGCCCACCTTTTAATAGGATGGTTGTTTCTTTGAAGATTTGTTTGGGAGAGATTCATTTTTTCAGCTATAGATATATTTTAGATAACTACATATATTTTTGTAGAAAAAAGAATGGAAGCCATCATGCTGGCTCACAACTTAATTTCAGCTACTTAGGAGGCTCAGGGCTTAGGATCACAGGTCAAAGCCAACCAGGGCCCTACAGTGTGTGAGATCAAACTCTGTGAACATACAATGACTGTAAGAGGAATCTCACTGCCTGGGAATGTAGCCTAATGGTAGAGTGCTCACCTAGAATGCATGAAGACCTAGGTTCTATTCACCGGTACCGCATACTCAGAAAAAAGCTAGAAGTTGCGCTGTGTCTCAAGAGGCAGAGCACTCACCTTGGGCAAGCGAGTCCAATGAAAATGTCTAGGCCCTGAGTCCAAGCCCTAGAACTGGCAAAAAAAGAGCAATCTTACTTAAGTAACAAGGAATGTACCCTATATTTATACAGACTGAAAAATTCATTAAGAAATTAGAAAATATGTATAAAGTGCATATTTCTTTTGTGTGTTGGCACTGGGTCTTCAACTGAGTGCTTCAGCTCTATCCCTGACCTTTTCTACTCAAGGCTAGCACTCTACCAATGCAGCCCCAAATCAACTATCTTCAATTGAGATATAAGCGATGAATATTTCAGGGTGCTTCATGAAAAACATTTTGATAAATTGAAACTTTCAACACAGTCTTATTTTAGTATGAATGTTGAGATGGGAAGAGACAGAAAAAGTGAAATGTTTCCTGATTCCCATAGAGAAGAGACTCAGCAGAACCACTGTGGTCTGCAGGCTTCTTTGTGAGTTTTGTTTGCTTGTTTGATTTTTGTCAATTGTGGGGCTTGAACTCTGGGCCTGGGCACTGTCCCTGAGCTCTTCACCTCAAGCCTAGTGCTTTAATCTGTGAGCCACAGTGCCACTTCTCGTTTTTCTGACAGTTAACTGGGTACTTTGGCTGGCTTTAAACTTTGATTCTCAGATCTTAGCCTCCTGAGTAGCTAAATTATAGGTGTGAGGTACAATCACCAGGCTGCTGCTCTGTTACTATGCAGGTTCTGGATCAAGAACTTCAAGTTCTTACTTCAATTTTTTCTTCTCTTGCCTGATACTCTGCCATTTGAACGAAGCCCCAGTTCCTGGTCTTTGTTGGTTAATGAGAGATATGATTTTCTAATATTCAGAGCAATGATTATAAAACCCAGCATTTTACTTACTTGAATAAATTAAGAGACAGGACCTAGTGAGATGGAAAACACATTTTTTTTTCAAGTTGCTATCCTGTTCTAATGCATAAGTCTGGCTATTTTGCTTACACACAAATATGTATTTTACCAGTTTCTACTCTATTTTTGCTTAGCTTAAAACCACCACTGCCATTTCATAGATTTTGTTGTTGTTGTTTGTGGTGCTTGAACTCTGTGCCTGGGCTGTTCCTCAGATCTTCAGTTCAATGCCAGTGCTCTACTACTTTTGATTTGGCCAGTCCTGGGTTGAACTCAGGGCCTGAGCACTGTCCTTATATTTTCTCAAGGCTAGGGCTCTACCACTTCAGCCTCAGCACCACTTCCAGCATTTTTCTATGTATGTGGTATTGAGGAAATGAACCCAGTTCTTCGTGCATGCTAGGCAAGCACTCTATCACTAGACCAAACTCCCAGCCCAAAATTATTCATCATTACTATTAGCTATCTTCTTTTTTATTATTGATTCGTCATGGTGCTTGGACTTTGGGCCTGGACACTGTCCCTGAGCTCTTCAGCTCAAGGCTAGTGCTCTTCCTCGACAGCTCCGTTTTTGGTTTCTGCTAGTTAATTGGGGATGTAAGTCTCACAAACATATGTGTCCAGGCTGGCTTTGGGCTTTGAACCAAGATCCTCCAATCTCAGCCTCCATAGTAGCTAGAATTACACGCTTCAGCCAGCAGTGCCTGACTGTTTGATGTCTCTGTCTCTGTCTCTCTGTCTCTGTCTGTCTCTGTCTGTCTGCCTGTCTGTCTGTCTGTCTGTCTGTCTCTCTCTCTCTCTCTCTCTCTCTCTCTCTCTCTCTCTCTCTCTCTCTCTCTTTCTCTCTCTCTTGGTTGTAAGACTTTAATTGTGCACCTGGGCAGTGTCCCTGGGCTCTTCATCTCAAGGCTACAACCTTAAACACCTTGAGCCTCAGTGTCACTTCTCGTTTTCTGGTGCTTAAGTGGAAGTAACAGTTTCATGGAGTTTAGTGTCTGGCCTGGCTTTGAACTGTGATCCTCAGAACCCAACTTTCTGGGATCATTTCCAGCTTTTTTTTTGGTGTAAGTGGTACAGAGTAATTGAACACAGGGCTTTGTGCATACTAGGCAAGCAAACTAACACTAGTGTGCACTCCAGCCTTAGATAAGGGCTTTCTTTTTCTTTTTCTTTTTTTTCACTCATGGGGCTTGAACTCTGGGCCTGGATGTTTACCTTAAGCTCTTCAGCTCAAGGCAAGAGCTCTACTACTTGAGGCACATTGTCATTTTGAATTTTCTAGATTATTTGGAAATAAGATTCTCACAGATTTTTATGCCTGGGCCGTCTTTGAACCTCGATCCTCCAGGGTAGCTAGGATTACCAGGGTGAGCCACCAGTCACGGGCATTAAATTATTATTTTTTGCATGTCCTATGGCTTCAACTCATGGCCAGAGCACTGTCCTAGGGCTTGCTCAAGGATAGCACTTTACTTCAGCCAGCCAACTCCCGGTCCAAATAGGCCACTCTTGAAGCTAGAATTACAGAGATCTGCCATAATACTGGCATGTGGTTATCTAAGTATATAATTTTTCTTCTATTTTTGATGGCTTTTCCTTAGTGTACATATTTCCTACATATTTTATGGAATACTTCCTTCCCACTGGGGCCATAAGTGAAGCCTAGTGGAAGAGTTCTTGCCAAGCCTGAATGAAGACCCAAGTTCAATTCCTCAGCACAACATAGATAAAAAAAGATAAAATTGGTGCTGTGGCACATGTGATAGAACTTGCGCCTTAAGAATAAACAAAAACAAAAACAAGGATCGTGCTCAGGTCCTCAGTCTAAGCCCAGTACTGGCAAAAAAATTCTGCCCAAAGTAGACATTTAAACTTGTTGTACTTTTCAAAAAATTTGTTGTCAAGGTGATATACAAAGAGATTGCTGTTACATATGTAATGAGTACATTTCTTGTAAACACTGTTACCCCCTCCCCCCTAATCTCTTTCCCTTCCCCCCAAGTCATAAATTTCATTTACAACAAATATATATGTATTTTCATTCCTGAAAAAAATAGTTTAAAATGTGTTCAAATAAATGATGTAGGTTGATATATTTATCAAAATGGATTACTTGAACTCTAAAATAAACATTCCAGGTAATTTGTCTCCTAAAATTGTAGTAATGCTATAAAACTAATAAAAAAGGAATTTTAGTTATTAATTTCTTATGTTTTACCTTTAACATTATTAAACTAAGCATACTGTTTATGGTATTAATACAGACATCATGAAATATGATTATGTAAAAAAATTAAATGATTCAAAATAGTAAGGTTGGGGGCCAGTAGTTTGGATTGGTGGCACACACCCTGGACTGGCAAAAAAGAAGTAGGGTTAGATAAAACAGATTTATTTCCAAATGTGTGGAAAATGGTATGATTTCTTGTTTGGCTAGTCCTGGGGCTTAAACTGAGGGACCAGGAACTGTCCTTGGCCATATTTGTTCAAGGGTGGCACTCTGACACCTGAGGCACAGTGCCCCATCTGCTTTTTCTGTGTATGCAGTGCCGAGGAATTGAATCAAGGTCTTCTTGTATACTAGGCGAGCACTCTACAAATAGGCCACATTCAAAGCCAAAGTAGATTTTTGATGCTATTGTGGAGTTTTAATTTTCTTAAAGATTTGTACAAAGCACAATGGATATATAAACAGACTTGAACTCACAGAACAGAGTCCCACATAATATTACAGTTACTCTGGCACTTCTCCCAATTGACAAAACACGTTTCCAGGCATCTGCTCTGTCCTTAAGCTTTGGTAGCTGACTTGTCTTTCCATGGAGGCCTGGCCTGGATTCCTGGTGATTACATGCATTTCATAGTTCCAGTAAGGTTGTCTTCTATGGGACCATACCTGTCTGGTTTTTGGCCCACCCAGGACCTAGGTGTCTGAGGTCTCACTTTCTAAGTGGAAAATAAAACACAGTATAATAAGGACTGAAGAACTGCACACCATAATATTAACAATGAGAGTTTAATAGTTAGCAAAGTAAATACAATGAATACTTGACAAGAATCATGAGAGCAAGATAAAGAGATGTCTTTTTAGGAATGGGACAGGGAAGCTCTAAATCCAGACTGGCCTCCAAGTTGCCTTCAGACAGTAATTCTACTTCAGAGTCCTCAGAAGGGTCTCCTTCCTCATGAGAAACAGAATGTCCTTCCTGAGTTAAGAGGGGGATGGATTCTGGTTTATCGAATGGAGATTGAGTCTCTTTTAGTGAGATGGATGGGTCTGGATATTCTGTGAGGATGGATTCATTTTCCTCCAATGAATCCAGTATTGAGAGTACACTTGCTGCTTCCCATGGGGACATTTTCCATGAGCCCAGCGTGTGCCCCTTCAGCTTGCACAATAAGTGGAGTGTTACTCTGACTCAGATGGACTGACTCTGGGTGGAGTGTGAAAGGAAACGGAAGGAAATCTGGCTGCTCTTTTTCTTCCTCCATAGTATCTGCAGGTTCAACTGTGTCACACATGGGGTTCAGAGCAAAAGGTATATCCACAGGACTCTAAACCTGTTTGGTAATTTCTACAGAAGGCCCATGCTTTCTGGAGTGCAGTGATGATTCTCAGTCTCCATCAGTCACCAGCTCCATTGGTGGGTTTTTCATCCGGAGTTCAGGATAAGCTTTTCCACGATGACCCAAACCTAAGAATGGAAATAGGTACAGAGTGGACAGAGTGGACTCTGCAAGTTGAAGTGTCACTCAACTTCCATGAGGATCTAATGGAGGAACCTGTAGAACTGGAGTTTGGACTGAACACTGAGGAGGTGTAGGGTCTTTCTAATGAGTGCTTATTCCCGAGTCCTTTCAGAGGACAGACATTACCTGGCTGACACCACCCATAAAGGGCATTTTGCCAAGCTCTGTAGAAGTAAGGGCCAACCAATATCTAGACCACATAGGCTTCCTACTCACAGGCTCTGAGGCACCCACACCAGGACTTCTAATTTTTCTTGGTCTTACTGGTCGCACATTCCTCCAGCTGGTCAAAAAGTATGTCTTTAGAAGAGCACGTGCAAAGCCGGCATGTGGAGCCTCATATAGAGCTTGAGTTGTGTCAGGGTGTGGCAGTTCTTGAACTCATAGAAATCACTGGGGTAGAAGTCCATTCACATCGTATAGATGGAACACATGATGCTGTGGGCACATTCGGTACAAGGAAAATGAGAGCCTTCTCTCTCCATCCTGAGCCTTCTACCAAAGCCCCTTTCTTGCAGGACTCTAATGCTGTGGCTGTCCTGCAGAGATGTGCACTTATGTGCTGGGAGGGGGGTAAGAGACACTCGAGAACAGGATGACTTTTACACCCCACTTCCAGAAGCTTCTGAGAGAGGCCTCTACGCATCTGTCCAAAGTAAACGCACCTTAAATTAACTAAGTAAATGCTCTAAACCAATCAATAAGTGAATGCTGTAAATAAAGAACTAAATGCTCATTCCTCTAATCTTAGCCACCCAGCAGGCTGAGCTCTGAAGATCACAGTGGAAAGCCAGTCTAGTCAGTAAAAGTCTAAAGGCACTTGTCTTCAATTAGGCAGCAAAAAGCCAGAACTTGACCTATGACTCAAATGGTACAGTGCTAACTTTTGAACACCAAAGGGATGGCATTTAGACCTGGGTTCAGGTTCAAGTGGCAGCACTGGACCACAGACCAAGATACAAATATTTTCAGGTTCTAACAGGCAAAGCTATCACAATCCCTCCCTGATGGCTCAAAAGTGATTCAGCCCCCAGCTTTTCCTCTGACTCCAGTATTTCACAGGCCTCCGCCATTAGTACTGACACCTCATTTCTTACTGGGAAATGGGATTTCCTAGGATGTCACCTAGGTGAGGGCTGCAGTTGGGAGCCACTTACTCATGCCTGAAATCCAACTTCTCAGTAAGCACACTGTTGAGACTCCAGTAGCTGGTGAGGGAAATGAAATGGCATGGTGTCCCAGTCATAATAAAGTAGTTTGTGCACTTGTATCATGCTTAGCTCCCCTGTGAACACCCCAATGAACCAAACAGGCTCAGAGAGGAGCCAAGTATTCCAAGACTTGGCCAGGAGGGGTGAGCAAACCTGGGTTTGGAGGGGGAACACTCACTTTTTCAAGAGGATTTCCAGCAACTACTACATTGTCCTCCACTATTTGAAATTGTGCAGGAAGTTTCCCACATAAAAGAGACCACCTTTCTGGTAGGCAGGGATCAGCTTTGTCAGCAGCATCTCCAACAGGCCTTCCTCCAGGATCCATAGGTTACAAGGCTCATTCAGAGTCTGAGCTGACTTACCATCACACTATGTTGGCAAAAGAGTGGATATTTCAAACGTAGGAATGGGACCACACTTCACACTGAGGAATTGGAATAGAGTAGATTGGAAATGACACACTCTAATCTCAGTATAGTCACTTGAAAGCACACAAGAAGGTTGTAGTGTGTGGGCAGGATGATGGGTTCAAATAGTTTTCCTCTCAATATACTTCATCTGAGTTGCCCTGGAGTTTCCTGGCTTTCTTCCTAGAGAAATGCCTGATATACTGGAATTTTGGCTTGGCACTGATCCACCATCTACTTCTTCAAGTGAGACATCCATATCTCTCATGCCTGAGATCCGAGCCTCCTGACCTTTGGCAACAGCACAGCAACATCTTTCTGGTTCCTGAGCCACAGGCCAAGGGAGCTGGCTTGAGCTGGTTTTCACATACAGTGTCTTAGTTACCGGGGTTCCATATTCTGTTCCATTGTGAGGGAGGTAGGTCACCTTTCAAGGCCCAATGACCAAAGCTCCTTGCTCACAGAAGACCTCCCCAAAGACATGCTGGAGGCTGAATCTCCCTTCCCACCTCACATATGGATGTAGTAAACAGCACACCTTTTTGTTCAAATCCCAAGTCACTAACTAGGCGTAAGTGCTAGCCTGGTCTCAGGATCAAGGAGCCTTTCTTAAGTAAGATCCAAGCTTAACTGTCACTATTCCCCTTACCCTTCACAAGACATTTTGCTTCACAGTGCCTTCTCAGCTTGCATTTTGCCTCTTGCACATTTTTTTTGCTAGTCCTGGGACTTGACCTCATATCCTGACCATTGTTCTTAGGCTTTTTTAGGCTATAGCTGTCCCACCAAGCCACAGCACCACTTCCAGAGTTTTCTATGTATATGGTACTGCAGAATCAAACCGGAGTATTTTTGTGTGGTAGCCAAGCACTCTACAAATAGATGAAACACCCAGGCCATCTTGCACATATTTTTCACTTCAATCTACTAGGACGTTGTTATGTTTCTGTATCCTAATCTATTTTTCTTCCTGATGAATATCTGTGCTGTCATCTTTAAAAATGCAAGTGGGAAAATCACAGAAGCATTGGTGACATAAAAAAAAGTCTTACAGACATAGATCAGTGTTCATTCTTTGTAGGAGAAACGATATTTTGTTATGATGATGATGACTATTTATATATACTTTATCGGGGTTTAGAGTTTGGCCCAGTGGTAGAGTGCTTGCCTAGCATCCATGAAGATCTAGGTTTGAGTCCTTAATAGCACACAGATATAAAAATCCATATGGCAATGTGGCTCAAGTGGCAGAGGGCTAGACTTGGGAAAAGCCAAGAGCAGTGTTCAGGCCCTGAGTTCAAGCCCCAGGAATGGCAGAAAAAACAAAAGAAAAGAAAAGAAAAGAAATGTGCTTTTTACAAGTTATTCACTCACAGCATTTGCCTCTGAATTCTTCGCTTCTGCATGTTGTGACTTATCCCTTTCCCTCAATGTAGACAAGAAAAACAGATTTTATTACTTGCTATCCTGTTGTCCAATCTTTGGATATTAATTCAAAATACAATATTGCCTGAGATATTGTGTGTGTGCATGTGTGTGTGTATCTGCCAATGTGTGCATGCACACATGTGTACAGGGTTTAGGGCTTACTCATAGGGCCTGTGTGATAACCCTCAGCATCTTTTCCTCAAAGGTATTGGTCTTTCACTTCTAGCTTATTATAGCTAATTGGAGTTGGGAGATTCACTCAATTTCTTGCCCTGTGCATTGGAACCCAGTGCTGGGTTGTCATATTGTTAATTGTAGCTATAGAGAAGGCTGAGGTCTGGGGATCCTCGTTAGAATCCAGCCCCTGAGAGAAAGTCACTGATAGAAATCTTTATCTTCAGTTAAGCACGAATAAATAAGGCAAAAGTGGAACTGTGGCTCAGTTCCTCTTTTATCAGCCATGAGAAAATTAGTAATTGGCAGCACCTGATCCCTGAAAGAAATCCTTAGCACTGGTTCAAAAAAAGAAAGAAAATAATGAAAAAAATTAAAACTTGCTGAGGAATCCATAAGGATAAACGTGCCTGTGAATAATCTTGTCATTTCAGATTCCCTCAAGAGCTTATGTCGCTCTATATTTTATCAAGTTTTTTTTAAAGTTATTTACATATTTTCTGTCTTTTTTAAACAGAGATAGCCATCCACAAAACACAAACACAAACTCTCACACAGTATACCACCCACCCATAAGTGTCTGGCTATGTATCTATGTATAGTCATATGTATTGATCTGTCTCTCTATACTAATATATAAATGCATAAACATATGTATTTAGACAAACAGGAAACATACATAGATAGGTCTCAGGCATTTCCAGATTTTGTGCAAGTCTTCTGAGTGCAACTTACCATTGTATTGTTTGTCAAGATAGAGTCCCTCTAACTTTTGGCCAGCTTCTTGTCCTTTGATACTTTTTTCTGCCGGTCCTGGGTTTTGAACGCTGGTCCTGGATGCTGTCACTGAGCTTGAGCTTCTTGCATTCAGTAGTTTATTGCAGATAAGAGTCTCATGGAGTTTCTGTCCTGGGCTGGCTTTGAATTGTGATCCTCATATCTCAAACTCCTGAGTAGCTAGGATGACAGTCTTGAGCTACCAGTACCTGGTTCCTTTGCCTCTTTTACCCCTTTTTTTGGCCCCACCACAGCCATGGTACCTACCTTCCTATGTTCTCTCCACCTGCCCGCAGACAGGGGTCTGACAGATGCTTTCCACCCACTTATTCATGTCCTCATCTGTATTGGCTCACAGCTAAGACATGCACTCACTTGTCTGGATGCCAAACACAAAGCCATGTGATTGTTTCTCAGTCTGGAACATCGTATCAGATTTATAGCACCACAGAGGGTCAGGTTGATGCTCCTCCAGGGCTTCTTAAATTGTTCTCATATGAATCCACAACACGTTTGTCATCACTTGTCCAGCTAATTCATGGACTAAACCAGCATTCCCTACAAACTTAGATCCCAATACTATGAGGACACTCAAGGGTGCATTAGGAGTGTGACCTGCAGGTGGATGTGAGCCTGTCTAACTTGGAGGGGATTTCTCCATCACAGGAAATGGAATACAAATTTAGAATCTGCTTTCATGAGGTGACAATCTCTTGCAGATGTTCTTATCAAATGTGGCACTGCCTACTTCCAGCTTAAAACATGGGTTGATGACCCAGCATTACAGAGAATGTATTCACCCAGGCCCAACACATAGGCTGGGACCCTGAATTTTCAGGTAGCATTTGGCTTTGAAGGTCATGAGATCTTAGTCTACAAATGATGAGCCCCTTCCCGTGAGGCATAGCAAATGGAGCCAAAGTGCAACCCAGTTAAGCACCAGATCAAGCTTCCCTTCTTCAGTAGGGTATGGCTTGAAAACTGTGCATAGCTTCTGTTTGAAGCCAGTCCAGAAAGGAAAGTCCATGAAACTCTCATTTCCAGTTAACTGCCAAGAAAAAGCCAAAGATAGAGATGAAGCTCAAGAGAGGTAGAGAGCCATCTGAAAAGAATGGTTACACCCTGCAACATCCTCATTATCTGATCTTGAAACCATCTCTGCGTGCATCCCAGCATGCAGCCAGCATCTGGGGGTGACAGTGAGCCCTGCGCCCATTGGCAATCTGCACTGTTTCTGACATCTGTAATGTGAACCTCATTCTGTTGGGTTTGTGAAGCGGTGTCAACCCTGCAGAAGGAACCAACTATGCCCTAACTCCCACTGTCCCCTGGGGCCCCTAGCATTCCCCCATCTGCACCCCTCGTGTGGCTTCTGATCCTAGGGAGCCCTCCTGCCCTGTCCAACACTCACATGAAGTGCATATTTTTCCTCCTGGGGCAACTTCTCCACAGAGAGTACATGACATGCCCACTCTCCAGGCACGGGGAGATCCTGCCAAAGTAGCAAATCAGTGATAAGGACATAAAGTGATGAATAGAATTTTAGATCCTGATGGTAGACAGTCTGCAAAATCCAAGGGAGAATGGAATTGGAGGGGACCAGGGATCAGGATGTGGGCATGGAGCTTCCCTGCCGAGGGGGTGGGGGAAGTCACAGGCTGGGGGATGCACAGGATGATCTATGGGCCCTGTGCAGCTACTGGGTCACCCCCTTCTGCATCTCAGCCTTTGGTTTTGAGCTCTGTGATCGTCAAGATGTGCACAGTCTGTACTCTGGCTGGCAGAAGAAA
Organism: Megascapheus bottae; assembly: GCF_031878675.1. NCBI lineage: Eukaryota > Metazoa > Chordata > Mammalia > Rodentia > Geomyidae > Megascapheus > Megascapheus bottae. The sequence continues at coordinate 811,356 of NW_028327383.1, forward strand.
GGACCCTGGGAAGACAATTGTAGACCCTTAGTGAGTGTAGGAAGGGGTAGGCTGGACACCCAGTCCAAGAGGAGCTAAACCTGGAGTCGAGGGGTGTGCAAGGAGTGGGTGTGAGGGTTGTGGGCAGTCAAAGTCATGTCAGAGGTGGCTCTGTCTGTGGGGTGATGCCTCCCTGCAGGCACAGCACTGGAGATATCAGAGATCCACATGAAAAGGAAATGCTGGAAATGGCACTATGGTTCAAATGGTAGAGCATCAACCTTGAGCAAAAGAGCTCAGGGACAGTACCCAGGACCTGAGTTCAAGCCTCCTGACTGTAAAAGAAAAAGAACCAGGACTATGAGAGGGAACGTGGTACTCTCTTGGTCTAATCAGACACAAGAAGAGGCCGGGATAGGCTGTGGAAAAACACAGAGAACATCTTCCCCCAGCTCATCCTGTCCTGCATGCAGGGACAGCCATGTAAGTAGGGCTACGGTGAGATCATCTTCACCCCTGTGCTGCCATCTGAATTGTAGGCCTCTGTCCTGGCATGGGGTGTCCTGATGGCTGAGCAGGTGCCCTAACCCTAGATAGAGAGCAGCCACTGACTGTGGTAGCTAAGGAGAGATCTGTTCCATAGCTATCAGGCCACCCAGCATGGGAGCCAGAACCACCCCTCACCCAGGTAGAGGCCAATGGTTCTCCAGGTGCTACTAACATTGCCCCACCCCTAGCTCTGGGTACATGTGACATTCCCTCCACAAGGAGCAGGACAAAGTGAGGGATCAGGAAGCTGCCTATGTGCTTCAGATGATGGCCAGCCTGGCACTACAGATGGCCTCACTCTGTCACCACCTTCCCCTGCCTCCATCTTTCCTCCATCATGCCTCTCTATCTCCCACCCATTAACCTTGGAAACCAATGAACTGGGCTCTCATCATTCTTCTCATCTCTTCACCCACCTTGCCATGAGTCCATCCCTCTGTCACTTCCACCCACACACATCCCACCACCAGCCACCCTGTAGCTTATAAGGATCCCAGAGGAAGCTCTTGGTGAAGGGCTTGTGACCACAACACAGTTACTATCACCCGCTCCGGCCTGATCCACCACAGAATGAGAACAGCCAAGCAGGCACACACTGCAGCAGAGTTGCTCTGCTGCCACCCTGATTTCTTCATGGCCAGGACTTGGCTCTCCTCAGCCTCTCATCTCAGTAACCAGAACATTGTGCTTTCACAGAGCCATGGCTTCCAGTCTCCATGGACACAATGACATCAAGGTGATGCCAACTTCCCCATCTCTATATACTTCTAACTATGGGATGGGAGCTGAGGTTCTCTTCTGTGACTCCATCCGCTAAGAGGCTCATGCAGATTTCTATCCTTTGCTCATCATGGTGACTCTTTGGTTAACAAGTCACTGCTGGGCTTCCAGTTCACCACATATAGAACCCATACTCCAACACTTTTCTTAGAAGGACTAATGACTTTTAAATATTCTCTAGTTTTAAATTTCTAGTTCCTTCTCTCTTTCATTTATATATTACCCTTCCTCACATACTTCCCTTTTTTACCTTCCTTCTTTCATTCCTGGCCTTGAACTCAAGACCTGGAGCTTTTTCTTAGCTTTTCTTTGCTCAAGGTAGCACTCTAGCTCTTGAGCCACAGCTCTACTTCAATCTTTGTTCTTGCTCTAACCTGGGAGTAAGAGTCTCATGCATTTTTCCCTTTGCTGGGTTGGTTTTAAACCACAATACTAAGATCAGGATCCTGACTATGCCTCGGATTACAGGTATTATCTAATCAAAACAAATTCCTGATTTCTTTTTTAGACATAATTAGTTCTTTCAGGTGAGCCACCAGCCACTCATGCAAGAGCATTGCAGGATCCCAGCATTCATTTTGTCTCCAGTCTTATTCCATCCATCTCACAATGGCCATCTAAAACACTCTGCTGCATGCCTGAAGTCGCAAGGAACGTTCTCAACGCCATGAGAAGCCCCCTTAAGCTCTGCCTCAGATATGCCCAGCCCCCATCCCACTTCCACATGAGCATTTGTTTAGGAGAAATTTCCTGAGTACATCATCATCTTTTCCTCACCATTCAAATTTCATCTTTGGAGTCATTTCTCCCAGACAAAGAGGAACATGATCCATGGTTTGATAGTAGCTCCACCTTCATAATCCCAGCCACCAACACAACCCCCGTTACCCTGCCAGACACCTGAATTCAAGAACAATGTTTTCACTACCCCTGACTCTTATCAAATGTTTTAACTTATACAGTGCATTAAAATAATTTTACTAAATGGAATAAACACATGGCATCAAGCTTCAGAATCTTTGCACCTGAACTTTTAGTGAATAACAGACACACCAGCATTTCTGTAGCCAACAGAAATCTTAGCTTTGAGATTTCAGCATTCCTGGTATCCAAGTTTGGATGTGCTAATACTGCCCTTAATGGGGCACTTCAATCACACAATCCCACAACAATCAATGTCATTTGACATTCACTTGTAGGTGGTGCTAGGAAAAAGACTGATGTGCCAACTCCATGCTGGCTTGACCTATGCCATCTTCAAACCTGGAGCAAGTGGGGCTCCTCTCTCCATGACACCTTTTGTGTACTACCCCAGGAGGACCTTTACCTTGAGACAAAATTATGAAGACTATCTCTACCAGCAAAGATTCCAGTGAGATGTGCCTACATGGATAAAGCTAAAATCTCACTATCGTAAGGTTGTTGGCAGTGCTGGAGCCTGAACTCAGGGCCTGGGCACTAAGCATTTGTACTCAAGACTAGCCCTTTACCACTTGTGCCCAAACTCCATTCCCAGCTGTTTTTATTTTTGGTAGTAAGAATCTATCATATTTTCCTGTTCTAGGTGACTTGGAACTTCCATACTCAGATCTCAGCCTCCGGACCAGCCTGGATTAAAAGTGTGGATCAGCCATGCCTCATACCTGAGGACTTCTTCCAGCACATTTTTTCCCAAAAATTGGAAGAGGAAGATGAGGGAGGGTTGGGCTCAGACTGCCCTGCATATGAAGGAGGAGCATCAGCGCCTGAACTTCATTCCCTGTTGTAGGCTGCTGGAGGAAAAGGAAGCAAATAGGCACAGGCTGGCAGCAGATGCCACAGAACAACTTGTGACCAAAACTCCCAGAGCAGACCTCAGAATCGATGACAGAGTTGGATCTACCCAGTAACAGAGGCAGTGGTGACAACTGAAACTGCGCGTTTGAGCCTTTGCTGCTAGTAAACAGGGCCACCTATGTCTCAATGAGAAAGGTGAGATTTTGATGGAGAAGGTGAGATTAAACATTAGGTATCATGCAAGAAGACAGACTATAAGGGGTCTTTTATTATTCCAAATGAAATTTTGGATTTCCTCTTCTGTTTCTTTAAAGAATGACATTGGGATATTGATGAATATTGCACTGAATTTTTAGAGAGTCCTTATCAAGATTGCCATTTTTACAGTATTTCTTCTTCCAAACCAGGAGCATAGGTTTTTGCATTTCCTCAGTTCTGCGTTAATTTCCTTCTCCAGGGTTTATATTTCCATCAAAAAGGTGCTTTACATTCTAAGTTAATTCCTAGGTATTTTATTTTGTTTGATAGCAAAATGAGTTGCTATCCTGATTCTTGCCTCATTCCTCTCATTTGTTGGCATATAGGAAGGCAGTTGACATTGAGGGTTAATTTTATACCCTGCTACCTTACCAAAGTTTTATATCCGCTCAAGCAGCTTCGGAGTAGAGTCTATAGGGTTCTTTAAATACAGAATCATGTCATCTGTAAGGAGAGAAAGTTTCAGTTCCTCTTTCCCTTTTCCTCCTCACTCCAGTTAGAATGGCCAAGATCCAGAAATCTAATAACGTATGCTGGAGGGGATGTGGCCAGGAGGGATCACTACTACACTGCTGGTGGGATTGCAAACTCGTTCAACCACTATGGAAAGCACTATGGCAGTATCCCAAAAAGACTAAACATAGAGCTCCCCTGTGATCCAGCAATTTCACTACTTGCCAATCTTCCAGATAGGACATATTAATTCACTAGAACAATAACATTTATCACAGCACTATTTACTATAGCAAAGGTATGGAACCAACCCAGATGCCAGTCAGTTGATGAGTAGATCAAAAATGGTATTTTACACAATGGAATTCTCTGCTTCTGTCAGAAAGAATGACATAGACGAATTTGTAAGGAAGTAGAAAGACTGTAAAGTTTAGAAATTATTTTCTGTCTCCTTCTCTCTCTCCTTCTCTATCTCTGTAAAATTTAGAAGTTCCTGTTTCTCTCTCTTTCTCTCTCTCTCTCTCTCTCTCTCTCTCTCTCTCTCTCTCTCTCTCTCTCTCTCTCTCTCTCTCTCTCTCTCTCTCCAATCCTTAGTCTTGAACTCAGGGCCTGAGCTACTTTGGCTCAAGGTTAGCACTCTAACATTTGAACCACAGTGCTGCTTCTGGCTTGCTCTTTTCACCTAGTATTGAGGAATCTAACCCAGGCCTTCATCCTTGATAGGTTAGCACTCTACCACTAAGCCACACAGGCAGCTTTTAGAGGTTTCTCACAAAGGTTTTCCTACATGCTATTATTTCTTCTGTGAGTGCTCTTAATGCTTGCTGAAGGTTGACTTTGTTTAGAAGACTTACCCTAATGCTCCCATATACAGAGATTCTATATATAGCTAAATGTTTTTCTTTACTCAGAATTTCTCTATTTCTCTATTGTGTATGTTCTGAAATGTACTGAAGACTGACTTCTGATTAAAAGTCATTGCACATTTGTTCTATTCATTAGTTTTCTTTTTTTCTATGGGAATCAGGTTTGTGATGAACACAGAAGTATGCCTTCCAGGTCAAACACTTTCCACATTTGTAATATTCATAAGGTTTTTCTCTCCTATGTGCATTTTATACTTAGTCATGCGTTCATGATGGATTTTTCATATTCTTATATTCATACGATTTTTATCGTGTGTCTGTGTGGTATCATGCAAACTCAACTATGAGTTCTTCAAAAAAATTTCCCTTTCATTTTATTCATCGGATTCTATCCTGTGGGTGTTTAGTGATAAATCTTGACTTGTGCCTTCTGGGGAAAAGACTGAACATTTGCTACATTCATTAAGGGTTTTATCTTGTGTTGGTTCTGTGACACAAGCTGAGTTTTCTTCCACAGACTAAAAAGACGTTCCTATTTATTACATTGCTAAGGCTTCTCATATGTGTGAACTCTCTTACGCTTCCTGAAGGGTGAATACTGCACGAAAGAGTTTCAACTTTGGTTATATTCCTAAGGTTTCTAATATGTGTGAATTCTGTTATGCCTCCTGTAATGTGACTTCCATTTGAAGGTCTTACCACATTGATGCACTCGTACAGTTTCTCTCCTGTGTGTGTTCTCTGATGCAATTTGAGGATAGACTTCCATTTGAAAGACATTCCACATTGGTTACATTCATAAGGTTTTTCTCCTGTTTGAATTGTCTTATGCATGTTGAGGTTTGGCTTCTGTGTGAAGGACTTTCCACATATGTTACACTCATAAGGTGTTTCCCCTGAGTATATTCTCTGATGAACATGGAGTTTGACCTTCCATTTGAAAGACTTTCCGCATTCACTACATGCATAAGTTTTCTCTCCTGTGTGTGTTCTATTATGCCTATCAAGATATGACTTCCACTTGAAGGTCTTTCCACATTTGTTGCACACATAAAGTTTCTCTCCTGTGTGTGTTCTTTGATGCAATTTGAGGGAAGATTTCTGTCTGAAAGACTTTACACATTGGTTACATTCAAAAGGTTTCACTCCTGTGTGTATTCTCTGATGAACACGAAGTTTTCCCTTTCCTTGGAAAGACTTTCCACATTCATTACACTTATAAGATTTCTCTCCTGTGTGTGTTATTTGATGAACTCGAAGGTGTATCTTCTGGGTGAAAGACTTCACATTTGTTACATTCATAAGGTTTCTCTTCTATGTGTCTTCTCTGGTGCAATGTGAGGTATGATTTCATTCTAAAAGTCTTCCCACATTTATCCCATTCATAAGATTTCTCTTCTGTGTGAGATCTCTGATGTGTGCTGAGAGCTGAATTCTGGGCACAAATTTTATTACGTTCCTCATATTCATAAGGTTTGTCTTCTCTTGGAGATCGAGGTTGGAGCGTCAGGTCTAACTTCTTAGAAATTAATTTTCATATTTCATTACTGAAAGATTTCTCACAATCACTACATGTATGAGGAGTCTCTCCTGTGTACATTTTCGGATGTGTAGTGATGGTCGGTGTTAAGTACAATATTTTTCATCACACAGTATATTTAGCAGTTTTCCACCCTCCTTGAAGAATTTCTTGGACAGGGAGAACAGAATTATGATACTGCAGATCTTTTGGACTGTCACAATCATGAATAAAATGCTCTGAATGTCCGATGGCTTTTTTAAGAAGAGGAGACATACGAGATCTCTATGCAGCATGCATCTCATCAGGCTTAGGAGACAGAAGCATGTTCTGACACTTAATGAACTCCTCAGTCCTCACCCCTAAGTTGTTACCGTTATTACTAATCAGCTCTGGATTATGTGTAGAGCTCAAATTTAAAGTTGTTGCTAATCTCACGTTTTCCCCACTTCGATACTACTTGCAACTGCTACTTCACAAATACATTCATGTGGACTTTCCTGGCAGGTCTTGAACACATTTTCCATTACCTGGACATCTAAAATGAGTCATAGAAAAAAACGACACAAACATACATGAGATAAAAATATTCCTTACTGTAAAGGTAATAACTTTACTTTCCCATCCTAAGTGTTAGATATTTTAAAATATAAAAGGGGAAATTGATTGTGAGAAATATATGCTTTTCTCCCTAACATATTAAGAAAAAGATATTTTACAATGACCAATAATGTTTTTCTGTGTTTTATTCTCTTTTTATATCACAGGAAATATTTATTGAAATTACCCAACTATGTATTGCTACAGTTGTAAGCTGAGTACTACCTATAATATACCTGCAGCTGTTTTTTTTCAAATACTGTTTTGTTTATACATTGAGGAATAGCTGCCTTTCTTTTATTTTTGAGAAATAATCTAAATATTGTGGTGTTTTGCATCTTTTTAAAACTTTCTTTTCTTTTCTTTTCTTTTTTTTTGTAGTTCATAGGCCTCGGCCCTGTCCCTGAACGCTTCAGCAGAAGACTATAAACCCTATCCTTGAGCTACAGCCCCACTTCCTGTTTTCTAGAGTTAACTACAGATAAAAGTCTCAGGTCCTGAGTAGCAGATAGGATTACCTTACCCAGTTTCAATGCTGTTTGCTTATTAACCATTAAGTGAGGAACACGAATTTTTTCTAGATTCAGCGGCCACAAGTTTGGTTTATATGTCTGTTTGCCTTTGATCCAAGCAAGAACGATTCTTGAGAGGAAGGACTTACACCTATATCCCTTCAGTTACAACTTCTCACTAAAGTCTCAATTTAGGTATTTGTGGGAATTTTGAAATTTGTTTCTTTCCAGTTGAAGTCTTATAAAAATTCCTTTTCTAACACTCCTGTCCCTCAGAACCATGGAAGACCAGAAAATCTCCAGCTCATTGTTTAGTTAATTTTCTTATGTTGATTGAAACTTTCTTGTTTTTTTTTTCCTTCCAATCCTGAGTTTGAACTTAGGACCTAACGACTGTCCTTGGGTTTTCTCCAGACTAGAAACCTACCAATGAAGTCATTACTTCTGGCTTTTTCTATGTATGTGGTAATAAGGAATCAAACCTGTGTCTTTGTGCATGCTAGGCAAGCACTCTACCACTAGGCTCAATTTCTGGTGGAAAGGTCTGGTTCTGAATACCAGTCTCTCCCTACCAGCAAAAAGATATCATCCTTATCAGAGAATAATGCCCTGACTTATTCCTTGTTTGCTCAATCATTTATAGTCTTAGTTTTGAAGAAATGAAATATCATTCTTTAATTCTTTCTTTATTTCTTTCTTTCTTTCTTCCTTCCTTTCCTTCCTTCCCTCTTTCTTCCATCTTTCTTCTTTCTTTCTCTCTTTCTCTCTTTCTTTCTTTCTTTCTTTCTTTCTTTCTTTCTTTCTTTCTTTCTTTCTTTCTTTCTTTCTTTCTTTCTTTCTCTCTTTCTTTCTTTCTTGTTTTGCAGTCATGGGACTTGAATTCTAGGCCTGGCTGTTCTTCCTGAGCTCTTCAGCTCAAGGCTACTGCCCTATGTCTTTAGCCTCAACCCCACTTCTCATTTTCTATTTGTTCATTGGAGAGAAGAGACTAAGGTGTTTTTGTGATAGGTCAGTCTTTGAACCTTGATCCTCAGATCTCAGCCTCCTAAGTATCTAGGATTGCAGGCATGAGCAACGGGCTCATGGCTTTCTCATTTTATTTTGTTTCACAGTGATTTCTACAGAGAAATCTAACTTTAACTCTACTGCCACATAGAATTCATTATATCACCCTATGATTCTTGGAGCCAGGGGGTTTGGGCTAGCATGCACAAAGACCTGGTTCAGTTCCTTGGTACTACATACAAAGAAAAAGCCAGAAGTGGTGCTGTGACTCAAGAAGTAGAGAGCTAGCCTTGAGAAAACCCAAGGACCATGCTCAGGCCCTGAGACCAAGCATAGGATTGGGAAAAGAAAATGATTCTTGATTCATTCACAAAGAATTCCATAGGTTCCACACAGGATTTAGGGTAACTAAGAATATTATTGCTCAGTACATCACAACATGAACTTACCAATGGGGCTCAGGCTCCAACATCAATATGCAGATGCATTCTCTCACCTGTGATATTCTTGTCAGAGGAATTTCCTATCCAGAGTTCTGCACAGTGCTCTAGCTTGTCAATTAATACAGGTTTGGGAACACAGGGCCCTGTAAATTAGAAACAGTAGAGAATTATTGCTTATGCTGTGTCATCATTGCTTTAAGTTCGCAGACATCCTACTCACAAGTTATCTATTAAATCTTTTTTCTCATTTCTCACTGGCTCCATGGTTGACTTTTCCCCAGCTCTGGATTCATTCTGTATGGCATAAACTTAGCTGTCTTGCTCAAGGCTAGAAAAATACCAGTTTGAGTCCCAGCTCCACTTACATACATAGGTCTTCATGCATGCTAGGCAAGCACTCAACCACAAAGTCAAACTCTTGACACTCCACTAACATTTTTGAGGGGTTACTTGGAGTTATAGTATTTCATTGCAATTTTTATGCCATTGCTGGCTTCAAATTAGAATTCTTAGATTTCTTCCTCCTGAATATTTTAAGATTACAGGCATGAAACATTGCACCTAGTGCCAGGTTTCCATTATAAACTCACTGTTTAGTGATTTGTAGATCCTATTTCCAATAATGATATATATTCTATTCTGGATTGTTTATCCACTTACAATTACTGTGTAAGTTTGGAATGTCGTCTCCATTAGAGGAAACATAATTTAGAACTGTTGTCAAAGAATCCTGAAGGTATCCTGAAGAATGAGTACAAAATTACCTTAGGTTTTCTTTAGAAAGTAATGATACTTCTCAGGGCCTGGAATCTTTCATTTAAATAGTATTGAAAGTTTGATAAACATTCACGTATCTGCAAAATAACAAGTCACTAGGCCTTGCAAGTGAATTTGACTTTTGCTCACCTAAGGATACCAGGTTGCTGTAGGTCTCCAGCATTACATCTCTGTACAGGGTCCTCTGAGCATTGTCCAGATGCTGCCACTCCTCCAAGCTGAAATCCACATCTACATCATCAAATGACACCAGCTTCTGGAATGGCACATTTTCATCAAGAATTAGCACCGAGTTATAAACACACCATGTCTGGAATTTTATTCTTTTTTTGTTGGACTTTTATTCCTTTACTTAAATGTTTAGACTTACATGAAATATTGACCTGAAAAGCTTAGGGATGGTGCCTAGGCCCAGAGTTCAAGTCCCAAGACCCACAAAAAAATAAAAAGGCAAGCCAGGTTTTGGTGGCTCACGCCTGTCATCCTAGCTACTCAGGAGACTGAGATCTGAGGACCATGGTTCAAAGCCAGCCTGGCACAAAATTCCATGAGACTCCTTTCCAATTACCCACCATAAAGTGTTTAATGGCTTGTGGCATATCATGGTATAGCAATTGTGGTATCGACAAAAATAAGTCGGGGGAGTAGATTTAGGTTATAAATGGAATTATTCCATTGAAAAAGAACTATATTATATGATGACATATGCTGGTACTGTGAGAATATTGCAAAATCTTAGGTTATCAAGTAATAGTACAGTGAAGTACACCCAGAATGTTAATGTTCTATGTCTGGCATAATAGTCACTTGGGGAAGAAACTTCTTTTTTCTTTTTTTTTTGGCTGGGGGATTTGTAAGGCTTGAACTCTGGGCCTGGGCACTGTTCCTGAGCTCTTCAACTCAAGGCTATCACCCTACCTATGAAGCCACAGTGCCATTTCCCATATTCTAGTGGTTAACTGTAGATGAGAGTCTCATAGACTTTCTAATGCCCAGGCTGGCTTTGAACCAAATCTTTAGATATCAGCCTGATATCTGTGTAGCTAGGATTACAGGTAGAAGTCACTGCACCTGGCAAGAAATTTATTTCTTGCTGTTTTATACTACAAATTTACTGTATGTTTTACTTTTTCAAAAAGACTGAGGATGACCTTTGTTCTGTATATAATGGGAAGAGGGGTAGGGAGCTGTGAGCAGAAGAACTGAGGGGCAATACTCAGGGTAGGACAATAGTCTTGAACTAAAGAGCTCACGGCCCAAGGTCCAAACCCCATGACTTTCCCCACTACCCCACAAAAAAAGGAAAAAAATTGGAGATTGGAGAGGATTTTCTAAAAAGAATATATAGAAATAGTAGTTCAAAATGTAGAAAGAAGTTCAATATTAACAGTCATGAGAAAAAATTACAATGAAATCATTACTTTAAATATGTTAATATAAATATAGTTTTAAACAAAAAGATCCACATACACACACACAAACACACACACACACGCATACAAAAAAACAACTTTCAAAGTGTAACTATTACTGGGAATGTAGTGAGAAGAAGTAGAACTTTGGAATAGTTCTGCAAGGAATATAAAACAATCAAAAATTGCGTGGAGAGTGCTAAAAAAGTACTAAATATAGAATTACATAGAAATATGGTCCAACACTTCTATTTCTAGATTTGTACCTAACTGAAGAGAAAGGAGAGACTAGAACAAATATGTGGAGAATCCATTCACAACTATTAATAATAATCAAAAGATAGAAATATGCAAAACAATGCATTGAAAAGGAAGAACATTTTAGTATATTTCAAAGATGAATCTTGATTACAGTAAACTAAAAATACAGCAGTCATAAAGGAAGAGCTAGGGTATGTTTTCCCTTCCAGAGCTTCCAAGGATCAACAAACCCTTAGAGACAAAAAGCACGATGGTTCCAGAGAATGGAGTAGAGAGGAACGGGAGCTGAATGTTTAATGATTATACATGGAAGATGAAAATTGCTCTAGATGGGTAGAATGAAGAGAGAACTGTACCCTAAACAATGGTTATGTAGCCACACAGGATGGGACACACCTATACTCCCTGATCTTGGGAAACTCAAGAAGGATTTCTAGCCATCCTAGATGCATGGAAAGATCTATCATAAAAACTAATGTGGAGGGTCTGGGAGTTTGGCATAGTTGTAGAGTGTTTGTATGAAGACGAAGGTTCAATTCCACAGTACCACATACACAGAAAAAAACAGAAGTAGTGCTGTGGCTCAAGTAGAAGATCACTAGGCTTGAGGAAAGCTGAAGGACAGTGCTCAGACCGAGTTCCAGCCAAAGGGCTTGTTTAAAAAAAAACAGAAAGCTGAGCATGATGGGGTGGTGGCTCACTTCTATAATCCTAGCTACTCAGGAGGCTGAGATCTGAGGATCAAGGTTTAAAGCCATCCTGGCACAAAAAGACCTGAGACTCTTATCTCCAATTTACCTTTAGAAAATGGGAAGTGCGGCTTGGCTCCAGGGTAAGGTGGTAGCCTGGAGATGAAGAGCTCAGGGATAGTGCCCAGGCTGAGTTCAACATCTATGACTCACCAAAAAAAAACAAAAAACAAAAAATAATGTGGAAAAATTTGGATTCTGTGAATTTTATCAGGCATATAAATGTCTTTTTTTGCTGTTGAAATTACAAATTATTTGGAAACATTTTAAAAGTTTTTACCTAGAAATGTACACTACAAATGGAATTAATAACAAACACAAAATATGCAAAAGATACAAATTATCACAATATGGGTATCCTGCTTCTGTATCTTTTCACTGACTCCTGTTCAAATGAGTCACATATTCTGAATGATTTCTCCCAGTCGATATATGCCACACATGTTAGCTTGTACTGAACTTCTTGGAAAATCAAAAGCAAATACTAAGCAAATGTGTGTTAGATTTTGTCAACAGTGATATTTCAAATATAAATCCCTACTCATTGCATTATTTAATATCAATGCCGGAATCTAACTTACACTGCAGCATCTTCAATCTTTTGAGAATCTTCAAAAGGGTGTGTAAATATTTAGGATCGTTATGTCTTCCTGGAGGAAAGATCCCTTTAGTAGTATGTAGTAACCTTCTTTGTCTTTTCTTACTAATTTTAGTTTGAAGTCTATTGTATCTGATATGAGGATGGCAACTCCAGCCTGTTTATGGGGGCAGTTAGCTTGATAGAGTTTATTCCAACCTCTCACTTTCAAAAGATGATTGTTTTTGGGTAAGATGTGTCTCTTTTTTTATTTTAATATATTTTTATTGTAATTAATAGAAGGGTTACATTATATTCACCAGATAGAAGGTGCATTACTTCACAAACATTGATACCCTTTCTCATGTCTTGGTCCCCAGTTCCCTCTCCCCACCCCCAACCCTCATCTTGTTTTACCCGCTTCCCTATCCTATTTCAAATAACCAAATATGCATATATACAATATATCAGACAATCAGGTGAAATACTGTAACAATATGAGTTAACCAAGAGACAGAAAAAGAGATGAGAGATAACATAGTACATTAAGGACAACCATCACTCATTATATGGCTTTTGTTTCTATATCCTGGAGGTTCTTTCATTTAGCATCATATTATATGGCCTTATGTATCAAGGTTTTACTCTATTGTAAATCTCTGGTAGGTGAGCCCAAGGTTTCTACTGATAATGACAAATGAGACAAACCATTGAGCCTGTGTTCCTTTGGGTCTGGCTTACTTCACTTAATATGATTTTTTCAAAGTCTTTCCATTTCTTTACAAATGGGGCAATGTCGTTCTTTCTGACAGCAGCATAGGATACCATTGTGTATAAATACCACATCTTGTTGATCCACTCATCAACTGAGGGGCATCTGGACTGGTTCCATATCTTTGCTATGGTAAATAGTGCTGCAATGAATATTGGTGTGCAAGTGAATTTAGTATGCCCTTGTTTCTAGACATGAGGGTAAATGCTGAGTAGTGGAACTTCTGGTTCATAGGGGATCTCTATGTTTAGTCCTTTGAAGAATGCCATACTGTTTTTTCCATAGTGGTTGAAGGAGTTTGCACTCCCACCAACAGTGTAGTAGTGATCCCTTCTGGCCACATCCCCTCCAGCATCTGTTGTTATTAGATTTCTTGATCCTGGCCATTCTAACTGGAGTGAGGTAGAATCTTAGAGTTGTTTTGATTTGCATTTCTTTTATGGCCAGACATGTTGAGCATTTCTTCATGTGTCTGTACGCCATGTAGGGTATTTATCTAGACATTTTCCTTATCTATATAAAACTTCTAGAAGATTGGGTCTAACTGCAGAGATTAGGTATTTTGTTTTAACTTTTGATTCGGCCCAAATCTTGACTATTTAACTTAGATTTAGAAGCCAAATATAATGTTTTACATCATTGCCTTTTTCAAATTAAAAATAAAAAAAAACTTTCTGTGCTGGAGATGTGCTAGAGATTGAACCTAGGGCCTTTCATAAGTGAGTACATGCTGTACCTTGGAGATACATTTCTATCCTTATATTATTTTCTTTCTGATATGTAAGTCCAGCTGCTAATGCTGAATGGATCAGAAACAAGTAGCAATTCAACTGGAATTTGCATTTCATCCGGAATTCAGAGGGGAATGGAGAACACTGGCTGAAGTTTTTCTCTTTTCTTTTTCTTTTTTTCCATAATTCTTTTTTTTTAGATTTTTTTATTGTAATTAGTAAAAGGGTTACATGATATTTGCCAGATAGAAGGTCCATTATTCACATACATTGATACCCTTTCACACGTCTTCATACCTGTTTCCCTCCCCCCCACATCTCCCTCCCGTCTTGGTTTTCCCCCCTTCCCTATCAAATTTCAAATATCCAAATACAAATAAATTCAATATATCAGATAACAAAGTGAGATACTATACCAATATGGGATAACCAAGGGACAGTAAAGGAGATGAGAGAGAACATAGTACATTAAGGACAACAATCATTCATTATGTGGCTTTTGTTTCACTATCCTGGAGGTCCTTTCAATTAGCTTCACATTATATTTCCTTATGTACCAAGATTTTGCTCAATTGCAAATCTCTGCTAGTAGAGCCCAAGGTTTCTACTGATTATGACAAATGAGGGAAACCATTGAGCCTACGTTCCTTTGAGTCTGGCTTACTTCACTTAATATGATTTTTCCTAAGTCTTTCCATTTCCTAACAAATGGGGCGATGTCATTCTTTCTGACAGCAGCATAGAATTCCATTGTGTACAAATACCACAACTTGTTGATCCACTCATCAACTGAGGGACACCTGGGTTGGTTCCATATCTTTCCTATGGTGAATAGTGCTGCAATGAACATTGTTGTGCTAGTGGGTTTAGTATGTCCTTGTTTCTGGGTGGTTGGGTAAATGCCAAGTAGTGGAATTGCTGGGTCATACGGGAGTTCTATGTTTAGCCTTTTGAGGCACTGCCACACTGCTTTCCATAGTGGTTGAACGAGTTTGCACTCCCACCAACAGTGTAGTAGTGACCCCTCCTGGCCACAGCCCCTCCAGCATCTGTTGTCATTCATTTTCCTGATCCTGGCCATTCTAGCTGAAGTGAGGTGGAATCTTAGAGTTGTTTTGAATTGCATTTCTTTTATGACCAGAGTTGTTGAGCATTTCTTCATGTGTCTATGGGCCATTTTTGTTTCTTTTTCAGAGAAGACTCTCTTTAAGTCTTTGGCCCATTTTTAATGGGATGGTTGTTACTTTGGAGGTTAGTTTTGGAATGATTCAATTTTTTGAGTTGTTGGTATATTTTAGATATGAAGCCTTTGTCCGTTGTTTGGTTGGTGAAGATCTTCTCCCACTCTGTAGGCTTCCTGCTTAGTTTATAAGCTATGTCCTTTGCCATACAAAAGCTCTGCAGTTCAATGCAGTCCCAATTATCCAGCCCTTCTCTGATTTGTTGTGATTCTTGTCCTTATTAAGGAAGTTTCGACCTGTGCCAAGGAGGCCTAGTCTATCTCCTATTCCTTCCTGTAGAGTTTTCGGTGTGTCAGCTTTTACCTCCAGGTCTTTGATCCATTTGGAGTTAATTCTAGTGCAAGGTGACAAAGAAGGATCCAGCTTTAGTTTTCTGCAGGTGCTTAACCAGTTCTGCCACCATAACTTGTTGAAGAGGCTGTCTTTCTTCCATTCTATTGTTTTTGGCTCCCTTGTTAAAGATTAGGTGGCCATAGGTCTGTGGTTTAATATGTGGGTCCTCAGTTCTATTCCATTGGTCTTCAGGCCTGTTTTTGTGCCAGTACCAAGCTGTTTTGAGAATTATAGCTCTGTAATAGAGTCTAAAGTTTGGAATTGAAATTCCTCCACCGCTGTTCTTTCTGCTAAGAAGTGTTTTTGCTATACGGGGTCTTTTATTATTCCATATGAAATTTTGAATCGCTTCTTCTATTTCTTTAAAGAATGACGTTGTGATGTTGATGGGTATTGCATTGAATTTGTAGATAGCTCTTGGCAAGATTGTCATTTTCACAATGTTGATTCTTCCAATCCAGGAGCATGGGAGGTTTTTCCATTTCCTTAGTTCTGCTTTAATTTCTTTTTTAGGGTTTTAAAATTTTCGTCAAAAAGGTCCTTTACATTCTTAGTTAAGCTAATTCCTAGGTACTTTATTTTTTTTGAGGCTATTGTGAAAGGAGTTTCTTTCCAGATTATTGCCTCGTTCCTCTTACTGTTGGCATAAAGGAAGGCAGTTGATTTTTGAGGGTTGACTTTAGAGCCTGCTACTCTGCCAAAGTTTTGAATCAGCTCAAGGAGCTTGGGAGTAGAGTCTATAGGATACTTTGAATACAGAATCATGTCATCTGCAAAGAGGGATAGTTTTATTTCCTCTTTCCCTACTTGGATCCCCTTTATGCTTGCTTCTTGCCTTATTGCACTGGCTAGGAATTCTAGTACTATGTTAAAGAGTAGTACAGGGAGTGGGCATCCTTGTCTCGTTCCTGATTTTAGAGGGAATGGCTTTAGATTTTCACCATTAAGTGTAATACTAGCAGTAGGTTTTTCATACACAGCCTTTATTACATTGAGGAATGTTCCATGGATTTCTAGTTTCTCCAGAGCTTTTAACATAAAGGGGTGTTGGATCTTGTCAAATGCCTTTTCCGCACCTATTGAGACAATCAAGTGATTTTGGTCCTTGCTCCTGTTGATGTGTCTAATTATATTAATTGATTTGTGTATGTTGAACCAGCTTTGCCTCCCTGTGATGAATCCAGTTTGATCATAGTGTATAATTTTTTGATGAGTTGTTGTAGACGTTTGGCCAGTATTTTGTTGAGAAGTTTTGCATCGATGTTCATCAAAGAAATGGGTCTATAGTTCTCTTTCTTTGATGAATCTCTGTCTGGTTTGGGGATGAGGGATGTACTGGCTTCACAGAATGAGTTTGATAAAGAACCTTCATTTTCCATTTCGTTGAAGAGCTTGAGGAGTATTGGTGTGAGCTCTGCTTTGAAGACCTTATAGAATTCAGCTGTGAATCCATCTGACCCTGGGCTTTTCTTAGGTGGAAGTTCTCTAATTGCCATTTCTATTTCAGAGCTTGCAATAGGCCTGTTGAGTTGGCTTAGTTCTTCTTGGTTCAGTGTGCGTATATTAATATTGGCTAGGAATTCATCCATTTCTTCTAGATTCTCAAATTTTTTGGCATAAAGGTATGAGAAGTATTCCCTCATGAGATTCTGGATCTTGGTAATTTCTGTCGTGATATTACCATTTTCATCTGCGATTTTGTTTATTTCGATTTGCTCTCTTGTTTTTTTGGTAAGATTTGCTAAGGGCTTGTCAATTTTGTTAATTCTTTCAAAGAACCAACTCCTTGTTTTGTTGATTCTTTCTATAGTTTTTTTGGATTCCAAATCATTTAATTCTGCTTTGATTTTAATTATTTGCTTTCTTCTATTGGGATTAGGGTTGGTTTGTTGCTCTTTTTCCAGGAGCTTAAGGTGAGACATTAACTTGTTGGTTTGCAATTTTTCCAACTTGTTATTGTAGGCACTCAGCGCTATAAATTTTCCTCTGAGTACTGCCTTTGCTGTGTCCCAAAGGAGTTGGTATTTTGTGTGCTCCTTACTGTTAAAGTTCATAAACTGTTGGATTTCTATTCTGATCTCTTCGATGACCCATTGGTGATTCAACAATGTGTTGTTCAGTCTCCATGGTTTACAGGGTTTTCGTTGGTGGAGATGTGTGTTCAGTTCCAGTTTGATGCCTTTGTGGTCTGAGAGTGTGCATGGAGTAATTTCAGTGTTTCTGAATCTGTCCAGGTTTGTTTTATGGCCTAAGATGTGATCTATTTTGGAAAATGTTCCATGTGCTGCTGAGAAAAACGTATATTGTGTTGTTACTGGGTGGAATATTCTGCACATGTCTGTTAGATCTACTTGGTCTATATATTTGTTCAGTTCTAAGGTTTCTCTGTTGAGTTTTTGCGTTGTTGATCTGTCCATAGGTGAGTGGTGTGTTAAACTCACCTGCAATCACTGTATTTCGATCTGTGTATGGTTTCAGTGTAAGTAAAGTTTGCTTGATGAAGTTTGGAGCTCCGGGATTGGGTGTTTAAATATTTAGGATCGTTATGTCTCCCTGGAGGAAAGATCCCTTTAGTAGTATGTAGTAACCGTCTTTGTCTTTTCTTACTAATTTTAGTTTGAAGTCTATTGTATCTGATATGAGGATAGCATCTCCAGCCTGTTTATGGGGACAGTTAGCTTGATAGAGTTTATTCCAACCTCTCACTTTCAAAAGATGATTGTTTTGGGGTAAGATGTGTCTCTTGAAGACAGCAGAACGATGGCTCTTGCTTTGTGATCCAACTAGACAGCCTATGCCATTTAATTGGAGAGTTAAGTCCATTGATATTGAGAGTTAGGATTGAGAGATATTTATTAGTTCCTACCATTTTTAAAAGCTTTTAGTAGGGCCTATGTCTTGACAGTTCTTGTGGTCCTTAGATGGTATGCTGTTTAGGTGCCATTTCTTTCCCTATATTGCATTTATTTTGGTTTTCTATGTATAGAGCATCTTTGAGAATTCTCTGTAGTGTTGGTTTTGTTTCGACCTATTGTTGCAGCTTTTCCCTGGAATGGAATGTTTTTATTGTTCCCTCAGTTATGAATGAGAGCTTAGCTGGCTACAGTATTCTTGGTTGGTAGTTATTTGATTTAAGGGCATGACATATATGCTTCCAGTCACTTCGTGCTTGCATGGTCTCTGCTGAGAAATCTGGGGTTATTCTGATTGGTTTGCCTTTATAGGTTACTGATCCCTTTTCCCTGGCTGCCTTTAGGATCTTTCCTTTCGCTTCTATTGATCCAGTTCGGATCACAATGTGGCGGTGGGATGATCTTTTCTGGTCAGGTCTGTTTGGGGTTCTAAAAGCTTCTCGTATCTGGATGGGCCTGCCCTTCTGGATATTTGGGAAATTCTCTGACATGATTCCCTGAAGTATATTTCCAATACCATTGACCTCTTTCTCCACGCCCTCCTCAATACCAACTAGCCTTAAATTAGGCTTCCTAATTTTATCTTGGACTTCCTGAAGCGCACTCTCATATTTCCGAGATTTGGATTGACTCATTTTTTGTTCTTTCTCTAAATAACTAAATTATCTTCAGCCCCGGAAATTCTCTCCTCTGCATTGTTTAACCTGCTATCAAAGCTATCTACTTTATTTTTCATCTCCCTTGCTTCTAATTGCTCATTTTTGATGCCTTGCATCTCTTGTTTTAGATCATGTATTTATTTCTTTATCTCCTTGATTTCCTTTTGAGTGCTTTGCTAAGTAGCTTTATTTTCTTTGGACATTTGCTGGAGTTTGGTCACGTTTTTTTGTGGATTCTATGAATTCATCCATCTTTCTTTATTATGGCCTCCTTTATGGCTTGTTCTATTTCACTTATCACCTTGTTTATGCTTTCCTCTTGTTCAGCTATGGCTTCCTCCATTATCACTTTCTTTATATTTTCACATTTTCCATTAATGATGTTTATCATTTGCATTTGTGAAGCACTTGGAAGACTCTCCTCTAGGTTTGCCAGTGACTGTTCCATTGTCTGTTTACATTGGGTGGGGGATGTTGTTTCTTGATTTGACATTTTTCTTGAGTTTCTTGTTCTGCCCATTTGAAATGGGAGCAATATTACTACTAAATACGATTATAGTTTTTCAGATATAACCAACCTAGACCTCTGTAGCTGGCAGACACTAGATGTTCACAAGTTTTGATTGGTATTATCACTCTTTCTTTTTTTGTGCACTTACAGACCAGTCTAATACAACCACTGATAAGCGATTTATACCCAACACAATAAGCCTCTCAATCCAATCTCTATTGTCTTTAAGTCCCTTTGAGCCTAGTGAATAATTAACTACGTACATATACAATATTGCTCAACAGCCATCAAGTGTAGATCCGTGCAGTATAAGGGTTGAAAGACGAGCAGAGGTCCAGAGATAGAAAAAAAGAATGAGAGAGGTCAGGGGAGGTACAAGAGGATTAACGTTGGAGTGTAAAAATATTGTAGTAAAGAAGAAAAGGTGTAGCATAAGTATAACTGACCTAAGTTGGTAAGTGGGTAGCATATTTGAGTACAAAGTTTGGAAAGTATTAGAATAAAACCTATGTGTTGCTGCACGAATACCTCTTAGCCCAACCAGTGGCCTCACAGTGGACCATGAGATGGATGTGTTTTTTAAATTTTTTCATTTTTTATTTTTTTATTGTAATTAGTAAAAGGGTTACATGATATTTGCCAGATAAAAGGTGCATTAATTCACATGCATTGATACCCTTTCACATGTCTTGGTACCCGTTTCCCTCCCCCCCCAAACCCCCCTCCCGTCTTGGTTTTCCCCCCTTCCCTATCAAGTTTCAAAGTTTGGAAAGTATTAGAATAAAACCTATGTGTTGCTGCACGACTAGCTCTTAGCCCAACCAGTGCCCTCACAGTGGACCATGGGATGGATCTGTTTTTCTTGTCTACGTTGAGGGAAAGGGGTATTTCACAAGATGCAGAAGCAAATATTTCAGAAGCAAATTCTGTGATTGAATTAGCTCGTAAAAAGCTTTTTTATTTTCTTTTATCATTCTGCCAGTCTTGGGGCTTGAATTCAGGGCCTGAGCACTGTCCTCGGGTTTTCTCAAGTCTAGCCCTCTGCCACTTGAGCCACAGTGCCACATCTAGATTTTCTATCTATGTGATACTGAGCAATAAAACCCAGATCTTCATGGATGCTAGGCAAGCACTCTACCACTATGCCAAACTCTCAACCCTGACATAGTAGTTATACAATAATCATCATCATATCAAATTATCCTTTCTACTACAAAGAATGAACACTTATCTATGTGTGTAATGCTTTTTTTTAATTTCACTAATTCTTCTGTGTTTTTCCCTCTTGTATTTTTTACACATGACAGCAAAGCTAATCATCAGGAAAAAATTGATTAGGATACAGAAACCTAATAATATCCTAGTAGATTGACGTCAAAAATATGTGCAAGATGCCCTGTGTGTTTGACCTAGTGGTAGAGTCCTTGGCTATCACGCAAAAAGACTCAGGTTTGATTCCTCATTACCACATACATAGAAAACGCTGCAAGTGGTGCTGTGGCTCGGTGGGACAGCTAAAGCCTAAAGAAAGCCCAAGCACAATGTTTGCTAGTCCCAAGACTAGCAAAAACAAAATAAATTCGACAAGGGGCAAAATGCAGGCAGAGAAGGCACTGTGAAGCAAATGTTTGTAAAGGATGAAGGCAATATTGACCCTTAAGTTTGGATCTTCCCTAAGAAAGGCTCCTAGAGCCTGAGACCAGACTGGCAGTTGGGCCTAGTGGAAGACATTGGGATTGGACAAGTAAGGTGTGCTGTTTACTACATCCACATGTATATTGTGAGATTGGAGGAGAGATTCAGCCTCCAGTATGTCTTTGGTGAGGTCTTCTGTGAGCAAGGATCTTTGGTCATTGGGCCCTGAAAGGTGACCCTGCCTCCCTCACAATGGAACAGAATATGAAACCCTGGTAACCAAGCCACTGTAACTAACAACCAACTCAAGCCACCTCACTTGGCCTGTGGCTCAGGAGGAAGAAAGATGTTGCTGTGCTGTTGCCAAAGCTCATGAAACTCGAGTCTCAGGCATGGAAGTTGTGGATGTCTTACTAGAAGATGTACATGCTAGATCATTGCCAAGCCACAAGTCCAGTATAACAGGCCTTTCTCTAAGAAGAAGGCCAGGAAAATCCAGGGCAACCAGATGAGGTATATTTCTAAGAAGAAATGTATTTGACCCCATCAACCTCCCCACATACTACAACTTTCTTTTTTTTATATTTTTATTGTAATTAGAAAAAGGGTTACATGATACTTGCCAGATAGAAGGTGCATTAATTCACATACATTGATACCCTTTCACATGTCTTGGTACCCATTTCCCTCCAACTCCACACGCCCCACCCGTCTTGGTTTTCCCCCCTTCCCTATCAAATTTCAAGTATCCAAATACAAATAAATTCAATATATCAGATAACAAAATGAGATACTATATCAATATGGGATAACCAAGGGACAGCAAAGGAGATGAGAGACAACATAGTATATTAAGGACAACAATAATTCATTATGTGGCTTTTGTTTAAATGCCCTGGAGGTCCTTTCAATTAGCTTCACATTATATGGCCTTATATATGGCCTTTTGCTCTATTGCAAATCTCTGCTAGTAGAGCCCAAGGTTTCTACTGATTATGACGAATGAGGGAAACCACTGAGCCTAAGTTCCTTTGAGTCTGGCTTACTTCACTTAATATGATTTGTTCTAAGGCTTTCCATTTCCTAACAAATGGGGCGATGTCATTCTTTCTGACAGCAGCATAGAATTCCATTGTGTACAAATACTACAACTTGTTGATCCACTCATCAACTGAGGGACATCTGGGTTGGTTCCATATCATTGCTATGGTGAATAGTGCTGCAATGAACATTGTTGTGCTAGTGGGTTTAGTATGCCCTTGTTTCTGGATTGTTGGGCTGAAAATATAGCTTGCCTAGCATGTATGAAACCCTGGATTCCATTCCTCAGCACCACACAAACAAAAACTGGAAGTGCCACTGTGACTCAGCTGGTAGATTTCTAAAGTTCAGCACAGAGTGTCTCCAAGTGACAAAAATCTGTCACATTTAAGTCAGGCTTCAAACCTTTGCTAGGAACCAATTACGTGATTTGGAAGAAAGTCCAATTTTCAAAAAATCACTAGCCAGGCTCTGCAGGGTCATAATTGTCATTCTACTAGGCAGGGAGAAGGTGATTCAAAGCCTTTGCAAGCAAAAAAACGAAAACAAAAAAAACCTGTAAGATTCTTCTCTCCACTTATCCACCCAAAAACTAAGTGGAGTTGTGGCTAAAACTGGTACAGCATTAGCCTTGAGGAAAAAGAACTAAGAGACCTTGCCCAGGTCCAAAGTTCAAGCTCCCCACCAAGAAAGAAAAAAAAGGAGTCCAGATACCTTAGTTTTAAAAGTATATCTGGATATCTTAGTAGATTTTTCTGATCTTTCCTCATTCATCTCATTGAACCACATAATCTTGATCCTGATCTGACTAAGAGCCTGCATTGTGCTTAATAAATTCATTCCGCATATTCCAGTAGAATCTGGACAGCTAACAGCCACTTACCAATGCTTTATTCTACGTTTAGGCCAGTATGTCTTCATACCATCTACACAGTCAGCTATATCATCTTTCCAGAAGTAGCATTGAGTGTAGAACACTCAGAACTAAAATAATTGCATAAAGATGTAATAAAACCCCTTGATTCATTAAGAAAATTTCTGTACCACTTAGAGCAAGTACATTAGTGGTATTTACCTCTAGCCTCTTTTTTTAAAAAATTTATTAACATGGAATTTTACATCATATTTCAAATGTCATGTTTAACCAACAAGTATTCAAGAAGGGAATCGCTATACAATCACTGGCACATAAATTTTGGAATATAGTAAAAATTAAGCTGAGTCTTTGTATGTCATAGATACAGATTAATCTATAATAAAACACATGTCTATAGAGTGTATAGTCTATCCTAGATTTTATGTCTATGTAGTTATGTTTATATCTCCAAAATTATGTCCAGAGCTTTGGGTATCAACTATTCAATTATCGATCTACTACTGTTTGAAACTAATATCCATATATTAAGGATACCATGTACCTTTTGTTCCTTGGTCTTGACTTATCTCACTCAACAGGATTCACTTTAATTTCATCCACTACCCCAAAAATGCCATTATTATTTTTTCCTGTGCAGATCTTCTTTTTATGTATTTATTTTTATTGTAATTTATAGAAGGGTTACATTATATTCACCAGATAGAAGGTGCATTACTTCTCAAACTTTGATACCCCATGTAATGATATGGTCCCCATTTCCCTTCCCCTACCCCCACTCATGTTCATTTCCCCCCTTCCCTATCCAATTTCAAATAACCAATTAGGCACATATGAAATATATCAGAAAACAAGGTGAAATATTGTAACAATATGATATAACCAAGGGATAGCAAAAGAGATAAGAGATCACATAGTTCATTAAGGACAACAATCACTCATTATATGAGTTATGTTTCTTTATCTTGGAGGTCCTTACATTTAGTGTCATACTATTTGTCACGATGTCTCTAGATTTTGTTCTATTGTAAATCTCTGGTAGCTGAGCCCAAGGTTTCTACTGAATTTGACAAATGAATGAGACTCTTGGGCATATGTTCCTTTGAGTTTGGCTTACTTCACTTAATATGATTTTTTTCCTTTTCATCCACTTCCCCGAGAATGCCATTATTTTATCTTGTCGGTTGGCTATGTATCATTCCACTGTGTGTGTGTGTGTGTGTGTGTGTGTGTGTGTGTGTGTGTGTGTGTGTGTGCGTGTATCACATTTTTTGTAGTAGGGCATCTGGTTGTTTCCATCATCCAGCCTCATTTTCTACAGTTATTTTTGTAGTCTCTTTTTTATTTTCAGGGTAATGTATAAGGGGTCACGATTACATTTACAGGTAGTGGACTGCATTACTTCTCACACATTTATTCCACTCCACATGTTTTTGTCCCCAGTTCCCTCTCCCCTCCCCTTCCCAATCATCTTGTTTCCCCCCTTCCCTTTCCTATTTGACATAAACAAATAAACATATATACAATATGCCAAGGAAAAAATCAGATACAGTAACAATCTGACATTAACCAAAGGGCAAAATAAGAGATGAGAAATAACAGAGTAGATTAAAGACAAAAATCACACAAGATTAAGAGCAACGATGACACAAGATATAGCTCTTGTTCCCATATCCTAGAGACCCTTTCATTTAGTCTCATCCTATATGACCTCATATACCTAGGTTTTTGAGTTATTGTAATCCTCTGCTAGGAGAGTCCTAGATGTGAACTAATTATTACAAATGAGGGAAACCATTGAGCTTATGTTTCTTTGGGTCTGGCTTGCTTCACTTAATATAAATTTTTCCAAGTCGTTCCATTTCCTTACAAATGGGGCGATGTCATTCCTTCTGATGGCAGCATAGCATTCCATTGTGTATAAGTACCACATCTTCTTGATTCAGTCATCTACTGAGTGGGATCTGGGTTGGTTTCATATCTTTCCTATGGTAAATAGTGCTGCAATGAGCATCATTGTTCTAGTGGCTTTAGTATGTCCTTTTTCTGGACAATTGGGTAGGTGCCAAATATGTTCAGTCTTTTGTGGAACCACCACCCTGCTTTCCCTAGTGGTTGAACGAGTTTACACTCACACCAACAGTGTAGGTGTGATCCCCCCTGGTCACTTCCCCACCAGTATCTCTTATTAGATTTTTTGATAATGGCCATTCTGACTGGAGTCATGTGGAATCTCAAAGTTGTTTTGATTTTCATTTCCCTTATTGCTAGAGATATGGAGCATTTCTTCATGTGTGTAAAGACCATTTTAATTTTTTCTTCTGAGAATACTCTTTTAAATCTTTAGCCCACCTTTTAATAGGATGGTTGTTTCTTTGAAGATTTGTTTGGGAGAGATTCATTTTTTTCAGCTATAGATATATTTTAGATAACTACATATATTTTTGTAGAAAAAAGAATGGAAGCCATCATGCTGGCTCACAACTTAATTTCAGCTACTTAGGAGGCTCAGGGCTTAGAATCACAGGCCAAAGCCAACCAGGGCCCTACAGTGTGTGAGATCAAACTCTGTGAACATACAATGACTGTAAGAGGAATCTAACTGCCTGGGAATGTAGCCTAATGGTAGAGTGCTCACCTAGAATGCATGAAGACCTAGGTTCTATTCACCGGAACCGCATACTCAGAAAAAAGCTAGAAGTGGCGCTGTGTCTCAAGAGGCAGAGCACTCACCTTGGGCAAGCGAGTCCAATGAAAATGTCTAGGCCCTGAGTCCAAGCCCTAGAACTGGCAAAAAGAAAAAAAAAGAGCAATCTTACTTAAGTAACAAGGAATGTACCCTATATTTATACAGACTGAAAAATTCATTAAGAAATTAGAAAATATGTATAAAGTGCATAATTTCTTTTGTGTGTTGGCACTAGGTCTTCAACTGAGTGCTTCAGCTCTATCCCTGAACTTTTCTGCTCAAGGCTAGCCCTCTACCAATGCAGCCCCAAATCAACTATCATCAATTGAGATATAAGCGATGAATATTTCATGGTGCTTCATGAAAAACATTTTTATAAATTGAAACTTTCAACACAGTCTTATTTTAGTATGAATGTTGAGATGGGAAAAGACAGAAAAAGTGAAATGTTTCCTGATCCCCATAGAGAAGAGACTCAGCAGAACCACTGTGGTCTGCAGGCTTCTTTGTGAGTTTTGTTTGCTTGTTTGATTTTTGTCAATTGTGGGGCTTGAACTCTGGGCCTGGGCACTGTCCCTGAGCTCTTCAGCTCAAGGCTAGTGCTTTAATCTGTGAGCCACAGTGCCACTTCTGGTTTTTCTGGCAGTTAACTGGGTACTTTGGCTGGCTTTAAACTTTGATTCTCAGATCTTAGCCTCCTGAGTAGCTAAGATTATAGGTGTGAGGTACCATCACCAGGCTGCTGCTCTGTTACTATGCAGGTTCTGGATCAAGAACTTCAAGTTCTTACTTCAATTTCTTCTTCTGTTGCCTGATACTCTGCCATTAGAACGAAGCCCCAGTTCCTGGTCTTTGTTGGTTAATGAGAGATATGATTTTCTAATATTCAGAGCAATGATTATAAAACCCAGCATTTTACTTACTTGAATAAATTAAGAGATAGGACCTAGTGAGTTGGAAAACAAATTTTTTTTCAAGTTGCTATCCTGTTCTAATGCATAAGTCTGGCTATTTTGCTTACACACAAATATGTATTTTACCAGTTTCTACTTTATATTTGCTTAGCTTAAAACCACCACTGCCATTTCATAGATTTTGTTGTTGTTGTTTGCGGTGCTTGAACTCTGTGCCTGGGCTGTTCCTCAGATCTTCAGTTCAATGCCAGTGCTCTACTACTTTTGATTTGGCCAGTCCTGGGCTTGAACTCAGGGACTGAGAACTGTCTTTATATTTTCACAAGGCTAGGGCTCTACCACTTCAGCCTCAGCACCACTTCCAGCATTTTTCTATGTATGTGGTATTGAGGAATTGAACCAGTACTTCGTGCATGGTAGGCAAGCACTCTACCACTAGGCCAAACTCCCAGCACAAAATTATTCATC
This sequence comes from Megascapheus bottae, assembly GCF_031878675.1. Lineage (NCBI taxonomy): Eukaryota > Metazoa > Chordata > Mammalia > Rodentia > Geomyidae > Megascapheus > Megascapheus bottae. The sequence continues at coordinate 838,652 of NW_028327383.1, forward strand.
ATTACTATTAGCTATCTTCTTTTTTTTATTATTGATTTGTCATGGTGGTTGGACTTTGGGCCTGGACACTGTCCCTGAGCTCTTCAGCTCAAGGCTAGCGCTCTTCCTCTACAGCTCCATTTTCGGTTTCTGGTAGTTAATTCGTGATGTAAGTCTCACAAACATATGTGTCCAGGCTGGCTTTGGGCTTTGAACCAAGATCCTCCAATCTCAGCCTCCATAGTAGCTAGAATTACACGCTTCAGCCAGCAGTGGCTGACTGTTTGATGTCTCTGTCTCTGTCTCTCTGTCTCTGTCTGTCTCTGTCTGTCTGTCTGTCTCTCTCTCTCTCTCTCTGTCTCTCTCTCTCTGTCTCTCTGTCTCTCTCTCTGTCTGTCTCTGTCTCTCTGTCTCTCTCTCTGTCTCTCTGTCTCTCTGTCTCTCTCTCTCTCTCTCTCTCTCTCTCTCTCCCTCTCTCTCTTTCTCTCTCTCTCTTTTGGTTTTAAGATTTTAATTGTGCACTTGGGCAGTGTCCCTGGGCTCTTAATCTCAAGGCTACAACCTTAAACACCTTGAGCCTCAGTGTCACTTCTGGTTTTCTGGTGGTTAAGTGGAAGTAACAGTTTCATGGACTTTAGTATCTGGCCTGGCTTTGAACTGTGATCCTCAGAACCCAACCTTCTGAGATCATTTCCAGCTTTTTTTTGGTGTAAGTGGTACAGAGTAATTGAACACAGGGCTTTGTGCATACTAGGCAAGCAAACTACCACTAGTGTGCACTCCAGCCTTAGGCAAGGGCTTTGTTTTTCTTTTTCTTTTTTTCACTCATGGGGCTTGTACTCTGGGCCTGGATGTTTACCTTAAGCTCTTCAGCTCAAGGCAAGAGCTCTACCACTTGAGGCACATTGTCATTTTGAATTTTCTGGATTATTTGGAAATAAGATTCTCACAGATTTTTATGCCTGGGCCGTCTTCGATCCTCCAGGGTAGCTAGGATTACCAGGGTGAGCCACCAGTCACGGGCATTAGATTATTATTTTATGCATGTCCTATGGCTTCAACTCATAGCCAGAGCACTGTCCTAGGGCTTGCTCAAGGATAGCACTTTACTTAAGCCAGCCAACTCCCGGTCCAAATAGTCCACTCTTGAAGCTAGAATTACAGAGATCTGCCATAATACTGGCATGTTGTTATCTAAGTATATAATTTTTCTTCTATTTTTGATGGCTTTTCCTTAGTGTACATATTTCCTACATATTTTATGGAAAACTTCCTTCCCACTGGGGCCATAAGTGAAGCCTAGTGGAAGAGTTCTTGCCGAGCATGAATGAAGACCCAAGTTCAATTCCTCAGCACAACATAGATAAAAAAAGATAAAAGTGGTGCTGTGGCACATGTGATAGAACTTGCGCCTTAAGAATAAACAAAAACAAAAACAAGGATCGTGCTCAGGTCCTCAGTCTAAGCACAGTACTGGCAAAAAAAATTCTGCCCAAAGTAGACATTTAAACTTGTTGTACTTTTCAAAAAATTTGTTGTCAAGGTGATATACAAAGAGATTGCTGTTACATATGTAATGAGTACATTTCTTGTAAACACTGTTACCCCCTCCCCCCTTTTCTCTTTCCCTTCCCCCCAAGTCATAAATTTCTTTTACAACAAATATATATTTATTTTCATTCCTGAAAAAAATAGTTTAAAATGTGTTCAAATAAATGATGTAGGTTGATATACTTATCAAAATGGATTACTTGAACTCTAAAGTAAACATTCTAGGTAATTTTTCTCATAAAATTGTAGTAATGCTATAAAACTAATAAAAAAGGAATTTTAGTTATTAATTTCTTATGTTTTACCTTTAACATCATTACACTAAGCATACTGTTTATGGTATTAATACAGACAGCATGAAATATGATTATGTAAAAAAATTAAATGATTCAAAATAGTAAGGTTGGGGGCCAGTAGTTTGGCTTGGTGGCACACACCCTGGACTGGCAAAAAAGAAGTGGTTAGATAAAACAGATTTATTTCCAAATGTGTGGAAAATGGTATGATTTCTTGTTTGGCTAGTCCTGGGGCTTGAACTGAGGGACCAGGAACTGTCCTTGGCCACATTTGTTCAAGGGTGGCACTCTGACACCTGAGCCACAGTGCCCCATCTGCTTTTTCTGTGTATGCAGTGCCGAGGAATTGAATCAAGGTCTTCTTGTATACTAGGCGAGCACTCTACAACTAGGCCACAGTCAAAGCCAAAGTAGACTTTTGATGCTATTATGGAGCTTTAATTTTCTTAAATATTTGTGCAAAGCACAATAGATATATAAACAGACTTGAACTCACAGAACAGAGTCCCACATAATATTACAGTTACTCTGGCACTTCTCCCGATTGACAAAACACATTTCCAGGCATCTGCTCTGTCCTTAAGCTTTGGTAGCTGACTTATCTATCCATGGAGGCCTGGCCTGGATTCCTGGTGATTCCATGCATTTCATAGATCCCTGTATATCCAGTAAGGTTGTCTTCTATGGGACCAGACCTGTCTGGTTTTTGGCCCACCCAGGACCTATGTCTCTGAGGTCTCACTTTCTAAGCGGAAAATAAAACACAGTATAATAAGGACAGGAGAACTGCACACCATAATATTAACAATGAGAGTTTAATAGTTAGCAAAGTAAATACAATGAATACTTGACAAGAATCATGAGAGCATGATAAAGAGATGTCTTTTTAGGAAGGGGACAGGGAAGCTCTAAATCCAGACTGGCCTCCAAGTTGCCTTCAGACAGTAATTCTACTTCAGAGTCCTCAGAAGGGTCTCCTTCCTCATGAGAAACAGAATGTCCATCCTGAGTTAAGAGGGGGATGGATTCTGGTTTGTCGAATGGAGATTGAGTTTCTTTTAGAGAGATGGGTGGGTCAGGATATTCGGTGAGTATGGATTCATTTTCCTTCAATGAATCCAGTATTGAGAGTACACTTGCTGCTTCCCATGGGGACATTTTCCATGAGCCCAGCATGTGCCCCTTCAGCTTGCACAATAAGTGGAGTGTTACTCTGACTCACATGGACTGACTCTGGGTGGAGTGTGAAAGGAAACGGAAGGAAATCTGGCTGCTCTTTTTCTTCCTCCATAGTATCTGCAGGTTCAACTGTGTCACACATGGGGATCAGAGCAAAAGGTATATCCACAGGACTCTAAACCTGTTGGGTAATTTCTACAGAAGGCCCATGCTTTCTGGAGTGCAGTGATGATTCTCAGTCTCCATCAGTCACCAGCTCCATTGGTGGGTTTTTCATCCGGAGTTCAGGATAAGCTCTTCCACGATGACCCAAACCTAAGAATGGAAATAGGTACAGAGTGGACAGAGTGGACTCTGCAAGTTGAAGTGTCACTCAACTTCCATGAGGATCTAATGGAGGAACCTGTAGAACTGGAGTTTGGACTTAACTCTGAGAAGGTGTAGGGTCTTTCTAATGAGTGCTTATTCCCGAGTCCTTTCAGAGGACAGATATTACCTGGCTGACACCAGCCATAAAGGGCATTTTGCCAAGCTCTGTAGAAGTAAGGGCCAACCAATATCTAGACCACATGGGCTTCCTACTCACAGGCTCTGAGGCACCCACACCAGGACTTCTACTTTTTCTTGGTCTTACTGGTCGCACATTCCTCCAGCTGGTCAAAAAGTATGTCTTTAGAAGAGCAGGTCCAAACCCGGCATGTGGAGCCTCATATAGAGCTTGAGTTGTGTCAGGGTGTGGCAGTTCTTGAACTCGTAGAAATCACTGGGGTAGAAGTCCATTCACATCGTATAGATGGAACACATGATGCTGTGGGCACATTCGGTACAAGGAAAGTGAGAGCCTTCTCTCTCCATCCTGAGCCTTCTACCAAAGCCCCTTTCTTGCAGGACTCTAATGCTGTGGATGGCCTGCAGGGATGTGCACTTATGTGCTGGGAGGGGGGTAAGAGACACTCGAGAACAGGATGACTTTTACACCCCACTTCCAGAAGCTTCTGAGAGAGGCCTCTATGCATCTGTCCAAAGTAAACGCACCTTAAATTAACTAAGTAAATGCTCTAAATAAATCAATAAGTGAATGCTCTAAATAAAGAACTAAATGCTCATTCCTCTAATCTTAGCCACCCAGCAGGCTGAGCTCTGAAGATCACAGTGGAAAGCCAGTCTAGTCAGTAAAAGTCTAAAGGCACTTGTCTTCAATTAGGCAGCAAAAAGCCAGAACTTGACCTATGACTCAAATGGTACAGTGCTAATTTTTGAACACCAAAGGGATGGCCTTTAGACCTGGGTTCAGGTTCAAGTGGCAGCACTGGACCACACACCAAAATGTAAATGCTTTCAGGTTCTAACAGGCAAAGCTATCACAATCCCTCCCTGACGGCTCAAAAGTGATTAAGCCCCCAGCTGTTCCTCTGACTCCAGTATTTCACAGGCCTCCGCCATTAGTACTGACACCTCATTTCTTACTGGGAAATGGGATTTCCTAGGATGTCACCTATGTGAGGGCTGCAGTTCGGAGCCACTTACTCATGCCTGAAATCCAACTTCTCAGTAAGCACACGGTTGAGACTCCAGTAGCTTGTGAGGGAAATGAAATGGCATGGTGTTCCAGTCATAATAAAATAGTTTGTGCACTTGTATCATGCTTAGCTCCCCTGTGAACACCGCAGTGAACCAAACAGGCTCAGAGAGGAGCCAAGTATTCCAAGACTTGGCCAGGAAGGGTGAGAAAACCTGGGTTTAGAGGGGGAACACTCACTTTTTCAAGAGAATTTCCAGCAACTACTACATTGTCCTCCACTATTTGAAATTGTGCAGGAAGTTTCCCACATAAAAGAGATCACCTTTCTGGTAGGCAGGGATCAGCTTTGTCAGCAGCATTTCCAACAGGCCTTCCTCCATGATCCATAGGTTACAAGGCTCATTCAGAGTCTGAGCTGACTTACCATCACACTATGTTGGCAAAAGAGTGGATATTTCAAACGTAGGAATGGGACCACACTTCACACTGAGGAATTGGAATAGAGTAGATTGGAAATGACACACTCTAATCTCAGTATAGTCACTTGAAACCACACAAGAAGGTTGTAGTGTGTGGGCAGGATGATGGGTTCAAATAGGTTTCCTCTCAATATACCTCATCTGAGTTGCCCCGGAGTTTCCTGGCTTTCTTCCTAGAGAAATGCCTGATATACTGGAATTTTGGCTTGGCACTGATCCAGCATCTACTTCTTCAAATGAGACATCCATATCTCTCATGCCTGAGATCCGAGCCTCCTGACCTTTGGCAACAGCACACCAACATCTTTCTGGTTCCTGAGCCACAGGCCAAGGGAGCTGGCTTGAGCTGGTTGTCGCATACACTGGCTTAGTTACAGGGTTCCGTATTCTGTTCCATTGTGAGGGAGGTAGGGTCACCTTTCAAGGCCCAATGACCAAAGCTCCTTGCTCACAGAAGACCTCCCCAAAGACATACTGGAGGCTGAATCTCCCTTGCAACCTCACATATGGATGTAGTAAACAGCACACCTTTTTGTTCAAATCCCAAGTCACTAACTAGGCATAAGTGCTAGCCTGGACTCAGGCTCAAGGAGCCTTTCTTAGGTAAGATCCAAACTTAACTGTCATTATTCCCCTTACCCTTCACAAGACATTTTGCTTCACAGTGCCTTCTCAGCTTGCATTTTGCCTCTTGCACATTTTTTTGCTAGTCCTGGGACTTGACCTCAGAGCCTGACCATTGTTCTTAGGCTTTCTTTAGGCTATAGCTGTCCCACCAAGCCACAGCACCACTTCCAGAGTTTTCTATGTATATGGTACTGCAGAATCAAACTGGAGTCTTTTTGTGTGGTAGTCAAGCACTCTACAAATAGATGAAACACCCAGGCCATCTTGCACATATTTTTCACTTCAATCTACTAGGACGTTTTTAGGTTTCTGTATTCTAATCTATATTTCTTCCTGATGAATATCTGTGCTGTCATCTGTAAAAATGCAAGTGGGAAAATCACAGAAGCATTGGTGACATAAAAAAAGTCTTACAGACATAGATAATTGTTCATTCTTTGTAGTAGAAAGGATATTTTGATATGATGATGATGACTATTTATAAATACTTTATCAGGGTTTAGAGTTTGGCCCAGTGGTAGAGTGCTTGCCTAGCATCCATGAAGATCTAGGTTTGAGTCCTTCATATCACACAGATATAAAAATCCATATGGCAATATGGCTCAAGTGGCAGAGGGCTAGACTTGGGAAAAGCCAAGAGCAGTGCTCAGGCCCTGAGTTCAAGCCCCAGGAATGGCAGAAAAAACAAAAGAAAAGAAAAGAAAAGAAATGTGCTTTTTACAAGTTATTCACTCACAGCATTTGCCTCTGAATTCTTCGCTTCTGCATCTTGTGACTTATCCCTTTCCCTCAATGTAGACAAGAAAAACAGATTTCATTACTTGCTATCCTGTTGTCCAATCTTTGGATATTAATTCAAAATACAATATTGCCTGAGATATTGCGTGTGTGCATGTGTTTGTGTATCTGCCAATGTGTGCATGCACACATGTGTACAGGGTTTAGGGCTTACTCATAGGGCCTGTGTGATAACCCTCAGCATCTTTTCCTCAAAGGTATTGGTCTTTCACTTCTAGCTTATTATAGCTAATTGGAGTTGAGAGATTCACTCAATTTCTTGCCCTGTGCATTGGAACCAAGTGCTGGGTTCTCATATTGTTAATTGGAGCTGTAGAGAAGGCTGAGGTCTGGGGATCCTCGTTAGTATCCAGCCCCTGAGAGAAAGTCACTGATAGAAATCTTTATCTTCAGTTAAGCACTAATAAATAAGGCAAAAGTGGAACTGTGGCTCAGTTCCTCTTGTATCAGCCATGAGAAAATTAGTAATTGGCAGCACCTGGTCCCTGAGAGAAATCCTTAGCACTAGTTCAAAAAAAGAAAGAAAATAAGGATAAACGTGCCTGTGAATAATCTTGTCATTACAGATTCCCTCAAGAGCTTATGACTCTCTACATTTTATCAAGGTTTTTAAAGATATTTACATATTTTCTATCTTTCTAAAACAGAGATAGCCATCCACATAACACAAACACAAACTCTCACACAATATACCACTCACCCATAAGTGTCTGGCTATGTATATATGTATAGTCATATGTATTGATCTGTCTCTCTATACTAATATATAAATGCATAAACATATGTATTTAGACAAACAGGAAACATACATAGATAGGTCTCAGGCATTTCCAGATTTTGTGCAAGTCTTCTGAGTGCAACTTACCATTGTATTGTTTGTCAAGATAGAGTCCCTCTAACTTTTGGCCATCTTCTTGTCCTTTGATATTTTTTCTGCCGGTCCTGGGTTTTGAACGCTAGGCCTGGATGCTGTCACTGAGCTTGAGCTTCTTGCATTCAGTAGTTTATTGCAGATAAGAGTCTCATGGAGTTTCTGTCCTGGGCTGGCTTTGAATTGTGATCCTCAGATCTCAAACTCCTGAGCACCTAGGATGACAGTCTTGAGCTACCAGTACCTGGTTCCTTTGCCTCTTTTACCCCTTTTTTGGGCCCCACCACAGCCATGGTATCTACCTTGCTATGTTCTCTCCACCTGCCCCCAGACAGGGGTCTGACAGATGCTTTCCACCCTCTTATTCTTGTCCTCCTCTGTATTGGCTGACAGCTAAGACATGCACTCACTTGTCTGGATGCCAAACACAAAGCAATGTGATTGTTTCTCAGTCTGGAACATCCTATCAGATTTATAGCACCACAGAGGGTCAGGTTGATGCTCCTCCAGGGCTTCTTAAATTGTTCTCATATTAATCCACAACACGTTTGTCATCACTTGTCCAGCTAATTCATGGACTAAACCAGCATTCCCTACAAACTTAGATCCCAATACCATGAGGACACTCAAGGGTGCATTAGGAGTGTGACCTGCAGGGGGATGTGAGCCTGTCTAACTTGGAGGGGATTTCTCCACCACAGGAAATGGAATACAAATTTAGAATCTGCTTTCATGAGGTGTCAATCTCTGGCAGATGTTCTTATCAAATGTGGCACTGCCTACTTCCAGCTTAAAACATGGGTTGATGACCCAGCATAACAGAGAATGTATTCACCCTGGCCCAACACATAGGCTGGGACCCTGAACTTTCAGGTAGCATTTAGCTTTGAAGGTCATGAGATCTTAGTCTACAAATGATGAGCCCCTTCCCGTGAGGCATAGCAAACGGAGCCAAAGTGCAACCCAGTTAAGCACCAGATCAAGCTTCCCTTCTTCAGTAGGGTATGGTTTGAAAACTGTGCATAGCTTCTGTTTGAAGCCAGTCCAGAAAGGAAAGTCCATGAAACTCTCATTTCCAGTTAACTGCCAAGAAAAAACCAAAGATAGAGATGAAGCTCAAGAGAGGTAGAGAGCCATCAGAAAAGAATGGTTACACCCTGCAACATCCTCATTATCTGATCTTGAAAACATCTCAGCGTGCATCCCAGCATGCAGCCAGCATCTGGGGTTGACAGTGACCCCTGCGCCCTTTGGCAATCTGCACTGTCTCTGACATCTGTAATGTGAAACTCATTCTGTTGGGTTTGTGAAGCGGTGTCAACCCTGCAGAAGGAACCAACTGTGCCTTAACTCCCACTGTCCACTGGGGCCCCTAGCATTCCCCCATCTGCACCCCTCCTTTGGCTTCTGATCCTAGGGACCCCTCCTGCCCGGTCCAACACTCACATGAAGTGCATATTTCTTCTCCTGGGGCAACTTCTCCACAGAGAGTACATGACATGCCCACTCTCCAGGCACGGGGAGATCCTGCCAAAGTAGCAAATCAGTGATAGGGACATAAAGTGATGAATAGAATTTTAGATCCTGATGGTAGACAGTCTGCAAAATCCAAGGGAGAATGGAATTGGAGGGGACCAGGGATCAGGATGTGGGCATGGAGCTTCCCTGCCGAGGGGGTGGGTGAAGTCACAGGCTGGGGGATGCACAGGATGATCCATGGTCCCTGTGCAGCTACTGGGTCACCCATTTGTGCATCTCAGCCTTTGGCTTTGAGCTTTGTGATCGTCAAGATGAGCACATACTGTACTCTGGCTGGCAGAAGAAAGGACCCTTGGAAGACAATTGTAGACCCTTTCTGAGTATAGGAACGGGTAGGCTGGACACCCAGTCCAAGAGGAGCTAAACCTGGAGTCGAGGGGTGTGCAAGGAGTGGGTGTGAGGGTTGTAGGCAGTCACAGTCACGGCAGAGGTGGCTCTGTCTGTGGGGTGATTGCCTCCCTGCAGGCACAGCACTGGAGATATCAGAGATCCACATGAAAAGGAAAAGCTGGAAATGGCACTATGGTTCAAATGGTAGAGCATCAACCTTGAGCAAAGAGCTCAGGGACAGTACCCAGGACCTGAGTTCAAGCCTCATGACTCTAGAAGAAAAAGTACCAGTACTATGATAGGGAACCTGGTACTCTCTTGGTCTAATCAGACACAAGAAGAGGCTGGGATAGGCTGTGGAAAAACACAGAGAACATCTTCCCCCAGATCATCCTGTCCTGCATGCAGGGACAGCCATGTAAGTAGAGCTACGGTGAGATCATCTTCACCCTTGTGCTGCCATCTGAATTGTAGGCCTCTGTCCTGGCATGGGGTGTCCTGATGGCTGAGCAGGTGCCCTAACCCTAGATGGAGAGCAGCCACTGACTGTGGTAGCTAAGGAGAGATCTGTTCCATAGCTATCAGGCCACCCAGCATGGGAGACATAACCACCCCTCACCCAGGTAGAGGCCAATGGTTCTCCAGGTGCTACTAACATTGCCCCACCCCTAGGTCTGGGTACACGTGACATTCCCTCCACAAGGAGCAGGACAAAGTGAGGAATCAGGAAGCTGCCTATGGGCTTCAGATGATGGCCAGCCTGGCACTACAGATGGCCTGACTCTGTCACCACCTTCCCCTGCCTCCATCTTTCCTCCATCATGCCTCTCTACCTCCCACCCATTAACCTTGGAAACCAATGAACTGGGCTCTCATCATTCTTCTCATCTCTTCACCCACCTTGCCATGCGTCCATCCCTCTGTCACTTCCACCCCACACACATCCCACCACCAGCCACCCTGTAGCTTATGAGGATCCCACAGGAAGCTCTTGGTGAAGGGCTTGTGACCACAAAACAGTTACTATCACCCGCTCCGGCCTGATCCACCACAGAATAAGAATAGCCAAGAGGGACACACTGCAGCAGAGTTGCTCTGCTGCCACCCTGATTTCTTCATGGCCAGGACTTGGCTCTCCTCAGCCTCTCAGCTCAGTAACCAGAACATTGTGCTTTCACAGAGCCATGGCTTCCAGTCTCCATGGACACAATGACATCAAGGTGATGCCAACTTCCCCATCTCTATATACTTCTAACTATGGGATGGGAGCTGAGGTTCTCTTCTGTGACTCCATCCGCTAAGAGGCTCATGCAGATTTCTATCCTTTGCTCATCATGGTGACTCTTTGGTTAACAAGTCACTGCTGGGCTTCCAGTTCACCACATATAGAACCCATACTCCAACACTTTTCTTAGAAGGACTGATGACTTTTAAATATTCTCTAGTTTTAAATTTCTAGTTCCTTCTCTCTTTCATTTATATATTTCCCTTCCTCACATACTTCCCTTTTTTTACCTTCCTTCTTTCATTCCTCGCCTTGAACTCAAGACCTGGAGCTTTTTCTTAGCTTTTCTTTGCACAAGGTAGCACTCTAGCTCTTGAGCCACAGCTCTACTTCAATCTTTGTTCTTGCTCTAACCTGGGAGTAAGAGTCTCATGCATTTTTCCCTTTGCTGGGTTGGTTTAAACCACAATACTAAGATCAGGATCCTGACTATGCCTCGGATTACAGGTATTATCTAATCAAAACAAATTCCTGATTTCTTTTTTAGACATAATTAGTTCTTTCAGGTGAGCCACCAGCCACTCATGCAAGAGCATTGCAGGATCCCAGCATTCATTTTGTCTCCAGTCTTATTCCATCCATCTCACAATGGCCATCTAAAACACTCTGCTGCATGCCTGAAGTCGCAAGGAACGTTCTCAACGCCATGAGAAGCCCCCTTAAGCTCTGCCTCAGATATGCCCAGCCCCCATCCCACTTCCACATGAGCATTTGTTTAGGAGAAATTTCCTGAGTACATCATCATCTTTTCCTCACCATTCAAATTTCATCTTTGGAGTCATTTCTCCCAGACAAAGAGGAACATGATCCATGGTTTGATAGCAGCTCCACCTTCATAATCCCAGCCACCAACACAACCCCCATTACCCTGCCAGACACCTGAATTCAAGAACAATGTTTTCACTACCCCTGACTCTTATCAAATGTTTTAACTTATACAGTGCATTAAAATAATTTTACTAAATGGAATAAACACATGGCATCAAGCTTCAGAATCTTTGCACCTGAACTTTTAGTGAATAACAGACACACCAGCATTTCTGTAGCCAACAGAAATCTTAGCTTTGAGATTTCAGCATTCCTGGTATCCAAGTTTGGATGTGCTAACACTGCCCTTAATGGGGCACTTCAATCACACAATCCCACAACAATCAATGTCATTTGACATTCACTTGTAGGTGGTGCTAGGAAAAAGACTGATGTGCCAACTCAATGCTGGCTTGACCTATGCCATCTTCAAACATGGAGCAAGTGGGGCTCCTCTCTCCATGACACCTTTTGTGTACTACCCCAAGAGGACCTTTACCTTGAGACAAAATTATGAAGACTATCTCTACCAGCAAAGATTCCAGTGAGATGTGCCTACATGGATAAAGCTAAAATCTCACTAATGTAAGGTTGTTGGCAGTGCTGGAGCCTGAACTCAGGGCCTGGGCACTAAGCATTTGTACTCAAGACTAGCCCTTTACCACTTGTGCCCAAACTCCATTCCCAGCTGTGTTTATTTTTGGTAGTAAGAATCTATCATACTTTCCTGTTCTAGGTGACTTGGAACTTCCATACTCAGATCTCAGCCTCCGGACCAGCCCGGATTAAAAGTGTGGATCAGCCATGCCTCATACCTGAGGACTTCTGCCAGCACATTTTTTCCCAAAAATTGGAAGAGGAAGATGAGGGAGGGTTGGGCTCAGACTGTCCTGCATATGAAGGAGGAGCATCAGCGCCTGAACTTCATTCCCTGATGTAGGCTGCTGGAGGAAAAGGAAGCAAATAGGCACAGGCTGGCAGCAGATGCCACAGAACAACTTGTGACCAAGACTCCCAGAGCAGATCTCAGAATCGATGACAGAGTTGGATCTACCCAGTAACAGAGGCAGTGGTGACACCTGAAACTGCGCGTTTGAGCCTTTGCTGCTAGTAAACAGGGCCACCTATGTCTCAATGAGAAAGGTGAGATTTTGATGGAGAAGGTGAGATTAAACATTAGGTATCATGCAAGAAGACAGACTATAAGGGGTCTTTTATTATTCCAAGTGAAATTTTGGATTTCCTCTTCTGTTTCTTTAAAGAATGACATTGGGATATTGATGAATATTGCACTGAGTTTGTAGATAGTCCTTATCAAGATTGCCATTTTTACAATATTTCTTCTTCCAAACCAGGAGCATAGGTTTTTGCATTTCCTCAGTTCTGCGTTAATTTCCTTCTCCAGGGTTTATATTTCCATCAAAAAGGTGCTTTACATTCTAAGTTAATTCCTAGGTATTTTATTTTGTTTGATAGCAAAATGAGTTGCTATCCTGATTCTTGCCTCATTCCTCTCATTTGTTGGCATATAGGAAGGCAGTTGACATTGAGGGTTAATTTTATACCCTGCTACCTTACCAAAGTTTTATATCCACTCAAGCAGCTTCGGAGTAGAGTCTATAGGGTTCTTTAAATACAGAATCATGTCATCTGTAAGGAGAGAAAGTTTCAGTTCCTCTTTCCCTTTTCCTCCTCACTCCAGTTAGAATGGCCAAGATCCAGAAATCTAATAACGTATGCTGGAGGGGATGTGGCCAGGAGGGATCACTACTACACTGCTGGTGGGATTGCAAACTCGTTCAACCACTATGGAAAGCACTATGGCAGTATCCCAAAAAGACTAAACATAGAGCTCCCCTGTGATCCAGCAATTTCACTACTTGCCAATCGTCCAGATAGGACATATTAATTCACTAGAACAATAACATTTATCACAGCACTATTTACTATAGCAAAGGTATGGAACCAACCCAGATGCCCGTCAGTTGATGAGTAGATCATAAACGGTATTTTAAACAATGGAATTCTCTGCTTCTGTCAGAAAGAATGACATAGACGAATTTGTAAGGAAGTAGAAAGATTGTAAAGTTTAGAAATTATTTTCTGTCTCCTTCTCTCTCTCCTTCTCTATCTCTGTAAAATTTAGAAGTTCCTGTCTCTCTCTCTCTCTCTCTCTCTCTCTCTCTCTCTCTCTCTCTCTCTCTCTCTCTCTCTCTCTCTCTCTCTCTCTCTCTCTCTCTCCTCTCTCTCTCTCTCTCCCATCCTTAGTCTTGAACTCAGGGCCTGAGCTACTTTGGCTCAAGGTTAGCACTCTACCATTTGAACCACAGTGCTGCTTCTGGCTTGCTCTTTTCACGTAGTATTGAGGAATCTAACCCAGGCCTTCATCCTTGATAGGTTAGCACTCTACCACTAAGCCACACAGGCAGCTTTTAGAGGTTTCTGATAAAGGTTTTCCTACATGCTATTATTTCTTCTGTGAGTGCTCTTAATGCTTGCTGAAGGTTGACTTTGTTTAGAAGACTTACCCTAATGCTCCCATATACAGAGATTCTATATATAGCTAAATGTTTTTCTTTACTCAGAATTTCTCTATTTCTCTATTGTGTATGTTCTGAAATGTACTGAAGACTGACTTCTGATTAAAAGTCATTGCACATTTGTTCTATTCATTAGTTTTCTTTTCTTCTATGGGAATCAGGTTTGTGATGAACACAGAAGTATGCCTTCCAGGTCAAACACTTTCCACATTTGTAATATTCATAAGGTTTTTCTCTCCTATGTGCATTTTATACTTAGTCATGGGTTCATGATGGATTTTTTCATATTCTTATATTCATATGATTTTTATCCTGTGTCCATGTGGCATCATGCAAACTCAACTATGAGTTCTTCAAAAAAATTTCCCTTTCATTTTATTCATAGGATTCTATCCTGTGGGTGTTTAGTGATAAATCTTGACTTGTGCCTTCTGGGGAAAAGACTGAACATTTGCTACATTCATTAAGGGTTTTATCTTGTGTTGGTTCTGTGACACAAGCTGAGTTTTCTTCCACAGACTAAAAAGTCTTTCCTATTTATTACATTGCTAAGGCTTCTCATATGTGTGAACTCTCTTACATTTCCTGAAGGGTGAAGACAGCACGAAAAACTTTAACTTTGGTTATATTCCTAAGGTTTCTAATATGTGTGAATTCTGTTATGCCCCCTGTAATGTGACTTCCATCTGAAGGTCTTACCACATTTGATGCACTCGTACAGTTTCTCTCCTGTGTGTGTTCTCTGATGCAATTTGAGGGAAGACTTCCATTTGAAAGACATTCCACATCGGTTACATTCATAAGGTTTTTCTCCTATTTGAATTGTCTTATGCATGTTGAGGTTTGGCTTCTGTGTGAAGGACTTTCCACATGTGTTACACTCATAAGGTGTTTCTCCTGATTATATTCTCTGATGAACATGGAGTTTTACCTTCCATTTGAAAAACTTTCTGCATTCACTACATGCATAAGTTTTCTCTCCTGTGTGTGTTCTATTATGCCCATCAAGATATGACTTCCACTTGAAGATCTTTCCACATTTGTTGCACACATAAGGTTTCTATCCTGTGTGTGTTCTTTGATGCAATTTGAGGGAAGATTTCTGTCTGACAGACTTTACACATTGGTTACATTCATAAGGTTTCAATCCTGTGTGTATTCTCTGATGAACACGAAGTTTTCCCTTCCCTTAGAAAGACTTTCCACATTCATTACACTTACAAGATTTCTCCCCTGTTTGTGTTAATTGATGAACTCGAAGGTGTATCTTCTGGGTGAAAGACTTTTCACATTTGTTACATTCATAAGGTTTCTCTTCTGTGTGTCTTCTCTGGTGCAAAGTGAGGTATGATTTCAGTCTAAAAGTCTTCCCACATTTATCCCATTCATAAGATTTCTCTTCTGTGTGAGATCTCTGATGTTTGCTGAGAGCTGAATTCTGGGCAGAAATTTTATTACGTTCCTCATACTCATAAGGTTTGTCTTCTCTTGGAGATCGAGGTTGGAGCATCAGGTCTGACTTCTCAGAAATTAATTTTCACACTTGATGTACGCATCACATATCTCAGGATATTTGCTCTGAGTTATTGTAAGGCGTATTTCATTACTGAAAGATTTCTCACATTCACTACATGTAGGAGGAGTCTCTCCTGTGTACATTTTCGGATGTGTAGTGATGGTCGGTGTTAAGTACAATATTTTTCATCACAAAGTACATTTAGCAGTTTTCCTCCTTCCCTGAAGAATTTCTTGGGCAGGGAGAACAGAATTATGATACTGCAGATCTTTTGGACTGTCACAATCATGAATAAAATGCTCTGAATATCCGATGGATTTTTTAAGAACAGGAGACATACGAGATCTATATGCAGCATGCATCTCATCAGGCTTAGGAGACAGAAGCATGTTCTGACACTTAATGAACTCCTCAGTCCTCACCCCTAAGTTGTTACCGTTATTACTAATCAGCTCTGGATTATGTGTAGAGCTCAAATTTAAAGTTGTTGCTAATCTCACGTTTTTCCCACTTCGATACTACTTGCAACTGCTACTTCACAAATACATTCATGTGGACTTTCCTGGCAGGTCTTGAACACATTTTCCATTACCTGGACATCTAAAATGAGTCATAGTCATGAGTTCATAGGCCTCGGCCCTGTCCCTGAACACTTCAGCAGAAGACTATAACCCCTATCCTTGAGCTACAGCCCCACTTCCTGTTTTCTAGAGTTAACTACAGATAAGAGTCTCAGGTCCTGAGTAGCAGATAGGATTACCTTACCCAGTTTCAGTGCTGTTTGCTTATTATCCATTAAGTGAGGAACACGAATTTTTTCTAGATTCAGCGGCCACAAGTTTGGTTTATATGTCTGTTTGCCTTTGATCCAAGCAAGAACGATTCTTGAGAGTAAGGACTTACACCTATATCCCTTCAGTTACAACTTCTCACTAAAGTCTCAATTTAGGTATTTGTGGGAATTTTGAAATTTGTTTCTTTCCACTTGAAGTCTTATAAAAATTCCTTTTCTAACACTCCTGTCCCTCAGTACCATGGAAGACCAGAAAATCTCCAGCTCATTGTTTAGTTAATTTTCTTATGTTGATTGAAACTTTGTTGTTTTTTTTTCCTTCCAATCCTGGGTTTGAACTTAGGACCTAACGACTGTGCTTGGGTTTTCTCCAGACTAGAACCCTACCAATGAAGTCATTACTTCTGGCTTTTTCTATGTATGTGGTAATAAGGAATCAAACCTGTGTCTTTGTGCATGCTAGGCAAGCACTCTACCACTAGGCTCAATTCCTGGTGGAAAGGTCTGGTTCTGAATACCAGTCTCTTCCTAACAGCAAAAAGATATTATCCTTATCAGAGTAGAATGCCCTGACTTATTCCTTGTTTGCTCAATCATTTATAGTCTTAGTTTTGAAGAAATGAAATATCATTCTTTCATTCTTTCTTTCTTTCTTTCTTTCTTTCTTCCTTTCTTTCTTTCTTTCTTCCTTTCCTTCCTTCCCTCTTTTTCCATCTTTCTTCTTTCTTTCTTTCTTTCTTTCTTTCTTTCTTTCTTTCTTTCTTTCTTTCTTTCTTTCTTTCTTTCTTTCTTGTTTTGCAGTCATGGGACTTGAATTCTAGACCTGGCTGTTCTTCCTGAGCTCTTCAGCTGAAGGCTACTGCCCTATGTGTTTAGCCTCAACCCCACTTCTCATTTTCTATTGGTTCATTGGAGAGAAGAGTCTAAGGTGTTTTTGTGATAGGTCAGTCTTTGAACCTTGATCCTCAGATCTCAGCCTCCTAAGTAGCTAGGATTGCAGGCATGAGCAACGGGCTCATGGCTTTCTCATTTTATTTTGTTTCACAGTGATTTCTACAGAGAAATCTAACTTTAACTCTACTGCCACATAGAATTCATTATATCACCCTATGATTCTTGGTACCGGGGTTTTGGTCTAGCATGCACAAAGACCTGGTTCAGTTCCTTGGTACTACATACAAAGAAAAAGCCAGAAGTGGTGCTATGACTCAAGAAGTAGAGAGCTAGCCTTGAGAAAACCCAAGGACCATGCTCAGGCACTGAGACCAAGCATAGGATTGGGAAAAGAAAATGATTCTTGATTCATTCACAAAGAATTCCATAGGTTCCACACAGGATTTAGGGTAACTAAGAATATTATTGCTCAGTACATCACAACATGAACTTACCAATGGGGCTCAGGCTCCAACATCAATATGAAGATGCATTCTCTCACCTGTGATATTCTTGTCAGAGGAATTTCCTATCCAGAGTTCTGCACAGTGCTCTAGCTTGTCAATTAATACAGGTTTGGGAACACAGGGCCCTGTAAATTAGAAACAGTAGAGAATTATTGCTTATGCTGTGTCATCATTGCTTTAAGTTCGCAGACATCCTACTCACAAGTTATCTATTAAATCTTTTTTCTCATTTCTCACTGGCTCCATGGTTGACTTTTCCCCAGCTCTGGATTCATTCTGTATGGCATAAACTTAGCTGTCTTGCTCAAGGCTAGAAAAATACCAGTTTGAGTCCCAGCTCCACTTACATACATAGGTCTTCATGCATGCTAGGTAAGCACTCAACCACAAAGTCAAACTCTTGACACTCCACTAACATTTTTGAGGGGTTACTTGGAGTTATAGTATTTCATTGCAATTTTTATGCCATTGCTGGCTTCAAATTAGAATTCTTAGATTTCTTCCTCCTGAATATTTTAAGATTACAGGCATGAAACATTGCACCTAGTGCCAGGTTTCCATTATAAACTCACTGTTTAGTGATTTGTAGATCCTATTTCCAATAATGATATATATTCTATTCTGGATTGTTTATCCACTTACAATTACTGTGTAAGTTTGGAATGTCGTCTCCATTAGAGGAAACATAATTTAGAACTGTTGTCAAAGAATCCTGAAGGTATCCTGAAGAATGAGTACAAAATTACCTTAGGTTTTCTTTAGAAAGTAATGATACTTCTCAGGGCCTGGAATCTTTCATTTAAAAAGTATTGAAAGTTTGATAAACATTCACGTATCTGCAAAATAACAAGTCACTAGGCCTTGCAAGTGAATTTGACTTTTGCTCACCTAAGGATACCAGGTTGCTGTAGGTCTCCAGCATTACATCTCTGTACAGGGTCCTCTGAGCATTGTCCAGATGCTGCCACTCCTCCAAGCTGAAATCCACAGCTACATCATCAAATGACACCAGCTTCTGGAATGGCACATTTTCATCAAGAATTAGCACCGAGTTATAAACACACCATGTCTGGAATTTTATTCTTTTTTTGTTGGACTTTTATTCCTTTACTTAAATGTTTAGACTTACATGAAATATTGACCTGAAAAGCTTAGGGATGGTGCCTAGGCCCAGAGTTCAAGTCCCAAGACCCACAAAAAAATAAAAAGGCAAGCCAGGTTTTGGTGGCTCACGCCTGTCATCCTAGCTACTCAGGAGACTGAGATCTGAGGACCATGGTTCAAAGCCAGCCTGGCACAAAATTCCATGAGACTCCTTTCCAATTACCCACCATAAAGTGTTTAATGGCTTGTGGCATATCATGTTATAGCAATTGTGGTATCGACAAAAATAATTCGGGGGAGTAGATTTAGGTTATAAATGGAATTATTCCATTGAAAAAGAACTATATTATATGATGACATATGCTGGTACTGTGAGAATATTGCAAAATCTTAGGTTATCAAGTAATAGTACAGTGAAGTACACCCAGAATGTTAATGTTCTATGTCTGGCATAATAGTCACTTGGGGAAGAAACTTCTTTTTTCTTTTTTTTTGGCTGGGGGATTTGTAAGGCTTGAACTCTGGGCCTGGGCACTGTTCCTGAGCTCTTCAACTCAAGGCTATCACCCTACCTATGAAGCCACAGTGCCATTTCCCATATTCTAGTGGTTAACTGTAGATGAGAGTCTCATAGACTTTCTAATGCCCAGGCTGGCTTTGAACCAAATCTTTAGATATCAGCCTGATATCTGTGTAGCTAGGATTACAGGTAGAAGTCACTGCACCTGGCAAGAAATTTATTTCTTGCTGTTTTATACTACAAATTTACTGTATGTTTTACTTTTTCAAAAAGACTGAGGATGACCTTTGTTCTGTATATAATGGGAAGAAGGGTAGGGAGCTGTGAGCAGAAGAACTGAGGGGCAATACTCAGGGTAGGACAATAGTCTTGAACTAAAGAGCTCACGGCCCAAGGTCCAAACCCCATGACTTTCCCCACTACCCCACAAAAAAAGGAAAAAAATTGGAGATTGGAGAGGATTTTCTAAAAAGAATATATAGAAATAGTAGTTCAAAATGTAGAAAGAAGTTCAATATTAACAGTCATGAGAAAAAATTACAATGAAATCATTACTTTAAATATGTTAATATAAATATAGTTTTAAACAAAAAGATCCACATACACACACACAAACACACACACACACGCATACAAAAAAACAACTTTCAAAGTCTAACTATTACTGGGAAGGTAGTGAGAAGAAGTAGAACTTTGGAATAGTTCTGCAAGGAATATAAAACAATCAAAAATTGCGTGGAGAGTGCTAATAAAGTACTAAATATAGAATTACATAGAAATATGCTCCAACACTTCTATTTCTAGATTTGTACCTAACGGAAGAGAAAGCAGAGACTAGAACAAATATGTGGAGAATACATTCACAACTATTAATAATAATCAAAAGATAGAAATATGCAAAACAATGCATTGAAAAGGAAGAACATTTTACTATATTTCACAGATGAATCTTGATTACAGTAAACTAAAAATACAGCAGTCATAAAGGAAGAGCTAGGGTATGTTTTCCCTTCCAGAGCTTCCAAGGATCAACAAACCCTTAGAGACAAAAAGCACGATGGTTCCAGAGAATGGAGTAGAGAGGAACGGGAGCTGAATGTTTAATGATTATACATGGAAGATGAAAATTGCTCTAGATGGGTAGAATGAAGAGAGAACTGTACCCTAAACAATGGTTATGTAGCCACACAGGATGGGACACACCTATACTCCCTGATCTTGGGAAACTCAAGAAGGATTTCTAGCCATCCTAGATGCATGGAAAAATCTATCATAAAAACTAATGTGGAGGGTCTGGGAGTTTGGCATAGTTCTAGAGTGCTTGTATGAAGACGAAGGTTCAATTCCACAGTACCACATACACAGAAAAAACCAGAAGTAGTGCTGTGGCTCAAGTAGAAGATCACTAGGCTTGAGGAAAGCTGAAGGACAGTGCTCAGACCGAGTTCCAGCCAAAGAGCTTCTTTAAAAAGAAAACGGAAAGCTGAGCATGATGGGGTGGTGGCTCACTTCTATAATCCTAGCTACTCAGGAGGCTGAGATCTGAGGATCAAGGTTTAAAGCCATCCTGGCACAAAAAGACCTGAGACACTTATCTCCAATTTACCTTTAAAAAATGGGAAGTGGGGCTTGGCTCCAGGGTAAGGTGGTAGCCTGGAGCTGAAGAGCTCAGGGATAGTGCCCAGGCTGAGTTCAACATCTATGACTCACCAAAAAAAAACAAAAAACAAAAAATAATGTGGAAAAATTTGGATTCTGTGAATTTTATCAGGCATATAAATGTCTTTTTTGCTGTTGAAATAACAAATTGTTTGGAAACATTTTAAAAGTTTTTACCTAGAAATGTACACTACAAATGGAATTAATAACAAACACAAAATATGCAAAAGATACAAATTATCACAATATGGGTATCCTGCTTCTGTATCTTTTCACTGACTCCTGTTCAAATGAGTCACATATTCTGAATCATTTCTCCCAGTCGATATATGCCACACATGTTAGCTTGTACTGAACTTCTTGGGAAATCAAAAGCAAATACTAAGCAAATATTTGTTAGATTTTGTCAACAGTGATATTTCAAATATAAATCCCTACTCATTGCATTATTTAATATCAATGCCGGAATCTAACTTACACTGGCAGAATCTTCAATCTTTTGAGAATCTTCAAAAGGGTGTGTAAATATTTAGGATCGTTATGTCTTCCTGGAGGAAAGCTCCCTTTAGTAGTATGTAGTAACCTTCTTTCTCTTTCTTACTAATTTTAGTTTGAAATCTATTGTATCTGATATGAGGATGGCAACTCCAGCCTGTTTATGGGGGCAGTTAGCTTGATAGAGTTTATTCCAACCTCTCACTTTCAAAAGATGATTGTTTTTGGGTAAGATGTGTCTCTTTTTTTATTTTAATATATTTTTATTGTAATTAATAGAAGGGTTACATTATATTCACCAGATAGAAGGTGCATTACTTCACAAACATTGATACCCTTTCTCATGTCTTGGTCCCCAGTTCCCTCTCCCCACCCCCAACCCTCATCTTGTTTTACCTGCTTCCCTATCCTATTTCAAATAACCAAATATGCATATATACAATATATCAGACAATCAGGTGAAATACTGTAACAATATGAGTTAACCAAGAGACAGAAAAAGAGATGAGAGATAACGTAGTACATTAAGGACAACCATCACTCATTATATGGCTTTTGTTTCTATATCCTGGAGGTTCTTTCATTTAGCATCATATTATATGGCCTTATGTATCTAGGTTGTACTCTATTGTAAATCTCTGGTAGGTGAGCCCAAGGTTTCTACTGAAAATGACAAATGAGACAAACCATTGAGCCTGTGTTCCTTTGGGTCTGGCTTACTTCACTTAATATGATATTTTCAAAGTCTTTCCATTTCTTTACAAATGGGGCAATGTCGTTCTTTCTGACAGCAGCATAGGATACCGTTGTGTATAAATACCACATCTTGTTGATCCACTCATCAACTGAGGGGCATCTGGAATGGTTCCATATCTTTGCTATGGTAAATAGTGCTGCAATGAATATTGTTGTGCTAGTGAATTTAGTATGTCCTTGTTTCTAGACAAGAGGGTAAATGCTGACTAGTGGAATTTCTGGTTCATAGGGGAGCTCTATGTTTAGTCCTTTGAAGAATGCCATACTGTTTTTTCCATAGTGGTTGAAGGAGTTTGCACTCCCACCAACAGTGTAGTAGTGATCCCTTCTGGCCACATCCCCTCCAGCATCTGTTTTTATTAGATTTCTTGATCCTGGCCATTCTAACTGGAGTGAGGTAGAATCTTAGAATTGTTTTGATTTGTATTTCTTTTATGGCCAGACATGTTGAGCATTTCTTCATGTGTCTGTACGCCATGTAGGGTATTTAGACATTTTCCTTATCTATATAAAACTTCTAGAAGATTGGGTCTAACTGCAGAGATTAGGTATTTTGTTTTAACTTTTGATTCGGCCCAAATCTTGACTATTTAACTTAGATTTAGAAGCCAAATATAATGTTTTACGTCATTGCCTTTTTCAAATTAAAAAATAAAAAAAAACTTTCTGTGCTGGAGATGTGCTAGAGATTGAACCTAGGGCCTATCATAAGTGAGTACATGCTGTACCTTGGAGATACATTTCTATCCTTACATTATTTTCTTTCTGATATGTAAGTCCAGCTGCTAATGCTAAATTTATCAGAAACAAGTAGCAATTCAACTGGAATTTGCATTTCATCCGTAATTCAGAGGGGAATGGAGAACCCTGGCTGAAGTTTTTCTCCTTTTCTTGTTCTTTTTTTCCATAATTCTTTTTTTTTAGATTTTTTTATTGTAATTAGTAAAAGGGTTACATGATATTTGCCAGATAGAAGGTGCATTAATTCACATACATTGATACCCTTTGACACGTCTTCGTACCTGTTTCCCTCCCCCCCACACCCCCCTCACGTCTTGGTTTTCCCCCCTTCCCTATCAAATTTCGAATATCCAAATACAAATAAATTCAATATATCAGATAACAAAGTGAGATACTATACCAATATGGGATAACCAAGGGACAGTAAAGGAGATGAGAGAGAACATAGTACATTAAGGACAACAATCATTCATTATATGGCTTTTGTTTCACTATCCTGGAGGTCCTTTCAATTAGCTTCACATTATATGTCCTTATGTATCAAGATTTTGCTCAATTGCAAATCTCTGCTAGTAGAGCCCAAGGTTTCTACTGATTATGATGAATGAGGGAAACCATTGAGCCTACGTTCCTTTGAGTCTGGCTTACTTCACTTAATATGATTTTTCCTATGTCTTTCCATTTCCTAACAAATGGGGCGATGTCATTCTTTCTGACAGCAGCATAGAATTCCATTGTGTACAAATACCACAACTTGTTGATCCACTCATCAACTGAGGGACACCTGGGTTGGTTCCATATCTTTCCTATGGTGAATAGTGCTGCAATGAACATTGTTGTGCTAGTGGGTTTAGTATGTCCTTGTTTATGGGTGGTTGGGTAAATGCCAAGTTGTGGAATTGCTGGGTCAGAGGGGAGTTCTATGTTTAGCCTTTTGAGGCACTGCCACATTGCTTTCCATAGTGGCTGAACGAGTTTGCACTCCCACCAACAGTGTAGTAGTGATCCCTCCTGGCCACATCCCCTCCAGCATCTGTTGTCATTCATTTTCCTGATCCTGGCCATTCTAGCTGGAGTGAGGTGGAATCTTAGAGTTGTTTTGATTTGCATTTCTTTTATGACAAGAGATGTTGAGTATTTCTTCATATGTCTATAGGCCATTTTTGTTTCTTCTTCAGAGAAGACACTCTTTAAGTCTTTGGCCCATTTTAATGGGATGGTTGTTACTTTGGAGGTTAGTTTTGGAGTGATTCAATTTTTTGTGTTGTTGATATATTTTAGATATGAGGCCTTTGTCCGTTGTTTGATTGGTGAAGATCTTCTCCCACTCTGTAGGCTTCCTGCTTAGTTTACAAGCTATGTCCTTTGCCATACAAAAGCTCTGCAGTTCAATGCAGTCCCAATTATCCAGCCCTTCTCTGATTTGTTGTGATTCTTGTCCTTATTAAGAAAGTTTCGACCTGTGCCAAGGAGGCCTAGTCTATCTCCTATTCCTTCCTGTAGAGTTTTCGGTGTGGCAGCTTTTACCTCCAGGTCTTTGATCCATTTGGAGTTAATTCTAGTACAATGTGACAAAGAAGGATCCAGCTTTAATTTTCTGCAGGTGCTTAACCAGTTCTGCCACCATAACTTGTTGAAGAGGCTGTCTTTCTTCCATTCTATTTTTTTGGCTCCCTTGTCAAAGATTAGGTGGCCATAGGTCTGTGGTTTAATATGTGGGTCCTCAGTTCTATTCCATTGGTCTTCAGGCCTGTTCTTGTGCCACTACCAAGCTGTTTTGAGAATTATAGCTCTGTAATAGAGTCTAAAGTTTGGAATTGAAATTCCTCCACCGCTGTTTTTTCTGCTAAGAAGTGTTTTTGCTATACGGGGTCTTTTATTATTCCATATGAAATTTTGGATTGCCTTTTCTATTTCTTTAAAGAATGACGTTGTGATGTTGATGGGTATTGCATTGAATTTGTAGATAGCTCTTAGCAAGATTGTCATTTTCACAATGTTGATTCTTCCAATCCAGGAGCATGGGAGGTTTTTCCATTTCCTTAGTTGTGCTTTAATTTCCTTTTTTAGGGTTTTAAAGTTTTCGTCAAAAAGGTCCTTTACATTCTTAGTTAAGCTAATTCCTAGGTACTTTATTTTCTTTGAGGCTATTGTGAAAGGAGTTTCTTTCCTGATTATTGCCTCGTTCCTCTCACTGTTGGCATAAAGGAAGGCAGTTGATTTTTGAGGGTTGATTTTAGAGCCTTCTACTCTGCCAAAGTTTTGAATCAGCTCCAGGAGCTTGGGAGGAAAGTCTATAGGATTCTTTAAATACAGAATCATGTCATCTGCAAAGAGGGATAGTTTTATTTCCTCTTTCCCTACTTGGATCCCCTTTATGCTTGCTTCTTGCCTTATTGCACTGGCTAGGAATTCTAGTACTATGTTAAAGAGTAGTACAGAGAGTGGGCATCCTTGTCTCGTTCTTGATTTTAGAGAGAATGGCTTTAGATTTTCACCATTAAATGTAATACTAGCAGTAGGTTTCTCATACACAGCCTTTATTACATTGAGGAATGTTCCATGGATTTCTAGTTTCTCCAGAGCTTTTAACATAAAGGGGAGTTGGATCTTGTCAAATGCCTTTTCCGCATCTATTGAGACAATCATGTGATTTTTGTCCTTGCTCCTGTTGATGTGTTGAATTATAGTAATTGATTTGTGTATGTATGTTGAACCAGCTTTGCCTCCCTGTGATGAATCCAGTTTGATCATAGTGTATAATTTTTTGATGAGTTGTTGTAGACGGTTGGCCAGTATTTTGTTGAGAAGTTTTGCATCGATGTTCATCAAAGAAATGGGTCTATAGTTCTCTTTCTTTGATGAATCTCTTTCTGGTTTGGGGATGAGGGTTATACTGGCTTCATAGAATGAGTTTGGTAAGGAACCTTCATTTTCAATTTCGTTGAAGAGCTTGAGGAGTATTGGTGTGAGCTCTGCTTTGAAGACCTTATAAAATTCAGCTGTGAATCCATCTGGCCCTGGGCTTTTCTTAGGTGGAAGTTCTCTAATTGCCATTTCTATTTCAGAGCTTGCAATAGGCTTGATGAGTTGGCTTAGTTCTTCTTGGTTCAGTGTGGGTATATTAATTTTGCCAAAAATTCATCCATTTCATCTAGATTCTCAAATTTTTTGGCATAAAGTTTTGAGAAGTATTCCCTCATGATATTCTGGATCTTGGTATTTCTGTCGTGATATTACCATTTTCATCTGTGATTTTGTTTATTTCGATATGCTCTCTTGTTTTTTTGGTAAGATTTGCAAAGGGCTTGTCAATTTTGTTAATTCTTTCAAAGAACCAACTCCTTGTTTTGTTGATTTTTTCTATAGTTTTTTTATTCCAAATCATTTAATTCTGCTGTGATTTTAATTATTTGTTTTCTTCTACTGGGATTAGGGTTGGTTTGTTGCTCTTTTTCCAGGAGCTTAAGGTGAGACATTAACTTGTTGGTTTGCAATTTTTCCAACTTGCTATTGTAGGCACTCAGCGCTATAAATTTTCCTCTGAGTACTGCCTTTGCTGTGTCCCAAAAAAGTTGGTATTTGTGTGCTCCTTACTGTTGTCTCATTCCTGATTTTAGAGGGAATGGCTTTAGACTTTCACCATTAAGTATAATAGTAGCAGTGGGTTTCTCATACACAGCCTTTATTACATTGACAAATGTTCCATGGATTCCTAGTTTCTCCACATCTTTTAACATAATGGGGTTTTGGATCTTGTCAAATGCCTTTTCCGCATCTATTGAAACAATCATGTGATTTTTGTCCTTGCTCCTGTTGATGTGTTGAATTATATTAATTGATTTGTGTGTGTTGAGCCAGCTCTGCCTCCCTGTGATGAATCCAATTTGATTATAGTGTATAATTTTTTTGATGAGTTGTTGTAGACAGTTGGCCAGTATTTTGTTGAGAAGTTTTGCATCGATGTTCATCAAAGAAATGGGTCTATAGTTCTCTTTCTTTGATGAATCTCTGTCTGGTTTGGGGATGAGGGATTTACTGGCTTCACAGAATGAGTTTTGTAAAGAACCTTCATTTTCAATTTCGTGGAAGGGCTTGAAGAGTATTGGTGTGAGCTCTGCTTTGAAGACCTTATAGAATTCAGCTGTGAATCCATCTGGCCCCGGGCTCTTTTAAGTGGAAGTTGTCTAATTTCCATTTCTATTTCAGAGCTTGAAATAGGCCTATTGATTTGGGTTAGCTCTTCTTGGTTCACTTTGTGTCTGTTAATATTGTCTAGGAATTCATCCATTTCTTCTAGATTCTCAAATTTGTTGGCATAAAGGTTTGAGAAGTATTCCCTCATGATATTGTGGATCTTGGTAATTCCTGTCGTGATATTACCATTTTCATCTGTGATTTTGTTTATTTCGAAATGCTCTCTTGTTTTTTTGGTAAGATTTGCAAAGCGGTTGTCAATTTTGTTAATTCTTTCAAAGAACCAACTCCTTGTTTTGTTGATCCTTTCTATAGTTTTTTTATTCCAAATCATTTAATTCTGCTGTGATTTTAATAATTTGCTTCTCCTAATGGGTTTAGGGTTGGTTTGTTGCTCTTTTTCCAGGAGGTTAAGGTGAGACATTAACTAGTTGGTTTGCCATTTTTCCCACTTGCTGTTGTAGGCACTCAGCGCTATAAATTTTCCTCTGAGTACTGCCTTTGTTGTGTCCCTAAGGAGTTGATATTTGTGTGCTCCTTATTCTTAAATTTCATAAACAGTTGGATATCTGTTCTGATCTCTTCAATTACTCCATGAGTTACAGGGTTTTCGTTGGTGGAGATGTGTGTTCAGTTCCAGTTTGATGCCTTTATGGTCTGAGAGTGTGCATGGAATAATTTCAGTTTTCTGAATCTGTCCAGGTTTGTTTTATGGCCAAAATGTGGTCTATTTTGGAAAATGTTCCATGTGCTGCTCAGGAAAACGCATATTGTGTTGTTACTGGGTGGAATATTCTGCAGATGTCTGTTACATCTAGTTGGTCTATATAGTTGTTCAGTTC
Organism: Megascapheus bottae; assembly: GCF_031878675.1. Taxonomy (NCBI): domain Eukaryota; kingdom Metazoa; phylum Chordata; class Mammalia; order Rodentia; family Geomyidae; genus Megascapheus; species Megascapheus bottae. The sequence goes on from NW_028327383.1 coordinate 866,478, forward strand.
TAAGGTTTCTCTGTTGAGTTTTTGCATTGTTGATCTGTCCATTGGTGAGAGTGGTGTGTTAAACTCACCAACAATCACTGTATTTCGATCTATGTATGGTTTCAGGGTAAGTAAAGTTTGTTTGATGAAGTTTGGAGCTCCGGGATTGGGTGTGTAAATATTTAGGATCGTTATGTCTTCCCGGAGGAAAGATCCCTTTAGTAGTATGTAGTAACCTTCTTTGTCTTTTCTTTCTAATTTTAGTTTGAAGTCTATTGTGTCTGATATCAGGATGGCAACTCCAGCCTGTTTATGGGGGCAGTTAGCTTGATAGAGTTTATTCCAACCTCTCACTTTCAAAAGATGATTGTTTTTGGGTAAGATGTGTCTCTTGAAGACAGCAGAACGATGGCTCTTGCTTTTTGATCCAACTAGACAGCCTATGCCATTTAATTGGAGAGTTAAGTCCATTCATATTGAGAGTTAGGATTGAGAGATATTTATTAGTTCCTACCATTTTTAAAAGCTTTTAATAGGGCCTGTGTCTTGACAGTTCTTGTGGTCCTTAGATGGTATGCTGTTTAGGTGCCATTTCTTTCCCTATGTTGCCTTTATTTTGGTTTTCTATGTATGGAGCATCTTTGAGAATTCTCTGTAGTGTTGGTTTTGTTTCGACATATTGTTGCAGCTTTTCCCTGGAATGGAATGTTTTTATTCTTCCCTCAGTTATGCATGAGAGCTTAGCTGGCTACAGTATTCTTGGTTGGTAGTTATTTGATTTAAGAGCATGACATATATGCTTCCAGTCACTTCGTACTTGCATGGTCTCTGCTGAGAAATCTGGGGTTATTGTGATTGGTTTGCCTTTATAGGTTACTGATCCCTTTTCCATGGCTGCCTTTAGGATCTTTTCTTTCGTTTCTATTGATCCAGTTCGGATCACAATGTGCCGGTGGGATGTTCTTTTCTGGTCAGGTCTGTTTGGGGTTCTAAAAGCTTCTTGTATGTGGATGGGCCTGCCCTTCTGGATATTTGGGAAATTCTCTGCGATGATTCCCTGAAGTATATTTCCAATACCATTGACCTCTTTCTCCACGCCCTCTTCAATACCAACTAGCCTTAATTAGGCTTCCTAAGTGTATCTTGGACCTTCTGAAGCATTCTCTCATATTTCCTAGATTTGGATTGACTCATTTTCTGTTCTTTCTCTATAATAACTAAATTATCTTCAGCCTCGGAAATTCTCTCCTGCATTGTCTAACCTGCTATCAAAGATATCTACTTTATTTTTCATCTCCCTTGCTTCTAATTGCTCATTTTTGATGCCTTGCATCTCTTGTTTTAGATCATGTATGGATTTCTTTATCTCCTTGATTTCCTTCTGAGTGGTTAGCTCAGTAGCTTTATTTTCTTTGGACATTTGCTGGAGTTTGGTCACGTTTTGATTTGTGGATTCTATGAATTCATCCATCTTTCTTTAAAAAACCTTTATTATTGCCTCCTTTATGGCTTCTTCTTTTTCACTTATCACCTTGTTTTTGCTTCCTCTTGTTCAGTTATATCTTCCTCCATTATCTCTTCTTTATATTTTCACATTTTCCATTAATGATGTTTATCAATTGCATTTGTGTAGCACATGAAAGACTCTCCTCTACATTTGCCAGTGACTGTTCCATTGTCTGTTTACATTGGGAGGGGATGTAGTTTCTTGATTTGACATTTTTCTTGAGTTTCTTGTCCTGCCCATTTGAAAATGGGAGCAAGATTACTACTAAATACGATTATAGTTCTTCAGATATAACCAACCTAGTCCTCTGTAGCTGGCAGACACTAGATGTTCACAAGTTTTGATTGGTATTATCACTCTTTCTTTTTGTGCACTTACAGACCAGTCTAATACAACCACTGATAAGCGATTTATACCCAAACCAATAAGCCTCTCAATCCAATCTCTATTGTCTTTAAGTCCCACTGAGCCTGGAAAATAATTAACCACCTGCATGTACAATATTGGTCAACAGCCATCAAGTGTACATCCGTGCAGTATAAGGGTTGAGCAGAGGTCCAGAGATAGAAAAAAAGAATGAGAGACATCAGGGGAGGTACAAGAGGATTAACGTAGGAGTGTAAGAATATTGTAGTCATGAAGAAAAGGTATAGCATAAGGATAACTGACGTAAGTTGGTAAGTAGGTAGCATATTTGAGTACAAATTTTGGAAAGTATTAGAATAAAACTTATGTGTTGCTGCACGACTAGCTCATAGCCCAACCAGTGGCCTCACAGTGGAACATGGGATGGATCTGTTTTTCTTGTCTAGGTTGAGGGAAAGGGGTATGTCACAAGATGCAGAAGCGAAGATTTCAGAAGCAAATGCTGTGAGTGAATTAGCTCGTAGAAAGCATTTTTATTTTCTTTTATCTTTCTGCCAGTCTTGGGGCTTGAATTCAGGGCCTGAGCACTGTCCTCCGGTTTTCTGAAGTCTAGCCCTCTGCCACTTGTGCCACAGTGCCACATCTAGATTTTCTATCTATGTGATACTGAGCAATCAAACCCAGATCTTCATGGATGCTAGGCAAGCACTCTACCACTATGCCAAACTCTCAACTCTGACATACTAATTATAAAGTCATCATCATCATATCAAAATATCCTTTCTCCTACAAAGAATGAACACTTATCTATGTGTGTAATGCTTTTTTTTAATTTCACTAATTCTTCTGTGTTTTTTCCTCTTGCATTTTGTACACAAGACAGCAAAGCTAATCATCAGGAAAAAATTGATTAGGATACAGAAACCTAATAATATCCTAGTAGATTGACGTCAAAAATATGTGCAAGATGCCCTGTGTGTTTGACCTAGTGGAAGAGTCCTTGGCTCCCACGCAAAAAGTCTCACGTTTGATTCCTCATTACCACATACATAGAAAACGCTGCAAGTGGTGCTGTGGCTCGGTGGGACTTCTAAAGCCTAAAGAAAGCCCAAGAACAATGTTCACACTCTGAGGTCAAGTCCCAAGAATAGCAAAAACAAAAAAAAATCTACCAGGGGCAAAATGCAGGCAGACAAGGCACTGTGAAGCAAATGTTTTGTAAAGGATGAGGGCAATATTGACCCTTAAGTTTGGATCTTACCTAAGAAAGGCTCCTTGAGCCTAAGACCAGACTGGCAGTTGGGCCTAGTGGAAGACATTGGGATTGGACAAATAAGGTGTGCTGTTTACTACATCCACATGTATATTGTGAGATTGGAGGAGAGATTCAGCCTCCAGTATGTCTTTGGTGAGGTCTTCTGTGAGCAAGGATCTTTGGTCATTGGGCCCTGAAAGGTGACCCTGCCTTCCTCACAATGGAACAGATTATGGAACCCTGGTAACCAAGCCACTGTAACTAACAACCAACTCAAGCCAGCTCACTTGGCCTGTGGCTCAGGAGGAAGAAAGTTGTTGCTGTGCTGTTGCCAAAGGTCATGAAACTCGAGTCTCAGGCATGGAAGTTGTGGATATTTAGGGAAGATGTACATGCTAGATCATTGCCAAGCCACAAATCCAGTATAACAGGCCTTTCTCTAAGAAGAAGGCCAGGAAAATCCAGGGCAACCAGATGAGGTATATTTCTAAGAAGAAATGTATTTGACCCCATCAACCTCCCCACACACTACAACTTTCTTTTCTGTTTTAATTTTTTATTGTAATTAGTAAAAGGGTTACATGATATTTGCCAGATAGAAGGTGCATTAATTCACATACATTGATACCCTTTCACATGTCTCGGTACCCATTTCCCTCCAACCCCACACCCCCCACCCGTCTTGGTTTTCCCCCCTTCCCTATCAAATTTCAAATATCCAAATACAAATAAATTCAATATATCAGATAACAAAGTGAGATACTATACCCATACGGGATAACCAAGGGACAGCAAAGGAGATGAGAGACAAAATAGTACATTAAGGACAACAATCATTCATTATGTGGCTTTTGTTTCAATATCCTGGAGGTCCTTTCAATTACCTTCACATTATATGGCCTTATATATGGCCTTTTGCTCTATTGCAAATCTCTGCTAGTAGAGCCCAAGGTTTCTACTGATTATGACGAATGAGGGAAACCACTGAGCCTAGGTTCCCTTGAGTCTCTCTTACTTCACTTAATATGATTTCTTCTAAGTCTTTCCATTTCCTAACAAATGGGGAGATGTCATTCTTTCTGACAGCAGCATAGAATTCCATTGTGTACAAATACCACAACTTGTTGATCCACTCATCAACTGAGGGACATCTGGGTTGGTTCCATATCTTTGCTATGGTGAATAGTGCTGCAATGAACATTGTTGTGCTAGTGGGTTTAGTATGCCCTTGTTTCTGGATTGTTGGGCTGAAAATGTAGCTTGCCTAGCATGTATGAATCCCTGGATTCCATTCCTCAGCACCACATAAACAAAAAGTGGAAGTGCCACTGTGACTCAGCTGGTAGATTTCTAAAGTTCAGCACAGAGTGTCTCCAAGTGACAAAAATCTGTCACATTTAAGTCAGGCTTCAAAACTTTGCTAGGAACCAGTTACGTGATTTGGAAGAAAGTCCAATTTTCAAAACATCACTAGCCAGGCGCTGGAGGGTCATAATTGTCATTCTACTAGGCAGGGAGAAGGTGATTCAAAGCCTTTGCAAGCAAAAAATCGAAAACAAAAAAAACCTGTAAGATTCTTCTCTCCACTTATCCAAACAAAATCTAAGTGGAGTTGTGGCTAAAACTGGTACAGCATTAGCCTTGAGGAAAAAGAACTAAGAGACCTTGCCCAGGTCCAAAGTTCAAGCTCCCCACCAAGAAAGAAAAAAAAAGGAGTCCAGATACCTTAGTTTCAAAAGTATATCTGGATATCTTAGTAGATTTTTCTGATCTTTCCTCATTCATCTCATGGAACCACATAATCTTGATCCTGATCTGACTAAGAGACTGCATTGTGCTTATTAAATTCATTCCACATATTCCAGTAGAATCTGGACAGCTAACAGCCACTTACCAATGCTTTATTCTACGTTTAGGCCAGTATGTCTTCATACCATCTACACAGTCAGCTATATCATCTTTCCAGAAGTAGCACTGAGTGTAGAACACTCAGAACTAAAATAATTGCATAAAGATGTAATAAAACCACTTGATTCATTAAGAAAATTTCTGTACCACTTAGAGCAAGTACATTAGTGGTATTTACCTCTAGCCTCTTTTTTTAAAAAAATTTATTAACATCGAATTTTACATCATATTTCAAATGTCATGTTTAACCAACAAGTATTGAAGAAGGGAATCGCTATACAATCACTGGCACATAAATTTTAGAATATAGTTAAAATTAAGCTGAGTCTTTGTATGTCATAGATACAGATTAATCTATAATAAAACACATGTCTATACAGTGTATAGTCTATCCTAGATTTTATGTCTATGTAGTTATGTTTATATCTCCAAAATTATGTCCAGAACTTTGGGTATCAACTATTCAATCATCGCTCTACTACTGTTTGTATCCATATATTAAGGATACCATATACCTTTTGTTCCTTGGTCTTGACTTACCTCACTCAACAGGATTCATTCTAATTTCATCCACTACCGCAAAAATGCCATTATTATTTTTTTCTGTGCAGATCTTCTTTTTATGTATTTATTTTTATTGTAATTTATAGAAGGGTTACATTATGTTCACCAGATAGAAGGTGCATTACTTCTCAAACTTTGATACCCCATGTAATGATATGGTCCACATTTCTCTTCCCCTACCTCCACTCATGTTCATTTCCCCCCTTCCGTGGGCTCTTCATCTCAAGGCTACAACCTTCAACACCTTGAGCCACAGTGTCACTTCTGGTTTTCTGGTGGTTAAGTGGAAGTAACAGTTTCATGGACTTTAGTGTCTGGCCTGGCTTTGAACTGTGATCCTCAGAACCCAACCTTCTGAGATCATTTCCAGGTTTTTTTTTGGTGTAAGTGGTACAGAGTAATTGAACACAGGGCTTTGTGCATGCTAGGCAAGCAAAGTACCACTAGTGTGCACTCCAGCCTTAGATAATGGCTTTCTTTTTCTTTTTCTTTTTTTCACTCATGGGGCTTGAACTCTGGGCCTGGATGTTTACCTTAAGCTCTTCAGCTCAAGGCAAGAGCTCTACCACTTGAGGCACATTGTCATTTTGAATTTTCTGGATTATTTGGAAATAAGATTCTCACAGATTTTTATGCCTGGTCCATCTTTGAACCTCGATCCTCCAGGGTAGCTAGGATTACCGGGGTGAGCCACCAGTCACAGGCATTAAATTATTATTTTTTGCATGTCCTATGGCTTCAACTCATGGCCAGAGCACTGTCCTAGGGCTTGCTCAAGGATAGCACTTTACTTCAGCCAGCCAACTCCCGGTCCAAATAGGCCACTCTTGAAGCTAGAATTACAGAGATCTGCCATAATACTGGCATGTTGTTATCTAAGTATATAATTTTTCTTCTCTTTTTGATGGCTTTTCCTTAGTGGACATATTTCCTACATATTTTATGGAAAACTTCCTTCCCACTGGGGCCAAAGTTAAGCCTAGTGGAAGAGTTCTTGCCGAGCATGAATGAAGATCCAAGTTCAATTCCTCAGCACAACATAGATAAAAAAGATAAAAGTAGTGCTGTGGCACATGTGATAGATCTTGCGCCTTAAGAATAAACAAAAACAAAAACAAGGATCGTGCTCAGGTCCTGAGTCTAAGCACAGTACTGGCAAAAAAAAAAATTCTGCCCAATGTAGACATTTAAACTTATTGTACTTTTGAAAAATTTTGTTGTCAAGGTGATATACAAAGAGATTGCTGTTACATATGTAATGAGTACATTTCTTGTAAACACTGTTACCCCCTCCCCCCTTTTCTCTTTCCCTTCCTCCCAAGTCATAAATTTCATTTACAACAAATATATATGTATTTTCATTCCTGAGAAAAATAGTTTAAAATGTGTTCAAATAAATGATGTAGGTTGATATATTTATCAAAATGGATTACTTGAACTCTAAAATAAACATTCTAGGTAATTTTTCTCATAAAATTGTAGTAATGCTATAAAACTAATAAAAAAGGAATTTTAGTTATTAATTTCTTATGTTTTACCTTTAACATTATTACACTAGCATAGTGTTTATGGTATTAATACAGACAGCATGAAATATGATTATGTAAAAAAATTAAATGATTCAAAATAGTAAGGTTGGGGGCCAGTAGTTTGGCTTGGTGGCACACACCCTGGACTGGCAAAAAAGAAGTAGGGTTGGATAAAACAGATTTATTTCCAAATGTGTGGAAAATGGTATGATTTCTTGTTTGTCTAGTCCTGGGGCTTGTACTGAGGGACCAGGAACTGTCCTTGGCCACATTTGTTCAAGGGTGGCACTCTGACACCTGAGCCACAGTGCCCTTCTGCATTTTCTGTGTATGCAGTGCCGAGGAATTGAATCAAGGTCTTCTACTTTTTCTTGGTCTTACTGGTCGCACATTATTCCAGCTGGTCAAAAAGTATGTGTTTAGAAAAGCAGGACCAAAGCCGGCATGTGGAGCCCCATATTGAGCTTGAGTTGTGTCAGGGTGTGGCAGTTCTTGAACTCTTAGAAATCACTGGGTTAGAAGTCCATTCACATCATATAGATGGAACAGATGATGCTGTGGGCACATTCGGTACAAGGAAAGCGAGAGCCATCTCTCTCCATCCTGAGCCTTCTACCAAAGCCCCTTTCTTGCAGGACTCTAATGCTGTGGCTGTCCTGCAGATATGTGCACTTATGTGCTTGGAGGGAGGTAAGAGACACTCGAGAACAGAATGACTTTTACACCCCACTTCCAGAAGCTTCTGAGAGAGGCCTCTATGCATCTGTCCAAAGTAAACGCACCTTAAATTAACTAAGTAAATGCTCTAAATAAATCAATAAGTGAATGCTCTAAATAAAGAACTAAATGCTTATTCCTCTAATCATAGCCACCCAGCAGGCTGAGCTCTGAAGATCACAGTGGAAAGCCAGTCTAGTCAGTAATAGTCTAAAGGCACTTGTCTTCAATTAGGCAGCAAAAAGCCAGAACTTGACCTATGACTCAAATGGTACAGTGCTAATTTTTGAACACCAAAGGGATGGCATTTAGACCTGGGTTCAAGTTCAAGTGGCAGCACTGGACCACACACCAAAATGTAAATGCTTTCAGGTTCTAACAGGCAAAGATATCAAAATCCCTACCTGATGGCTCAAAAGTGATTCAGCCCCCAGCTTTTCCTCTGACTCCAGTATTTCACAGGCCTCCGCCATTAGTACTGACACCTCATTCCTTACTGGGAAATGGGATTTCCTAGGATGTCACCTAGGTGAGGGCTGCAGTTGGGAGCCACTTACTCATGCCTGAAATCCAACTTCTCAGTAAGCACACTGTTGAGACTCCAGTAGCTTGTGAGGTAAATGAAATGGCATGGTGTCCCAGTCATAATAAAGTAGTTTGTGCACTTGTATCATGCTTAGCTCCCCTGTGAACACCGCAGTGAACCAAACAGGCTCAGAGAGGAGCCAAGTATTCCAAGACTTGGCCAGGAGGGGTGAGCAAACCTGGGTTTGTAGGGGGAACACTCACTTATTCAAGAGAATTTCCAGCAACTACTACATTGTCCTCCACTATTTGAAATTGTGCAGGAAATTTCCCACATAAAAGAGATCACCTTTCTGGTAGGCAGCGATCAGCTTTGTCAGCAGCATCTCCAACAGGCCTTCCTCCAGGATCCATAGGTTACATGGCTCATTCAGAGTCTGAGCTGACTTACCATCACACTATGTTGGCAAAAGAGTGGATATTTCAAACGTAGGAATGGGACCACACTTCACACTGAGGAACTGGAATAGAGTAGATTGGAAATGACACACTCTAATCTCAGTATAGTCACTTGAAAGCACACAAGTAGGTTGTAGTGGGTGGGCAGGATGCTGGGTTCAAATAGGTTTCCTCTCAATATACCTCATCTGAGTTGCCCTGGAGTTTCCTGGCTTTCTTCCTAGAGAAATGCCTGATATACTGGAATTTTGGCTTGGCACTGATCCAGCATCTACTTCTTCAAGTGAGACATCCATATCTCTCATGCCTGAGATGCGAGCCTCCTGATCTTTGGCAACAGCACAGCAACATCTTTCTGGTTCCTGAGCCACAGGCCAAGGGAGCTGGCTTGAGCTGGTTGTCACATACAGTGGCTTAGTTACCAGGGTTCCATATTCTGTTCCATTGTGAGGGAGGTAGGGTCACCTTTCAAGGCCCAATGACCAAAGCTCGTTGCTCACAGAAGACCTCCCCAAAGACATACTGGAGGCTGAATCTCCCTTCCCACCTCACATATGGATGTAGTAAACAGCACACCTTTTTGTTCAAATCCCAAGTCACTAACTAGGCGTAAGTGCTAGCCTGGTTTCAGGCTCAAGGAGACTTTCTTAGGTAAGATCCAAACTTAACTGTCACTATTCCCCTTACCCTTCACAAGACATTTTGCTTCACAGTGCCTTCTCAGATTGCATTTTACCTCTTGCACATTTTTTTTGTTAGTCCTGGGACTTGACCTCAGAGCCTGACCATTGTTCTTAGGCTTTCTTTAGGCTATAGCAGTCCCACCAAGTCACAGCACCACTTCCAGAGTTTTCTATTTATATGGTACTGAAGAAACAAACTGGAGTCTTTTTGTGTGGTAGCCAAGCACTCTACAAATAGATGAAACACCCAGGCCATCTTGCTCATATTTTTCACTTCAATCTACCAAGACGTTGTTAGGTTTCTGTATCCTAATCTATTTTTCTTCCTGATGAATATCTGTGCTGTCATCTGTAAAAATGCAAGAGGGAAAATCACAGAAGCATTGGTGACATAAAAAAAGTCTTACAGACATAGATAAGTGTTCATTCTTTGCAGGAGAAAGGATATTTTGATATGATGATGATGACTATTTATAAATATTTTATCGGGGTTTAGAGTTTGGCCCAGTGGTAGAGTGCTTGCCTAGCATCCATGAAGATCTAGGTTTGAGTCCCTAATATCACACAGATATAAAAATCCATATGGCAATGTGGCTCAAGTGGCAGAGGGCTAGACTTGGGAAAAGCCAAGAGCAGTGCTCAGGCCCTGAGTTCAAGCCCCAGGAATGGCAGAAAAAACAAGAGAAAAGAAAAGAAAAGAAAAGAAATGTGCTTTTTACAAGTTATTCACTCACAGAATTTGCCTCTGAATTCTTCGCTTCTGCATCTTGTGACTTATCCCTTTCCCTCAATGCAGACAAGAAAAACAGATTTCATTACTTGCTATCCTGTTGTCCAATCTTTGGATATTAATTCAAAATACAGTATTGCCTGAGATATTGTGTGTGTGCATGTGTGTTTGTATCTGCCAATGTGTGCATGCACACATGTGTACAGGGTTTAGGGCTTACTCATAGGGCCTGTGTGATAACCCTCAGCATCTTTTCCTCAAAGGTATTGGTCTTTCACTTCTAGCTTATTATAGCTAATTGGAGTTGAGAGATTCACTCAATTTCTTGCCCTGTGCATTGGAACCCAGTGCTGGGTTGTCATATTGTTAATTGTAGCTATAGAGAAGGCTGAGGTCTGGGGATCCTCGTTAGAATCCAGCCCCTGAAAGAAAGTCACTGATAGAAATCTTTATCTTCAGTTAAGCACGAATAAATAAGGCAAAAGTGGAACTGTGGCTCAGTTCCTCTTGTACCAGCCATGAGAAAATTAGTAATTGGCAGCACCTGGTCCCTGAGAGACATCCTTAGCACTGGTTCAAAAAAAGAAAGAAAATAATGAACAAAATTAAAACTTGCTGAGGAATCCATAAGGATAAACGTGCCTGTGAATAATCTTGTCATTTCAGATTCCTTCAAGAGCTTATGACTCTCTATATTTTATCAAGTTTTTTTTAAAGATATTTACATATTTTCTATCTTTCTTAAACATAGACAGCCATCCACAAAACGGAAACACAAACTCTCACACAGTATACCACCCACCCATAAGTGTCTGGCTATGTATATATGTATAGTCATATGTATTGATCTGTCTCTCTATACTAATATATAAATGCATAAACATATGTATTTAGACAAACAGGAAACATACATAGATAGGTCTCAGGCATTTCCAGATTTTGTGCAAGTCTTCTGAGTGCAACTTACCATTGTATTGTTTGTCAAGATAGAATCCCTCTTACTTTTGGCCAGCTTCTTGTCCTTTGATACTTTTTTCTGCCGGTCCTGGGTTTTGAACGCTAGGCCTGGATGCTGTCACTGAGCTTGAGCTTCTTGCATTCAGTAGTTTATTGCAGATAAGAGTCTCATGGAGTTTCTGTCCTGGGCTGGCTTTGAATTGTGATCCTCAGATCTCAAACTCCTGAGTAGCTAGGATGACAGCCTTGAGCTACCAGTACCTGGTTCCTTTGCCTCTTTTACCCTTTTTTTGGCCCCACCACAGCCATGGTATCTACCTTACTATGTTCTCTCCACCTGCCCCCAGACAGGGTTCTGACAGTTGTTTCCACCCACTTATTCATGTCCTCCTCTGTATTGGCTGACAGCTAAGACATGCACTCACTTGTCTGGATGCCAAACACAAAGCCATGTGATTGTTTCTCAGTCTGGAACATCCTATCAGATTTATAGCACCACAGAGGGTCAGGTTGATGCTCCTCCAGGGCTTCTTAAATTGTTCTCATATTAATCCACAACACGTTTGTCATCACTTGTCCAGCTAATTCATGGACTAAACCAGCATTCCCTACAAACTTAGATCCCAATACCATGAGGACACTCAAGGGTGCATTAGGAGTGTGACCTGCAGGTGGATGTGAGCCTGTCTAACTTGGAGGGGTTTCTCCACCACAGGAAATGGAATACAAATTTAGAATCTGCTTTCATGAGGTGACAATCTCTGGCAGATGTTCTTATCAAATGTGGCACTGCCTACTTCCAGGTTAAAACATGGGTTGATGACCCAGCATAACAGAGAATGTATTCACCCAGGCCCAACACATAGGCTGGGACCCTGAACTTTCAGGTAGCATTTGGCTTTGAAGGTCATGAGATCTTAGTCTACAAATGATGAGCCCACTCCAGTGAGGCATAGCAAACGGAGCCAAAGTACAACCCAGTTAGGCACCACATCAAGCTTCCCTTCTTCAGTAGGGTATGGTTTGAAAACTGTGCATAGCTTCTGTTTGAAGCCACTCCAGAAAGGAAAGTCCATGAAACTCTCATTTCCAGTTAACTGCCAAGAAAAAGCCAAAGATAGAGATGAAGCTCAAGAGAGGTAGAGAATCTGAAAAGAATGGTTACACTCTGCAACATCCTCATTATCTGATCTTGATACCATCTCTGCGTGCATCCCAGCATGCAGCCAGCATCTGGGGGTGACAGTGACCCCTGCGCCCATTGGCAATCTGCACTGTCTCTGACATCTGTAATGTGAACCTCATTCTGTTGGGTTTGTGAGCGGTGTCAACCCTGCAGAAGGAACCAACTGTGCCCTAACTCCCACTGTCCGCTGGGGCCCCTAGCATTCCCCCATCTGCACCCCTTCTGTGGCTTCTGATCCTAGGGAGCCCTCCTGCCCTGTCCAACACTCACATGAAGTGCATATTTCTTCTCCTGGGGCAACTTCTCCACAGAGAGTACATGACATGCCCACTCTCCAGGCACCGGGAGATACTGCCAAAGTAGCAAATCAGTGATAAGGACATAAAGTGATGAATAGAATTTTAGATCCTGATGGTAGACAGTCTGCAAAATCCAAGGGAGAATGGAATTGGAGGGGACCAGGGATCAGGATGTGGGCATGGAGCTTCCCTGCCAAGGGGGTGGGGGAAGTCACAGGCTGGGGGATGCACAGGATGATCTATGGGCCCGGTGCAGCTACTGAGTCACCCCCTTCTGCATCTCAGCCTTTGGCTTTGAGCTCTGTGATCGTCAAGATGTGCACAGTCTGTACTCTGGCTGGCAGAAGAAAGGACCCTGGGAAGACAATTGTAGACCCTTTGTGAGTGTAGGAAGGGGTAGGCTGGACACCCAGTCCAAGAGGAGCTAAAACTGGAGTCGAGGGGTGTGCAAGGAGTGGGTGTGAGGGTTGTGGGCAGTCACAGTCATGGCAGAGGTGGCTCTGTCTGTGGGGTGAGTGCCTCCCTGCAGGCACAGCACTGGAGATATCAGATATCCACATGAAAAGGAAAAGCTGGAAATGGCACTAAGGTTCAAATGTTAGAGCATCAACCTTGAGCAAAAGAGCTCAGGGACAGTACCCAGGACCTGAGTTCAAGCCTCATGACCGTAAAAGAAAAAGAACCAGGACTATGAGAGGGAACCTGGTAGTCTCTTGGTCTAATCAGACACAAGAAGAGTCCGGGATAGGCTGTGGAAAAACACAGAGAACATCTTCCCCCAGCTCATCCTGTCCTGAATGCAGGGACAACCATGTAACTAGGGCTACGGTGAGATCATCTTCACCCTTGTGCTGCCATCTGAATTGTGGGCCTCTGTCCTGGCATGGGGTGTCCTGATGGCTGAGCAGGTGCCCTAACCCTAGATGGAGAGCAGCCACTGACTGTGGTAGCTAAGGAGCGATCTGTTCCATAGCTATCAGGCCACCCAGCATGGGAGCCATAACCACCCCTCACCCAGGTAGAGGCCAAGGGTTCTCCAGGTGCGACTAACATTGCCCCACCCCTAGATCTAGGTACATGTGACATTCCCTCCACAAGGAGCAGGACAAAGTGAGGGATCAGGAAGCTGCCTATGGGCTTCAGATGATGGCCAGGCTGGCACTACGGATGGCCTCACTCTGTCACCACCTTCCCCTGCCTCCATCTTTCCTCCATCATGCCTCTCTACCTCCCACCCATTAACCTTGGAAACCAATGAACTGGGCTCTCATCATTCCTCTCATCTCTTCACCCACCTTGCCATGCGTCCATCCCTCTGTCACTTCCACCCCACACACATCCCACCACCAGCCACCTTGTAGCTTATGAGGATCCCAGAGGAAGCTCTTGGTGAAGGGCTTGTGACCACAAAACAGTTACTATCACCCGCTCCGGCCTGATCCACCACAGAATAAGAACAGCCAAGCAGGCACACACTGCAGCAGAGTTGCTCTGCTGCCACCCTGATTTCTTCATGGCCAGGACTTGGCTCTCCTCAGCCTCTCATCTCAGTAACCAGAACATTGTGCTTTCACAGAGCCATGGCTTCCAGTCTCCATGGACACAATGACATCAAGGTGATGCCAACTTCCCCATGTCTATATACTTCTAACTATGGGATGGGAGCTGAGGTTCTCTTCTGTGACTCCATCCGCTAAGAAGCTCATGCAGATTTCTATCCTTTGCTCATCATGGTGACTCTTTGGTTAACAAGTCACTGCTGGGCTTCCAGTTCACCACATATAGAACCCATACTCCAACACTTTTCTTAGAAGGACTGATGACTTTTAAATATTCTCTAGTTTTAAATTTCTAGTTCCTTCTCTCTTTCATTTATATATTTCCCTTCCTAACATACTTCCCTTTTTTAACCTTCCTTCTTTCATTCCTGGCCTTGAACTCAAGACCTGGAGCTTTTTCTTAGCTTTTCTTTGCTCAAGGTAGCACTCTAGCTCTTGAGCCACAGCTCTACTTCAATCTTTGTTCTTGCTCTAAACTGGGAGGAAGAGTCTCATGCATTTTCCCTTTGCTGGGTTGGTTTTAAACCACAATACTAAGATCAGGATCCTGAATATGCCTCGGATTACAGGTATTATCTAATCAAAACAAATTCCTGATTTCTTTTCTAGACATAATTAGTTCTTTCAGGTGAGCCACCAGCCACTCATGCAAGAGCATTGCAGGATCCCAGCATTCATCTTGTCTCCAATCTTATTCCATCCATCTCACAATGGCTATCTAAAACACCCTGCTGCATGCCTGAAGTCGCAAGGAACGTTCTCAACGCCATGAGAAGCCCCCTTAAGCTCTTCCTCAGATATGCCCAGCCCCCATCCCACTTCCACATGAGCATTTGTTTAAGAGAAATTTCCTGAGTACATCATCATCTTTTCCTCACCATCCAAGTTTCACCTTTGAGTCATTTCTCCCAGACAAAGAGGAACATGATCCATGGTTTGATAGCAGCTCCAGCTTCATAGTCCCAGCCACAAACACAACCCCCATTACCCTGCTAGACACCTGAATTCAAGAACAATGTTTTCACTACCCCTGACCCTTATCAAATGTTTTAACTTATACAGTGCATTAAAATAATTTTACTAAATGGAATAAACACATGGCATCAAGCTTCAGAATCTTTGCACCTGAACTTTTAGTGAATAACAGACACACCAGCATTTCTGTAGCCAACAGAAATCTTAGCTTTGAGATTTCAGCATTCCTGGTATCCAAGTTTGGATGTGCTAACACTGCCCTTAATGGGGCACTTCAATCACACAATCCCACAACAATCAATGTCATTTGACATTCACTGGTAGGTGGTGCTAGGAAAAAGACCGATGTGCCAACTCCATGCTGGCTTGACCTATGCCATCTTCAAACCTGGAGCAAGTGGGGCTCCACTCTCCATGACACCTTTTGTGTACTACCCCAGGAGGACCTTTACCTTGAGACAAAATTATGAAGACTATCTCTACCAGCAAAGAATCCAGTGAGATGTGCCTACATGGATAAAGCTAAAATCTCACTGAAGTGAAGTTGTTGGCAGTGCTGGAGCCTGAACTCAGGGCCTGGGCACTAAGCATTTGTACTCAAGACTAGCCCTTTACCACTTGAGCCCAAACTCCATTCCCAGCTGTTTTTATTTTTGTTAGTAAGAATCTATCAGACTTTCCTGTTCTAGGTGACTTGGAACTTCCATACTCAGATCTCAGTCTCCTGACCAGCCTGGATTAAAATTGTGGATCAGCCATGCCCCACACCTGAGGACTTCTGCCTGCACATTTTTTCCCAAAAATTGGAAGAGGAAGATGAGGGAGGGTTGGGCTCATCCTGCCCTGCATATGAAGGAGAGCATCAGCGCCTGAACTTCATTCCCTGTTGTAGGCTGCTGGAGGAAAAGGAAGCAAATAGGCACAGGCTGGCAGCAGATGCCACAGAACAACTTGTGACCAAGACTCCCAGAGCAGACCTCAGAATCGATGACAGAGTTGGATCTACCCAGTAACAGAGGCAGTGGTGACACCTGAAACTGCACGTTTGAGCCTTTGCTGCTAGTAAACAGGGCCACCTATGTCTCAATGAGAAAGGTGAGATTTTAGTGGAGAAGGTGAGATTAAACATTATGTATCATGCAAGAAGACAGACTATAAAGGGTCTTTTATTATTCCAAGTGAAATTTTGGATTTCCTCTTCTGTTTCTTTAAAGAATGACATTGGGATATTGATGAATATTGCACTGAATTTGTAGATTGTCCTTATCAAGATTGCCATTTTTACAATATTACTTCTTCCAAAGCAGGAGCATAGGTTTTTGTATTTCCTCTGTTCTGCGTTAATTTCCTTCTCCAGGGTTTATAGTTCCATCAAAAAGGTGCTTTACATTCTAAGTTAATTCCTAGGTATTTTATTTTCTTTGATAGCTGTTGGGGACTGACTGTGGGGTCAGTGACCTTGGACCCACACAATTGAGTACACAAGGAAGTAAGCTCTTATCATGATTTTGGGCTGTGTCAATAGCTTCTCATTTAACCTGTTTGGGACTTGATAGCTTCTCATTCAACCTATTTCAGACTTGATACTGTTTGTAGGAATGTAGCCCCTGGCAGTTCCCTAGTTTAAAGAAGTGTATTTAAGATTGAGAACTGGAAATAAACGGGGCTACGGTCTTGGGCTACAGGCTTCTTAAGCTGTGGTTCCTGATTTGGGCTGTAGCCCTCCTGAACCCCATCTGTTTGTCTCTCTTCTATTTTTTCCTAGTCCTTGCCCCCTATTTCAGGAATCCCAATTTGCGAACCCTGGTTTGCTGCCAGTTGGCCCCGGCATCTGGCGCCTGAACAGGGACCCTGAAAATCTGGGACGAAGGTGAAGGACCCCTCCCTGTGGTGAGTTACACATCGTAGGACTATTAAGAGAGGATCTTAAGAGAGTGTATAGTCAGGAGTAAAAATTATAGGTCAAGTTAATAGCCATAGGTTATTTCTACCGATCTTAACAGGCCTATTTGAAGCCCACGGAACGTGGGTGGAAAAAGGGGTGCTTCAGATTTTCCTACTGTTTGTCGAGGAGGCATGCTCAAGGTTTATAGAGGAGGAATTCCAAAAAACCTGGCAGCGGATAGGAAAAAGAATTCACGAATATTATAATGTATATGGCCCGAAAAGACCCCTGTAGAGGCTATTGATGTATGGAATTTAGTAAGTGAATGCATAGATCCTCAACATGAGAATGCTGAACTTAATCTTGAATTAAGGGAACTTTATGAATTAAAGGACCCTTCTGAAAACCCTAAGGCTGAGCCATATGCCGCAGCCCAAAAGAGTCTAAGTGAGATCTTGAAAAGGGAACAACAACCAGTAGATATTGAGTATCAGAATTCAGGTTTGAATATCAAGGAGGAAAGTTATGATGAGTCAATGGAGGGCCGGATGGCTACGATAGAGAAGAGGTTAGAAGAAATGCTACATTTTCTATCGAAAATGGGGATGGAGCAGAGAGCCCCCCCAGAAGTAGGAAAGAAAGATGACCCTCAGGCCACTATGGTGTCTGATTCTAAACCTTACCCCTCACACCCACCCCCACGGGCTGCAGCCTTACAGCCTCAATCCCTTTTTCAACCTTTAGTCAAGCCTAAAGGCCCTAGCAACAAGTCCCTTTTAACAGGCACTACAACCAGGCACAGTGCATCGCAATTAAACCTGTCTCAGGCTGCTAGAGAGAGGGAAGATATTTCAGGGCCTCGATGCTTCCTTAGTTTAGTTGATCATGATGAACAAGTATATCATCAACCTGTTCCTGTTAAACTGTTACAGGATTTAAAGAGTGCCTGCTCCCAATATGGGCCAACTGCCCCTTTTACTCAAGTAATATTGGAGGCCGCGGGTGCTAGTATTGCATGCCCAAATGACTGGAAGCGGCTTGCCAGAGCATGCCTTAAAGCAGGAGAGTACTTATTATGGGAGACAGAGTTCACTGCACAGTGTCGGGCTAAAATTGAAACAAATAGGTCTAAGAACCTGCCTTACACTGTTGATCAGTTGTTAGGAGAGGGAACCTATAAAAACAATGAAGATCAATTGGGTTATGCAAAGGAGGCCTATTTGCAAATAAATGCTGCGGTGAGAGAGGCTTGGAAAAGGTTACGCAATTCCAATCTTACAAAAAATCTAGTAGAAGTTAAACAGGGACCGAATGAACCTTATCTAGAATTTTTGTCTCGATTAATGGAGACTGCAGACTGCCTAGTACAAGATGAGAACGCAAGGAGGATTATAGTTAGACACATAGCCTATGAAAATGCCAACGCCGCCTGTCAGGCGGCTATCAGACCCCATAGGAATAAGGGAGAAATCACGGACTTTATTTCACTGTGTGCTGATATTGGACCCTCCCATGCACAAGGCCTTACCTTAGCCGCTGCTCCTCAATTAAAGACTGTTACTGAGTTTCTAAAATATAGAGGTCAGCGGCATTCTCGGGATGCTAGACCCCCAGGGCGTTGCTTTTCTTGTGGACAAATAGGACATTGGATGACGCAATGCCCACGCCAGCCCAGGCAAAAGAGAGAAAAATCACCTGGCACATGTCCATGCTGTGGTAAAGGGAAGCACTGGACTAAAGATTGCAAGTCCGCAACAAATCGCAATGGCCGCCCATTTTTTGGGAAACTGGAGAAGAGGCCAGCCCCTGGCCCCGCAAAACCATGGGGCAGTCCCTCCCTCTTCTCGGCCACAAGTACATCTTCTAACAACCCCCCAAGATCAGTCTCCAGCCTCCTCCATGCCATCCCAGGCAGTGCAGGATTGGACCTCTGTTCCTCCACCTGCTCAGTATTGACCCCAGAGATGGGGACACAAGCTCTCCCCACGGGGGTCTTCGGCCCCCTTCCCCTGGGAGTGGCTGGATTGCTGTTAGGGCGAAATAGCTCAGCCCTTAAAGGGGTACAGATTACACCTGGCAAAATTGACCAGGATTTTACTGGAGAAATCAAAGTTATGGCCTCTGCCCCGAAACACGTGGTATCGATCCCAGCCGGTCAAAAATTAGCACAACTAATACTTGTGCCTTTACCTCCCGGGGAGACTGCTAATTCCCCATGTGGACAGAGAGGATTTAGATCTTCTGATATCTATTGGGTACAAAGCATAAAACAAGAGAGGCCCGAGATGACTATATTTATACAAGAAAAGCCCTTTAAAGGAATATTAGACACTGGAGCAGATGTGTCTGTGATATCTAAAAAACATTGGCCAGCCCAATGGCCCCTGACAACCTCTATGACTTCCCTACAGGGGATGGGGTATGCAACTGACCCACAGCAGAGCAGTGCGATTCTTACTTGGAGAGATGAGGAAGGGCACTGTGGTCATTTTCAGCCATTTGTCCTGGATCATCTGCCAATTAATTTATGGGGTCGTGATATCATGGAAAAAATGGGAGTGTATATGTTTAGTCCTAGTGCTGCAGTCACTAAGCAGTTACTTGATCAAGGCCTCCTCCCCTTTAGGGGACTAGGCCAAGCAGCACAGGGGAGCCAGAGCCTCTCCAACCCCAGTCTCACTCACAGAGACAAGGATTAGGGTATCGTGGAGAGAGCTAATGGATTATTAAAACATCAAATTGCTAAAATACAGAAAGGAGAGTCGTATCCCACTACCCCTGTGAATATACTTAATCATGCTTTATTTGTTTTAAATTTTTTGAATTTGGATTCAAATAATTTATCTGCTGCTCAGCGATTCTGGGAAAAAAGAGAGCAGCGTGCTTTTGCCTTAGTAAAGTGGAAGGATCCCCTAACTGGTGCTTGGCATGGACCCGATCCTGTTCTAACCTGGGGTCGAGGGCATGTATGTGTTTTTTCACAAGGAGAAAATGATGCCCCCTGGCTGCCTGAACGCTGTGTTCGGATCGGGGAGAGTGACAGTGGCCACCCAAGCAGCGACTCACTGGGCCTACACCCCCAACCCTCCAGTGGTGCATCCTGCGACTTGGGAAGGACCTGAGTTATTTGTGCATGTCAATTGGGACTGCTACTGATCCACTTGTTCCACACATTCATATGAGCTGTGTTTCTCCTCCTTTTACTATTATGTAGGGACCTTTTAACATATTCATTGACTCTACACAATTTAATATGTGACATTATTTTGTCTTTACCATCCCTCTTTTTAATAACCTTTTTTGTAAAAGATGCCCAGGTGAAAAGCAAAGGCCTCCAGAGGTAAGTAGAAGTCGGCCGACCCCCCTGTATGTCTGCGTTTTATTTTATTTTATTTTATTTTATTTTTGTTTGTTTGTTTGAAAAGGTGCACTGTGGGCCTAAAACAGAGGCCTGGGTGGTCAAGGGACACCTTGACCCCCCCTCCCTTTCTGAGTTTCTTGTCAATAACAAGGCATACCTGAGAGTCCCACCAGCAAGACATGTCTAAATCTAAAAATAACTGTTTGGTGAAAACATTCATTTGAGCTCATGTTTTTTGTGTTAAGTGTATCTGATTGAGTCCAATTTTCTTTTTATATGTCAATGTCTGATTATTTAAAAGTCTCCGTTTCTCTGTCTTGTTCGTGTTACATATTTTCCTTGTCCAGTTTTGTCTTGAAAATTGGTACCATTTCTAAGTATGGATCCGTATGGTTTTTCTGTGCGTACTCAAGCACACATCTTTGTTATTTTTTTGAACATTTCTGGGCCTAGCATGGCCGCTCCCCCATGTCTGCAGTTGTAACAAGCCCTGGAAAAATAAATTCCAGCTAAGTTGCCTTGCAAAAAGTTTTGTTTTGAACCTGGTTCTCATCTGTAAGAGTAAAATTGGCAAAACTCTCTTGACACAAACTTCCAGAAATTGAACGGCCGATATTAATTTTGCGGGCTTTATGATCTTTGAGTATGAATGTGTGTGAATGAGTGAGTGAACATGTTCAAGGTTAAATTGTCAGCATGCTGTATGAAACAATGGATAAATTTATACTTAAACACAAAGACAATTGGGTAATCTAAGCTTAAAACTTCAACAAAAATATTAGGTTTGAATGTTTTACAATGTCTCAAAGAATTATTGTGTTGTCTTAAAGAAAAACTGGTAAATATTTTTCTAGATCCTGAAATCTGCATTTTATTGCAAGGCATACAGCTATTTACATTGTAAACATTGTATCCTGTTTAGCACAGAGGTGTTAGGGAATTTGGGATTTATTACTTTAAGTTAAAGTTTGGAGACATGTATTAGAGATTTAAATGTAAAATTGTTCATTTACGTCAGAAACTTTGTCTGTCTGTCTTTTCTTGCAAACTGACACTAGAAATCTAATGGTAAAATGTGGATAATGTGATTAGTATTTTAAAGGAATGTTTAAAGGTTTATCTCTGTATGATTTGGTTTCATGTTACTGGATTGCAATTGGATGTACCTTAGAAAAAGGAAGGAAACTAAGTCCAGACTTAGACTTTTGGTGCACTGATGTCTAGTTCTTGCATTAGGGAAAAACTGTTATTTGAGTTTAAACTGTTGTTGGAGTTTTAGACAGTAATCTAAACTGCAAAAAAAAATGCCTCTTCTAAAAGGAGGCCTGAAGGCAAAGGGCGTTCCTTGAGCCCAAGGAGACCTGGAGAAAAGGGAGTGCCTTGAGCCCTTAAAGGTTTTTCAAATGCAAATGAAGACTAAAATGTTAAGTGTTTAAGTTAAAAAGTGTAAACGTTTTAAAGAATATTAGAAATGGGTTTCTGAATAATATTTGAAAGTGAAGTTGTCTTAAATGTTTTAAGAAAAGAGAAAAAAGGAAAATCAGGACTACCAAAGTAACTTCCAGCTAGCCCATGGAGAAGAACAGCAATCCTTATTCAGATGTAACTTTGGCTTTTACCAGGTTCTAGGTAAGCTCATGCTTAGAGACTATTTCTGTGTTGACCACCTTGTTGCTTTAATTGGAGTAACGTGGCCTTTTGTAGGACTCACTGATCTGAAAACTGCATTTCTGAGCCAACCCCGGGCAAAGCAAAGTCCCTGTGAGACTGTGGTGTCTAATCTGGCAGCAGAGTGCTAATTGAGGCAGAGTTGCTTTGGAGCTCAAAGTGGCAGAGTGCTAGCCTTGAGCTGGAGAGCTGAGGGACAGTACCCAGACCCCGAGTTCAAGTCCAGCAACCAAGCAAGTGAAATGCCCATGGGATGTTTATCCCTGTGTGGAGAGACACTACTGAGACAATGAAGTATCCAGATGCAGAAAGCTTCTGCGTGGATGGCAGAGATGGTGTCAGATACTAGAGTCACTCGTGCTTGGCCATTCAATATTAATCAGAGCCGGGAGGTCATAGAATAGTTTGTAAGCATGCCTTACTAATGCCCGTGCCTTCCATAACTGGGCAGGAACTTGTCAATCATCTGTGATAGTGGTAGTTTAAAGTTCTAACTGAGTAAAGATTGATTTGACTCCAGCCACAAATTCAGGAAAGTTTGTGGATCTGACAACTAATGCATTGTTTAAGGTTGCAGAAATTTAGTTCCCCAGACAATCAAGAAAAAGCCTTTGCAAATGGGTGCTATGTAAGCTACACTATTGCAGCCAAAGATGGTTTGTGCAGTTGTTAAATATCAAATATGATCTCTAGTGTGGAGTAAATTATTGTTCCTAATATCTAATCCTTGCAACCCCTTGATAAAACAGGCTAGGCTTCTTAAGGTCCCTGGTCAAGCACAGAGACAACACCCCTGAGTCAGCTTGAAGAAGTCACAGAAGTTGAATCTCCGCCCATCAATCCCCGTTAGACCAAGGGACCAAAGTCATTTTTGGAAAATGTGACAGAATAAATTAGAGGTATAGAAAAGAGTAAAAAAATTGCACTTGTGTTTCTTTTAAAATAAAGACGGGGGAGATATTGGGGACTGACTGTGGGATCAGTGACCTTGACTGTGGGGTCAGTGACCTTGGACCCGCACAATTGAGTACACAAGGAAGTAAGCTCTTATCATGATTTTGGGCTGTGTCAATAGCTTCTCATTTAACCTGTTTGGGACTTGATAGCTTCTCATTCAACCTATTTCAGACTTGATACTGTTTGTAGGAATGTAGCCCCTGGCAGTTCCCTAGTTTAAAGAAGTGTATTTGAGATTGAGAACTGGAAATAAACAGGGCTACGGTCTTGGGCTACAGGCTTCTTAAGCTGTGGCTCCTGCTTTGGGCTGTAGCCCTCCTGAAACGCATCTGTTTGTCTCTCTTCTATTTTTTCCTAGTCCTTGCCCCCTATGTCAGGAATCCCAATCTACGAACCCTGGTTTGCTGCCGGTTGGCCCCGGCAGATAGCAAAATGAGTTGCTATCCTGATTCTTGCCTCATTCCTCTCATTTGTTGGCATATAGGAAGGCAGTTGACATTGAGGGTTAATTTTATACCCTGCTACCTTACCAAAGTTTTATATCAGCTCAAGCAGCTTCGGAGTAGAGTCTATAGGGTTCTTTAAATACAGAATCATGTCATCTGTAAGGAGAGAAAGTTTCAGTTCCTCTTTCCCTTTTCCTCCTCACTCCAGTTAGAATGGCCAAGATCCAGAAATCTAATAACGTATGCTGGAGGGGATGTGGCCAGGAGGGATCACTACTACACTGCTGGTGGGATTGCAAACTCGTTCAACCACTATGGAAAGCACTATGGCAGTATCCCAAAAAGACTAAACATAGAGCTCCCCTGTGATCCAGCAATTTCACTACTTGCCAATCGTCCAGATAGGACATACTAAATTCACTAGAACAATAACATTTATCACAGCACTATTTACTATAGCAAAGGTATGGAACCAACCCAGATGCCCGTCAGTTGATGAGTAGATCAAATATGGTATTTTTACACAATGGAATTCTGTGCTTCTGTCAGAAAGAATGACATAGACGAATTTGTAAGGAAATAGAAAGACTGTAAGGTTTAGAAATTAGTTTCTGTCTCCTTCTCTCTCTCCTTCTCTATCTCTGTAAAATTTAGAAGTTCCTGTTCTCTCTCTCTCTCTCTCTCTCTCTCTCTCTCTCTCTCTCTCTCTCTCTCTCTCTCTCTCTCTCTCTCTCTCTCTCTCTCTCTCTCCAGTCCTTAGGATTGAACTCAGGGACTGAGCTACTTTTGCTCAAGGTTAGCACTCTACCATTTGAACCACAGTGCTGCTTCTGGCTTGCTCTTTTCACGTAGTATTGAGGAATCTAACCCTGGCCTTCATCCTTGATAGGTTAGCACTCTACCTCTAAGCCACACAGTCAGCTTTTAGAGGTTTCTGACAAAGGTTTTCCTACATGCTATTATTTCTTCTGTGAGTGCTCTTAATGCTTGCTGAAGGTTGACTTTGTTTAGAAGACTTACCCTAATGCTCCCAAATACAGAGATTCTATATATAGCTAAATGTTTTTCATTACTCAGAATTTCTCTATTGTGTATGTTCTGAAATGTACTGAAGACTGACTTCTGATTAAAAGTCATTGCACATTTGTACTATTCATTAGTTGTCTTTTCTTCTATGGGAATCAGGTTTGTGATGAACACAGAAGTATGCCTTCCAGGTCAAACACTTTCCACATTTGTAATATTCATAAGGTATTTCTCTCCTATGTGCATTTTATACTTAGTCATGCGTTCATGATGGATTTTTCATATTCTTATATTCATACGATTTTTATCCTGTGTCTGTGTGGTATCATGCAAACTCAACTATGACTTCTTCAAAAAAATTTCCCTTTCATTTTATTCATCGGATTCTATCCTGTGGGTGTTTAGTGATAAATCTTGACTTGTGCCTTCTGGAGAAAAGACTGAACATTTGCTACATTCATTAAGGGTTTTATCTTGTGTTGGTTCTGTGACACAAGCTGAGTTTTCTTCCACAGACTAAAAAGTCTTTCCTATTTATTACATTGCTAAGGCTTCTCATATGTGTGAACTCTCTTATGCTTCCTGAAGGGTGAATAGTGCATGAAAGACTTTGAACTTTGGTTATATTCCTAAGGTTTCTAATATGTTTGAATTCTGTTATGCCTCCTGTAATGTGACTTCCATCTGAAGGTCTTACCACATTTGATGCACTCGTACAGTTTCCCTCCTGTGTGTGTTCTCTGATGCAATTTGAGGGAAGACTTCCATTTGAAAGACATTCCACATCTGTTACATTCATAAGGTTTTTCTCCTGTTTGAATTGTCTTATGCATGTTGAGGTTTGGCTTCTGTGTGAAGGACTTTCCACATATGTTACACTCATAAGGTGTTTCTGTTGAGTATATTCTATGATGAACATGGAGTTTTACCTTCCATTTGAAAGAATTTCCGCATTCACTACATGCATAAGTTTTCTCTCCTGTGTGTGTTCTATTATGCCCATCAAGATATGACTTCCACTTAAAGGTCTTTCCACATTTGTTGCACACATAAGGTTTCTCTCCTGTGTGTGTTCTTTGATGCAATTTGAGGGAAGATTTCTGTCTGACAGACTTTACACATTGGTTACATTCATAAGGTTTCACTCCTGTGTGTATTCTCTGATGAACACGAAGTGTGTATTCTATGATGAACATGGAGTTTTACCTTCCATTTGAAAGACTTTCCACATTCATTACACTTATAAGATTTCTCTCCTGTGTGTGTTATTTGATGAACTCGAAGGTGTATCTTCTGGGTGAAAGAATTTTCACATTTGATACATTCATAAGGTTTCTCTTCTGTGTGCCTTCTCTGGTGCAAAGTGAGGTATGATTTCAGTCTAAAAGTCTTACCAAATTTATCCCATTCATAAGATTTCTCTTCTGTGTGAGATCTCTGATGTGCGCTGAGAGCTGAATTCTGGGCAGAAATTGTATTACGTTCCTCATATTCATAAGGTTTGTCTTCTCTTGGAGATCGAGGTTGGAGCGTCAGGTCTGACTACTCAGAAATTAATTTTCACACTTGATGTACGCATCACATATCTCAGGATATTTGCTATGAGGTATTGTAAGGCGTATTTCATTACCGAAAGATTTCTCACATTCACTACATGTATGAGGAGTCTCTCCTGTGTACATTTTCGGATGTGTAGTGATGGTCGGTGTTAAGTACAATATTTTTCATCATACAGTACATTTAGCAGTTTTCCTCCCTCCCTGAAGAATTTCTTGGGCAGGGAGAACAGAATTATGATACTGCAGATCTTTTGGACTGTCACAATCATGAATAAAATGCTCTGAATATCCGATGGATTTTTTAAGAACAGGAGACATACGAGATCTATATGCAGCATGCATCTCATCAGGCTTAGGAGACAGAAGCATGTTCTGACACTTAATGAACTCCTCAGTCCTCACCCCTAAGTTGTTACCATTATTACTAATCAGCTCTGGATTATGTGTAGAGCTCAAATTTAAAGTTGTTGCTAATCTCACGTTTTCCTCCACTTCGATACTACTTGCAACTGCTACTTCACAAAGACATTCATGTGGACTTTCCTGGCAGGTCTTGAACACATTTTCCATTACCTGGACATCTAAAATGAGTCATAGAAAAAAAGACACAAACATACATGAGAAACAAATATTCCTTACTGTAAAGGTAATGACTTTACTTTCCCATCCTAAGTGTTAGATATTTTAAAATATAAAAGTGGAAATTGATTTGTGAGAAATATATGCTTTTCTCCCTAACATATTAAGAAAATTATATTTTACAATGACTAATAATGTTTTTCTGTGTTTTAGTTCTCTTTTTATATCACAGGAAATATTTATTGAAATTACCCAACTATGTATTGCTACAGTTTTTAGCTGAGTACTACCTATAGTATACCTGCAGCTGTTTTTTTTTCAAATACGGTTTTGTTTATACATTGAGGAATAGCTGCCTTTCTTTTATTTTTGAGAAATAATCTAAATATTGTGCTGTTTTGCATCTTTTTAAAACTTTCTTTTCCTTTCTTTCCTTTTTTTTTTGTAGTTCATAGGCCTCGGCCCTGTCCCTGAACACTTCAGCAGAAGACTATAACCCCTATCCTTGAGCTACATCCCCACTTCCTGTTTTCTAGAGTTAACTACAGATAAGAGTCTCAGGTCCTGAGTAGCAGATAGGATTACCTTACCCAGTTTCAATGCTGTTTGCATATTAACCATTAAGTGAGGAACAGGAGTTTTTTCTAGATTCAGCGGCCACAAGTTTGGTTTATATGTGTTTGCGTTTGATCCAAGCAAGAATGATTCTTGAGAGTCAGGACTTACACTTATATCCCTTCAGTTACAACTTCTCACTAAAATCTCAATTTAGGTATTTGTGGGAATTTTGAAATTTGTTTCTTTCCATTTGAAGTCTTATAAAAATTCCTTTTCTAACACTCCTGTCCCTCAGAACCATGGAAGACCAGAAAATCTCCAGCTCATTGTCTAGTTAATTTTCTTATGTTGATTGAAACTTTGTTTTTTTTTTTCCTTCCATTCCTGGGTTTGAACTTAGGACCTAACCACTGTCCTTGGGTTTTCTCAAGACTAGAACCCTACCAATGAAGTCATTACTTCTGGCTTTTTCTATGTATGTGGTAATAAGGAATCAAACCTGTGTCTTTGTGCATGCTAGGCAAGCACTCTACCACTAGGCTCAATTTCTGGTGGAAAGGTCTGGTTCTGAATACCAGTCTCTTCCTACCAGCAAAAAGATATTATCCTTATAAGAGAATAATGCCCTCACTTATTCCTTGTTTGTTCAATCATTTATAGTGTTAGTTTTAAAGAAATGTAATTTCTTTCTTTCTTTCTTTCTTTCTTTCTTTCTTTCTTTCTTTCTTTCTTTCTTTCTTTCTTTCTTTCTTGTTTTGCAGTCATGGGACTTGAATTCTAGACCTGGCTGTTCTTCCTGAGCTCTTCAGCTCAAGGCTACTGCCCTATGTCTTTAGCCTCAACCCCACTTCTCATTTTCTATTGGTTCATTGGAGAGAAGAGTCTAAGGTGTTTTTGTGATAGGTCAGTCTTTGAACCTTTATCCTCAGATCTCAGCCTCCTAAGTAGCTAGGATTACAGGCATGAGCAACGGGCTCATGGCTTTCTCATTTTATTTTGTTTCACAGTGATTTCTACAGAGAAATCTAACTTTAACTCTACTGCCACATAGAATTCATTATATCACCCTATGATTCTTGGTGCCGGGGGTTTGGGCTAGCATGCACAAAGACCTGGTTCAGTTCCTTGGTACTACATACAAAGAAAAAGCCAGAAGTGGTGCTATGACTCAAGAAGTAGAGAACTAGCCTTGAGAAAACCCAAGGACCATGCTCAGGCCCTGAGACCAAGCATAGGATTGGGAAAAGAAAATGATTCTTGATTCATTCACAAAGAATTCCATAGGTTCCACACAGGATTTAGGGTAACTAAGAATATTATTGCTCAGTACATCACAACATGAACTTACCAATGGGGCTCAGGCTCCAACATCAATATGAAGATGCATTCACTCACCTCTGATATTCTTGTCAGAGGAATTTCCTATCCAGAGTTCTGCACAGTGCTCTAGCTTGTCAATTAATACAGGTTTGGGAACACAGGGTCCTGTAAATTAGAAACAGTAGAGAATTATTGCTTATGCTGTGTCATCATTGCTTTAAGTTCGCAGACATCCTACTCACAAGTTATCTATTAAATTTTTTCTCAATTTTCACTGCCTCCATGGTTGACTTTTCCCAGCTCTGGATTCATTTTGTATGGCATAAACTTAGCTGTCTTGCTCAAGGCTAGAAAAATACCTGTTTGAGTCCCAGCTCCACTTACATGCATAGGTCTTCATGCATGCTAGGCAAGCACTCAACCACAAAGTCAAACTCTTGACACACCACTAACATTTTTGAGGGGTTACTTGAAGTTATAGAGTTTCATGGCAATTTTTATGCCATTGCTGGCTTCAAATTAGAATTCTTAGATTTCTTCCTCCTGAATATTTTAAGATTACAGGCATGAAACATTGCACCTAGTGCCAGGTTTCCATTATAAACTCACTGTTTAGTGATTTGTAGATCCTATTTCCAATAATGATATATATTCTATTCTGGATTGTTTATCCACTTACAATTACGGTGTAAGTTTGGAATGTCATCTCCATTAGAGGAAACATAATTTAGAACTGTTGTCAAAGTATCCTGAAGGTATCCTGAAGAATGAGTACAAAATTACCTTAGATTTTTTTTAGAAAGTAATGATACTTCTCAGGGCCTGGAATCTTTCATTTAAATAGTATTGAATGTTTGATAAACATTCACGTATCTGCAAAATAACAAGGCACTTGGCCTTGCAAGTGAATTTGACTTTTGCTCACCTAAGGACACCAGGTTGCTGTAGGTCTCCAGCATTATATCTCTGTACAGGGTCCTCTGCGAATTGTCCAGATGCTGCCACTCCTCCCAGCTGAAATCCACAGCTACATCATCAAATGACACCAGCTTCTGGAATGGCACATTTTCATCAAGTAATTAGCACTGAGTTATAAACACACCATGTCTGGAATTGTGTTCTTTTTTTTTGTTGGAATTTTATTCCTTTACTTAAATGTTTAGACTTACATGAAATATTGACCTGAAAAGCTTAGGGATGGTGCCTAGGCCCAGAGTTCAAGTCCCAAGACCCACAAAAAAATAAAAAGGCAAGCCAGGTGTTGGTGGCTCACGCCTGACATCCTAGCTACTCAGGAGACTGAGATCTGAGGACCATGGTTCAAAGCCAGCCTGGCACAAAATTCCATGAGACTCCTTTCCAATTACCCACCGTAAAATGTTTAATGGCTTGTGGCATATCATGGTAGAGCAATTGTGGTATCGACAAAAATAAGTCGGGGGAGTAGATTTAGGTTATAAATGGAATTATTCCATTGAAAAGGAACTACGTTATATGATGACATATGCTGTTACTGTGAGAATATTGCAAAATCTTAGGGTATCAAGTAATAATACTGTGAAGTACACCCCAAATGTTAATATTCTATGTCTGGCATAGTAATCACTTGGGGAAGAAACTTTTTTTCTTTTTTTTGGCTGGGGGATTTGTAAGGCTTGAACTCTGGGCCTGGGCACTGTTCCTGAGCTCTTCAACTCAAGGCTATCACCCTACCTATGAAGCCACAGTGCCATTTCCCATATTCTAGTGGTTAACTGTAGATGAGAGTCTCATAGACTTTCTAATGCCCAGGCTGGCTTTGAAACAAATCTTTAGATATCAGCCTGATATCTGAGTAGCTAGGATTACAGGCAGAAGTCACTGCACCTGGCAAGAAATTTATTTCTTGCTGTTTTATACTACAAATTTACTGTATGTTTTACTTTTTCAAAAAGACTGAGGATGACCTTTGTTCTGTATATAATGGAAAGAGGGGTAGGGAGCTGTGAGCAGAAGAACTGAGGGGCAATACTCAGGGTAGGACAATAGCCTTGAACTAAAGAGCTCACGGCCCAAGGTCCAAGCCCCATGACTTTCCCCACACCCCACAAAAAAGGGAAAAAATTAGAGATTGGAGAGGATTTTCTAAAAAGAATATATAGAAATAGTAGTTCAAATGTAGAAAGAAGTTCAATATTAACAGTCATGAGAAAAATTAAAATTACAATGAAATCATTACTTTAAATATGTTAATATAAATATAGTTTTAAACAAAAAGATCCACATACACACACACAAACACACACACACACACACATACAAAAAAAAACTTTCAAAGTCTAACTCTTACTGGGAAGGTAGTGAGAAGAAGTAGAACTTTGGAATAGTTCTGCAAGGAATATAAAACTATCAAAAATTGCGTGGAGAGTGCTAAAAATGTACTAAATATAGAATAACATAGAAATATGCTCCAACATTTCTATTTCTAGATTTGTACCTAACGGAAGAGAAAGCAGAGACTAGAACAAATATGTGGAGAATCCATTCACAACTATTAATAATAATCAAAAGATAGAAATATGCAAAACAATGCATTGAAGAGGAAGTACATTTTACTATATATTACGGATGAATCTTGATTACAGTAAACTAAAAATACAGCAGTCATAAAGGAAGAGCTAGGGTATGTTTTCCCTTCCAGAGCTTCCAAGGATCAACAAACCCTTAGAGCCAAAAAGCACGATGGTTCCAGAGAATGGAGAAGAGAGGAACAGGAGCTGAATGTTTAATGATTATACATGGAAGATGAAAATTGCTCTAGATGGGTAGAATGAAGAGAGAACTGTACCCTAAACAATGGTTATGTAGCCACACAGGATGGGACACACCTATACTCCCTGATCTTGGGAAACTCAAGAAGGATTTCTAGCCATCTTAGATGCATGGAAAGATCTATCATAAAAACTAATGTGGAGGGGCTGGGAGTTTGGCATAGTTGTAGAGTGCTTGTATGAAGACGAAGGTTCAATTCCGCAGTACCACATACACAGAAAAAACCAGAAGTAGTGCTGTGGCTCAAGTAGAAGATCACTAGGCTTGAGGAAAGCTGAAGGACAGTGCTCAGAACGAGTTCCAGCGAAAGGGCTTGTTTAAAAAAAAACAGAAAGCTGAGCATGATGGGGTAGTGGCTCACTTCTATA
Organism: Megascapheus bottae; assembly: GCF_031878675.1. Taxonomy (NCBI): domain Eukaryota; kingdom Metazoa; phylum Chordata; class Mammalia; order Rodentia; family Geomyidae; genus Megascapheus; species Megascapheus bottae. The sequence continues at coordinate 898,214 of NW_028327383.1, forward strand.
ATCCTAGCTACTCAGGAGGCTGAGATCTGAGGATCAAGGTTTAAAGCCATCCTGGCACGAAAAGACCTGAGACTCTTATCTCCAATTTACCTTTAGAAAATGGTAAGTGGGGCTTGGCTCCAGGGCAAGGTGGTAGCCTGGAGCTGAAGAGCTCAGGGATAGTGCCCAGGCTGAGTTCAAGATCTATGACCCACCAAAAAACAACAACAACAACAAAAAATAATATGGAAAAATCTGGATTCTGTGAATTTTATCAGGCATAAAAATGCCTTTTTTTGCTGTTGAAATAACAAATTGTTTGGAAACATTTTTAAAGTTTTTACCTAGAAATGTACACTACAAATGGAATTAATAACAAACACAAAATATGCAAAAGATACAAATTATGACAATATGGGTATCCTGCTTCTGTATCTTTTCACTGACTCCTGTTCAAATGAGTCACATATTCTGCATCATTTCTCCCAGTCGATATATGCCACACATGTTAGCTTGTACTGAACTTCTTGGGAATCAAAAGCAAATGTGTGTTAGATTTTGTCAACAGTGATATTTCAAATATAAATCCCTACTCATTACATAATTTAATATCAATGCCAGAATCTAACTTACACTGGCAAAATCTTCAATCTTTTGAGAATCTTCAAAAGGGTGTGTAAATATTTAGGATCGTTATGTCTTTCTTCCATTCTATTTTTTTTTTGGCTCCCTTGTCAAAGATTAGGTGTCCATAGGTCTGTGGTTTAATATCTGGGTCCGCAGTTCTATTCCATTGGACTTCAGGCCCGTTCTTGTGCCAGTACCAAGCTGTTTTGAGAATTATAGCTCTGTAATAGAGTCTAAAGTTTGGAATTGAAATTCCTCCAGCGCTGCACTGTCAGCTAAGAAGTGTTTTTGCTATACGGGGTCTTTTATTATTCCATATGAAATTTTGAATTGCCTCTTCTATTTCTTTAAAGAATGACATTGGGATGTTGATGGGTATTGCATTGAATTTGTAGATAGCCCTTGGCAAGATTGTCATTTTCACAATGCTGATTCTTATAATCCAGGAGCATGGGAGGTTTTTCCATTTCCTTAGTTCTGCTTTAATTTCCTTTTTTAGGGTTTTAAAGTTTTCATCTAAACGGTCCTTTACATTCTTAATTAAGCTAATTCCTAGGTACTTTATTTTCTTTGAAGCTATTGTGAAAGGAGTTTCTTTCCTGATTATTGCCTCGTTCCACTCACTGTTGGCGTAAAGGTAGGCAGTTGATTTGTGAGGGTTGATTTTATGGCCTGCTACCCTTCCAAAGCTTTGAATCAGTTCAAGGAGCTTGCGAGTAGAGTGTATAGGATACTTTAAATACAGAATCATGTCGTCTGCAAAGAGGGATAGTTTTATTTCCTCTTTCCCTACTTGGATCCCCTTTAGGCTTGCTTCTTGCCTTATTGCACTGCCTAGGAATTCTAGTACTATGTTAAAAAGGAGTGGAGAGAGTGGGCATCCTTGTCTCATTCCTGATTTTAATGGGAATGGCTTTAGATTTTCACCATTAAGTATAATACTGGCAGTGGGTTTCTCATACACAGCCTTTATTACATTGAGAAATGTTCCATGGATTCCTAGTTTCTCCACATCTTTTAACATAAAGGGGTTTTGGATCTTGTCAAATGCCTTTTCCGCATCTATTGAGACAATCATGTGATTTTTGTCCTTGCTCCTGTTGATGTGTTGAATTATATTAATTGATTTGTGTATGTTGAACCAGCTTTGCCTCCCTGTGATGAATCCAGTTTGATCATAGTGTATAATTTTTTGATGAGTTGTTGTAGACGGTTGGCCAGTATTTTGTTGAGAAGTTTTGCATCGATGTTCATCAAAGAAATGGATCTATAGTTCTCTTTCTTTGATGAAACTCTGTCTGGTTTGGGGATGAGGGATTTACTGGCTTCACAGAATGCGTTTCATAAAAAATCTTCATTTTCAATTTCGTTGAAGAGCTTGAGGAGTATTGGTGTGAGCTCTGATTTGAAGACCTTATAGAAATCAGCTGTGAATCCATCTGGCCCTGGGCTCTTTTTAAGTGGAAGTTGTCTAATTTCCATTTCTATTTCAGAGTTTGAAATATGCCTGTTGATTTGGGTTAGCTCTTCTGGGTTCAGTGTGGGTATGTTAATATTGTCTAGGAATTCATCCATTTCTTCTAGATTCTCAAATTTGTTGGCGTAAAGGTTTGAGAAGTATTCCCTCATGATATTCGGATCTTGGTAATTTCTGTCATGATATTACCATTTTCATCCGCGATTTTCTTTATTTCGATATGCTCTCTTCTTTTTTTGGTAAGATTTGCTAAGGGATTGTCAATTTTGTTAATTCTTTCAAAGAACCAACTCCTTGTATTGTTGATTCTTCTATAGTTTTTTTATTACAAATCATTTAATTCTGCTTTGATTTTAATAATTTGCTTTCTCCTAATGTGTTTAGGGTTGGTTTGTTGCTCTTTTTCCAGGAGGTTAAAGTGAGACCTTAACTAGTTGGTTTGCCATTTTTCAAACTTGCTGTTGTAGGCACTCAGCACTATAAATTTTCCCCTGAGTACTGCCTTTGTTGTGTCCCTAAGGAGTTGATATTTGTGTGCTCCTTATTGTTAAATTTCATAAACAGTTGGATATCTGTTCTGATCTCTTCGATTACCCATTGTTTTTGATTCAACAATGTGTTGTTCAGTCTCCATGAGTTACAGGGTTTTCGTTGGTGGACATGTGTGTTAAGTTCCAATTTGATGCCTTTATGGTCTGAGAGTGTGCATGGAATAATTTCAGTGTTTCTGAATCTGTCCAGGTTTGTTTTATGGCCTAAGATGTGGTCTATTTTGGAAAATGTTCCATGTGCTGCTGAGAAAATCGTATATTTTGTTGTTACTGGGTGGAATATTCTGCAGATGTCTGTTAGATCTAGTTGGTCTATATAGTTGTTCAGTTCTAAGGTTTCTCTGTTGAGTTTTTGCCTTGTTGATCTGTCGATAGGTGAGAGTGGTGTGTTAAACTCACCAACAATCACTGTATTTCGATCTATGTATGGTTTCAGTGTAAGCAAAGTTTGCGTGATGACGTTTGGAGCTCCGGGATTGGGTGTGTAAATATTTAGGATCGTTATGTCTTCCTGGAAGAAAGATGCCTTTAGTAGTATGTAGTAACCTTCTTTGTCTTTTCTTACTAATTTGAGTTTGAAGTCTATTGTATCTGATATGAGGATCGCAACTCCAGCCTGTTTATGGGGGCAGTTAGCTTGATAGAGTTTATTCCAACCTCTCACTTTCAAAAGATGATTGTTTTGGGGTAAGATGTGTCTCTTGAAGACAGCAGAACGATGGCTCTTGCTTTTTGATCCAACTAGACAGCCTATGCCGTTTAATTGGAGAGTTAAGTCCATTCATATTGAGAGTTAGGATTGAGAGATATTTATTAGTTCCTACCATTTTTAAAAGCTTTTAGTAGGGCCTGTGTCTTGACAGTTCTTGTGGTCCTTAGATGGTATGCTGTTTAGGTGCCATTTCTTTCCCTATGTTGCATATATTTTGTTTTTCTAGGTATAGAGCATCTTTGAGAATTCTCTGTAGTGTTGGTTTTGTTTCGACATATTGTTGCAGCTTTTCCCTGGAATGGAATGTTTTTATTCTTCCCTCAGTTATGAATGAGAGCTTAGCTGGCTACAGTGTTCTTGGTTGGTAGTTATTTTATTTAAGGGCATGACATATATGCTTCCAGTCACTTCGTGCTTGCATGGTCTCTGCTGGGAAATCTGGGGTTATTCTGATTGGTTTGCCTTTATAGGTTACTGATCCCTTTTCCCTGGCTGCCTTTAGGATCTTTTCTTTCATTTCTATTGATCCAGTTCGGATCACGGTGTGGCGGTGGGATGTTCTTTTCTGGTCAGGTCTGTTTGGGGTTCTAAAAGTTTCTCGTATCTGGATGGGCCTGCCCTTCTGGATATTTGGGAAATTCTCTGAGATGATTCCCTGAAGTATATTTCCAATACCATTGACCTCTATCTCCACGCCCTCCTCAATACCAACTAGCCTTAAATTGGGCTTCCTATTTGTATCTTGGACCTCCTGAAGCGCTCTCTCATATTTCCTAGATTTGGATTGACTCATTTTCTATTCTTTATAATATCTAAATTATCTTCAGCCCCGGAAATTCTCTCCTTTGCATTGTCTAACATGCTATCAAAGCTATCTACTTTATTTTTCATGTCCCTTGCTTCTAACTGCTCATTTTTGATGCCTTGCATCTCTTGTTTTAGATCATGTATGGATTTCTTTATCTCCTTGATTTCCTTTTGAGTGGTTAGCTCAGTACCTTTATTTTCTTTGGACATTTGCTGGAGTTTGGTCACGTTTTTATTTGTGGATTCTATGAATTCATCCATCTTTCTTTGAAAAACCTTTATTATGGCCTCCTTTATGGCTTCTTCTTTTTCACTTATCACCTTGTTTATGGTGTCCTCTTGTTCAGCTATGGCTTCCTTCATTATCTCTTTCTTTATATTTTCACATTTTCCATTAATGATGTTTATCAATTGCATTTGTGTAGCACTTGGAAGACTCTCCTCTAGGTGTGCCAGTGACTGTTCCATTGTCTGTTTACATTGGGTGGGGGATGTCGTTTCTTGATTTGACATTTTTCTTGAGTTTCTTGTTCTGCCCATTTGAAAATGGGAGCAAGATTACTACTAAATACAATTATAGTTTTGCAGATATAACCAACCTAGACCTCTGTAGCTGGCAGACACTAGATTTTCACAAGTTTTGATTGGTATTATCACTCTTTCTTTTTGTGCACTTACAGACCAGTCTAATACAACCACTGATAAGCGATTTATACCCAAAACAATAAGCCTCTCAATCCAATCTCTATTGTCTTTAAGTCCCTCTGAGCCTAGAGAATAATTAACCACCTACATATACAATATTGCTCAACAGCCATCAAGTGTAGATCCGTGCAGTATAAGGGTGAAAGACGAGCAGAGGTCCAGAGAAAGAAAAAAAGAATGAGAGAGGTCAGGGGAGGTACTAGAGGATTAACGTAGGAGTGTAAGAATATTGTAGTAATGAAGAAAAGGTATAGCATAAGGATAACTGACCTAAGTTGGTAAGTAGGTAGCATATTTCAGTACAAAGTTTGGAAAGTATTAGAATAAAACTTATGTGTTGCTGCACGACTAGCTCTTAGCCCAACCAGTGGCCTCACAGTGGACCATGGGATGGATCTGTTTTTCTTGTCTACGTTGAGGGAAAGGGGTATTTCACAAGATGCAGAAGCGAGGATTTCAGAAGCAAATGCTGTGAGTGAATTAGCTCGTAAAAAGCATTTTTATTTTCTTTTATCTTTCTGCCAGTCTTGGGGCTTGAATTCATGGCCTGAGCACTGTCCTCGGGTTTTCTCAAGTCTATCCCTCTGTCTCTTGAGCCACAGTGCCACATCTAGATTTTCTATCTATGTGATACTGAGCAATCAAACCCAGATCTTCATGGATGCTAGGCAAGCACTCTACCACTATGCCAAACTCTCAACCCTGACATAGTAATTATAAAGTCATCATCATCATCATATCAAAATATCCTTTCTCCTACAAAGAATGAACACTTATCTATGTGTGCAATCCTTTTTTTTAATTTCACTAATTCTTCTGTGTTTTTCCCTCTTGCATTTTTTACACATGACAACAAAGCTAATCATCAGGAAAAAATTGATTAGGATACAGAAACCTAATAATATCCTAGTAGATTGACGACAAAAATATGTGCAACATGCCCTGTGTGTTTGACCTAGTGGTAGAGTCCTTGGCTACCGCGCAAAAAGACTCAGGTTTGATTCCTCATTACCACATACATAGAAAACGCTGCAAGTGGTGCTCTGGCTCGGTGGGACAGGGAATGCCAAAAGAAAGCCCAAGAACAATGTTCACACTCTGAGGTCAAGTCCCAAGACTAGCAAAAAAAAAAAATTCAACAAGGGGCAAAATGCAGGCAGAGATGGCACTTTGAAGCAAATGTTTTGTAAAGGATGAGGGCAACATTGACCCTTAAGTTTGGATCTTATCTAAGAAAGGCTCCTTGAGCCTGAGACCAGACTTGTAGTTGGGCCTAGTGGAAGACATTGGGATTGGACAAACAAGGAGTGCTGTTTACTACATCCACATGTGTATTGTGAGATTGGAGGAGAGATTCAGCCTCCAGTATGTCTTTGGTGAGGTCTTCTGTGAGCCAGGATCTTTGGTCATTGGGCCCTGAACGGTGACCCTGCCTCCCTCACAATGGAACAGAATATGGAACCCTGGTAACCAAGCCACTGTAACTAACAACCAACTCAAGCCAGCTCACTTGGCCTGTGGCTCAGGAGGAAGAAAGATGTTGCTGTGCTGTTGCCAAACTTCAGGAAACTCGAGTCTCAGGCATGGAAGTTGTGGTTGTCGTACTCGAAGATGTACATGCTAGATCATTGCCAAGACACAAATCCAGTATAACAGGCCTTTCTCTAAGAAGAAGGCGAGGAAAATCCAGGGCAACCAGATGAGGTATATTTCTAAGAAGAAATGTATTTGACCCCATCATCCTTCCCACACTCTAAAACTTTTTTTTAATTCTTTTTATTGTAATTAGTAAAAGGGTTACATGATATTTGCCAGATAGAAGGTGCATTAATTCACATACATTGATACCCTTTCACATGTGGTGGTACCCATTTCCCTCTAACCCCACACCCCCCACCCGTCTTGGTATTCCCCCCTTCCCTATCAAATTTCAAATCTCCAAATACAAATAAATTCAATATATCAGATAACAAAGTGAGATACTATACCAATATGGGATAACCAAGGGACAGCAAAGGAGATGAGAGACAACATAGTACATTAAGGACAACAATCATTCATTATGTGGCTTTTGTTTCAATATCCTGGAGGTTATTTCAATTAGCTTCACATTATATGGCCTTATATATGGCCTTTTGCTCTATTGCAAATTTCTGCTAGTAGAGCCCAAGGTTTCTACTGATTATGACAAATGAGGGAAACCACTGAGCCTAAGTTCCTTTGAGTGTGGCTTACTTCACTTAATATGATTTGTTCTAAGTCTTTCCATTTCCTAACAAATGGGGCGATGTCATTCTTTCGGACAGCAGCATAGAATTCCATTGTGTACAAATACCACAACTTGTAGATCCACTCATCAACCTAGGGACATCTGGGTCAGTTCCATATCTTTACTATGGTGAATAGTGCTGCAATGAACATTGATGTGCTAGTGGGTTTAGTATGCCCTTGTTTCTGGATTGTTGGGTAAATGCCAAGTAGTGGAATTGCTGGGTCATAGCGGAGTTCTATGTTTAGCCTTTTGAGGCACTGCCACACTGCTATCCATACTGGTTGAACGAGTTTGCACTCCCACCAACAGTGTAGTAGTGATCCCTCCTGGCCAAATCACCTCCAGCATCTGTTGTCATTCGTTTTCCTGATCCTGGCCATTCTAACTGGAGTGAGGTGGAATCTTAGAGTTCTTTTGATATGCAATTCTTTTATGACCAGAGATGTTGAGCATTTCTTCATGTGTCTATAGGCCATTTTTGTTTCTTCTTCAGAGAAGACTCTCTTTAAGTCTTTGTCCCATTTTTTAATGGGATGGGTGTTACTTTGGAGGTTAGTTTTGGAGTGATTCAATTTATGAGTTGTTGATATATTTTAGATATGAGGCCTTTGTCCGTTGTTTGGTTGGTGAAGATCTTCTCCCACTCTGTAGGCTTCCTGATTAGTTTACTAGCTATATCCGTTGCCATACAAAAGCTCTGCAGTTTAATGCGGTCCCGCTTATCCAACCTTCCTCTGATTTGTTGTGATTCTTGGTCCTTATTAAGAAAGTTTCGACCTGTGCCAAGGAGGCCTAGTGTATCTCCTATTCCTTCCTTTTCAGTGTGTCAGCTTTTACCTCCAGGTCTTTGATCCATTTGGAGTTAATTCTAGTGCAAGGTGACAAAGAAGGATCCAACTTTAGTTTTCTGCAGGTGCTTAACCAGTTCTGCCAGCATAACTTGTTGAAGAGGCTATCTTTCTTCCATTCTATTTTTTTGGCTTCCTTGTCAAAGATTAGGTGTCCATAGGTCTGTGGTTTAATATTGGGTCCGCACTTCTATTCCATTGGACTTCAGGCCTGTTCTTGTGCCCGTACCAAGCTGTTTTGAGAATTATAGCTCTGTAATAGAGTCTAAAGTTTGGAATTGAAATTCCTCCAGCGCTGCACTGTCAGCTAAGAAGTGTTTTTGCTATACGGGGTCTTTTATTATTCCATATGAAATTTTGAATTGCCTCTTCTATTTCTTTAAAGAATGACGTTGGGATGTTGATGGGTATTGCATTGAATCTGTAGATAGCCCTTGGCAAGATTGTCATTTTCACAATGTTGATTCTTCCAATCCAGGAGCATGGGAGGTTTTTCCATTTCCTTCGTTCTGCTTTAAGTATAATACTAGCAGTGGGTTTCTCATACACAGCCTTCATTACATTGAGAAATGTTCCATGGAGTCCTAGTTTCTCCACATCTTTTAACATAAAGGGGTTTTGGATCCTGTCAAATGCCTTTTCCGCCTCTATTGAGACAATCATGTGATTTTTGTCCTTGCTCCTGTTGATGTGTTGAATTATATTAATTGATTTGTGTATGTTGAACCAGCTTTGCCTCCCTGTGATGAATCCAGTTTGATCATAGTGTATAATTTTTTGATGAGTTGTTGTAGACGGTTGGCCAGTATTTTGTTGAGAAGTTTTGCATCGATGTTCATCAAAGAAATGGGTCTATAGTTCTCTTTCTTTGATGAATCTCTGTCTGGTTTGGGGATGAGGGATATACTGGCTTCACAAAATGAGTTTGGTAAACCACCTTCATTTTCAATTTCGTTGAAGAGCTTGAGGAGTATTGGTGTGAGCTCTGCTTTGAAGACCTTATAGAATTCAGCTGTGAATCCATCTGGCCCTGGGCTCTTTTTAAGTGGAAGTTGTCTAATTACCATTTCTATTTCAGAGCTTCAAATAGGCCTGTTGAGTTGGGTTAGCTCTCCTTGGTTCAGTGTGGGTATGTTAATATTGTCTAGGAATTCATCCATTTCTTCTAGATTCTCAAATTTGTTGGCGTGAAGGTTTGAGAAGTATTCCCTCATGATATTCTGGATCTTGGTAATTTCTGTCGTGATATTACCATTTTCATCTGAGCTTTTGGGCAGGCCCATCCAGATACAAAAAGCTTTTAGAACCCCAAACAGACCTGACCACAAAAGAACATCCCACCGTCACATTGTGATCCCAACTGGATCAATAGAGACGAAAGAAAAGATCCTAAAGGCAGCCAGGGAAAAGGGATCAGTAACTTATAAAGGCAAACCAATCAGAATAACCCCAGATTTCTCAGCAGAGACCATGCAAGCACAAAGCAAAAGCTGCAACAATATGTCGAAACAAAACCAGTACTAGAGAGAATTCTCAAAGATGCTCTATACATAGAAAACCAAAATAAATGCAATATAGGGAAAGAAATGGCACCTAAAGAGCATACCATCTAAGGACCACAAGAACTGTCAAGACAGGCCATACTAAAAGCTTTTAAAAATGGTAGGCACTAATAAATATCTCTCAATCCTAACTCTCAATATCAATGGACTTAGCTCTCCAATTAAACGGCATAGGCTGTCTAGTTGGATCAAAAAGCAAGAGCCATCGTTCTGCTGTCTTCAAGAGACACATCTTACCCAAAAACAATCATCTTTTGAAAGTGAGAGGTTGGAATAAACTCTATCAAGCTAACTGCCCCCATAAACAGGCTGCAGTTGCCATCCTCATATCAGATACAATAGACTTCAAACTAAAATTAGTAAGAAAAGACAAAGAAGGTTACTACATACTACTAAAGGGATCTTTCCTCCAGGAAGACATAACGATCCTAAACATTCACACACCCAATCCCGGAGCTCCAAACTTCATCAAGCAAACTTTACTTACACTGAGACCATACATAGATCGAAATACAGTGATTGTTGGTGAGTTTAACACACCACTCTCACCTATCGACAGATCAACAAGGCAAAAACTCAACAGAGAAACCTTGGAACTGAACAACTACATAGACCAATTAGAACTAACAGACATCTGCAGAATATGCCACCAAGTAACAACACAATATACGTTTTCCTCAGCAGCACATGGAACATTTTCCAAAATAGACCACATCTTAGGCCATAAAACAAACCTGGACAGATTCAGAAACACTGAAATTATTCCATGCACACTCTCAGACCATAAAGGCATCAAATTGGAACTGAACACACATGTCCTGTAACTCATGGAGACTGCACAACACATTGTTGAATCAAAAACAATGGGTAATCGAAGAGATCAGAACAGATATCCAACTGTTTATGAAATTTAACAATAAGGAGCACACAAATATCAACTACTTAGGGACACAACAAAGGCAGTACTCAGAGGAAAATTTATAGCGCTGAGTGCCTACAACAGCAAGTTGGAAAAATGGCAAACCAACTAGTTAATGTCTCACTTTAACCTCCTGGAAAAAGAGCAACAAACCAACCCTAAACCCATTAGGAGAAAGCCAGTTATTAAAATCAAAGCAGAATTAACTGATTTGGAATAAAAAAACCTATAGAATCAATCAACAAAACAAGGAGTTGGTTCTTTGAAAGAATTAACAAAATTGACAAGCCCTTAGCAAATCTTACCAAAAAAACAAGAGAGCATATCGAAATAAACAAAATCACAGATGAAAATGGTAATATCACGACAGAAATTACCAAGATCCAGAATATCATGAGGGAATACTTCTCAAACCTTTACGCCAACAAATTTGAGAATCTAGAAGAAATGGATGAATTCCTAGACAATATTAACATACCCACACTGAACCAAGAAGAGCTAACCCAACTCAACAGGCCTATTTCAAGCTCTGAAATAGAAATGGAAATTAGACAACTTCCACTTAAAAAGAGCCCAGGGCCAGATGGATTCACAGCTGAATTCTATAAGGTCTTCAAAGCAGAGCTCACACCAATATTCCTCAAGCTCTTCAACGAAATTGAAAATGAAGGTTGTTTACCAAACTCATTCTGTGAAGCCAGTATATCCCTCATCCCCAAACCAGACAGAGTTTCATCAAAGAAAGAGAACTATAGACCCATTTCTTTGATGAACATCGATGCAAAACTTCTCAACAAAATACTGGCCAACCGTCTACAACAACTCATCAAAAAATTATACACTATGATCAAACTGGATTCATCACAGGGAGGCAAAGCTGGTTCAACATACACAAATCAATTAATATAATTCAACACATCAACAGGAGCAAGGACCAAAATCACATGATTGTCTCAATAGATGCGGAAAAGTCATTTGACAAGATCCAAAACCCCTTTATGTTAAAAGATGTGGAGAAACTAGGACTCCATGGAACATTTCTCAATGTAATAAAGGCTGTGTATGAGAAACCCACTGCTAGTATTATACTTAATGGTGAAAATCTAAAGCCATTCCCTCTAAAATCAGGAACGAGGCAAGGATGCCCACTCTCTCCACTCCTTTCTAACGTAGTACGAAATTTCCTAGGCAGTGCAATAAGGCAAGAAGCAAGCATAAAGGGGATCCACGTAGGGAAAGAGGAAAAAAACTATCCCTCTTTGCAGACGACATGATTCTGTATTTAAAGAATCCTATAGACTCTACTCCCAAGCTCCTTGAGCTGATTCAAAGCTTTGGAAGGGTAGCAGGCCATAAAATCAACCCTCACAAGTCAAGTGCCTTCCTTTACGCCAAAAGTGAGAGGAACGAGGCAATAATCAGGAAAGAAACTCCTTTCACAATAGCCTCAAAGAAAATACAGTACCTAGGAATTAGCTTAACTAAGAATGTAAAGGACCGTTTAGATGAAAACTTTAAAACCCTAAAAAAGGAAATTAAAGCAGAACGAAGGAAATGGAAAAACCTCCCATGGTCCTGGATTGGAAGAATCAACATTGTGAAAATGACAATCTTGCCAAGGGCTCTCTACAAATTCAATGCAATACCCATCAACATCCCATTGTCATTCTTTAAAGAAATAGAAGAGGCAATTTAAAATTTCATATGGAATAATAAAAGACCCCGTACAGCAAAAACACTTCTTAGCGCTAGAAGAATTTCAATTCCAAACTTTAGACTCTATTACAGAGCTATAATTCTCAAAACAGCTTGGTACTGGCACAAGAACAAGCCTGAAGTGCAATGGAATAGAACTGCGGTCCCAGATATTAAACCACAGACCTATGGCCACCTAATCTTTGACAAGGGAGCCAAAAAAATAGAATGGAAGAAAGATAGCCTCTTCAACATGTTGTGCTGGCAGAACTGGTTAAGCACCAGCAGAAAACTAAAGTTGGATCCTTCTTTGTCACCTTGCACTAGAATTAACTCCAAATGGATCAAAGACGTGGAGGTAAAACTGACACACTGAAAAGTTTACAGGAAGGAATAGGAGATACACTAGGCCTCCTTGGCACAGGTTGAAACTTGCTTAATGAAGACCAAGAATCACAACAAATCAGAGAAAGGCTGGATAAGTGGGACTGCATTAAACTGCAGAGCTTTTGTATGGCAACGGATATAGCTAGTAAACTAATCAGGAAGCCTACAGAGTGGGAGAAGATCTTCACCAACCAAACAACGAACAAAGGCCTCATATCTAAAATATATCAACAACTCAAAAAATTGAATCACTCCAAAACTAACCTCCAAAGTAACACCCATCCCATTAAAAAATGGGCCAAAGACTTAAAGACATTCTTCTCTGAAGAAGAAACAAAAATGGCCTATAGACACATGAAGAAATGCTCAACATCTCTGGTCATAAAAGAATTGCATATCAAAAGAACTCTAAGATTCCACCTCACTCCAGTTAGAATGGCCAGGATCAGGAAAACGAATGACAACAGATGCTGGAGGGGATGTGGCCAGGTGGGATCACTACTACATTGTTGGTGGGAGTGCAAACTCGTTCAACCACTATGGAAAGCAGTGTGGCAGTGCCTCAAAAGGCTAAACATAGAACTCCCCTATGACCCAGCAATACCACTACTTGGCATTTACCCAACAATCCAGACACAAGGGCATACTAACCCAGTAGCACAACAATGTTCATTGCAGCGCTATTCACCATAGCAAAGATATGGAACCAACCCAGATGTCCCTCAGTTGATGAGTGGATCAACAAGTTGTGGTATTTGTACACAATGGAATTCTATGCTGCTGTCAGAAAGAATGACATCGCCCCATTTGTTAGGATATGGAAAGACTTAGAACAAATCATATTAAGTGAAGTAAGCCAGACTCAAAGGAACTTAGGCTCAGTGGTTTCCCTCATTCGTCATAATCAGTAGCAACCTTGGGCTCTACTAGCAGAGATTTGCAATAGAGCAAAAGGCCATATATAAGGCCATATAATGTGAAGCTAATTGAAAGGACCTCCAGGACATTGAAACAAAAGCCATATAATGAATGATTGTTGTCCTTAATGTACTATGTTGTCTCTCATCTTCTTTGCTGTCCCTTGGTTATCCCATATTGGTATAGTATCTCACTTTGTTATCTGATATATTGAATTTATTTGTATTTGGATATTTGAAATTTGATAGGGAAGGGGGGAAAACCAAGAAGTGTGGGAGGTGTGGGGTTGGAGGGAAATGTGTACCAAGACATGTGAAAGGGTATCAATGTATATGAATTAATGCACCTTGTACCTGGCAAATAACATGTAACCCTTTTAATAATTACAATAAAAAAATGGAAAAAAAAGAAAGTTGTAGTGTGTGGGGAGGATGATGGGGTCAAATACATTTCTTCTTAGAAATTTACCTCATCTGGTTGCCCTGGATTTTCCTGGCATTCTTCTTAGAGAAAGGCCTGTTATATTGGATTTGTGGCTTGGCAAAGATCTAGCATGTACATCTTCGAGTAAGACATCCACAACTTCCATGCCTGAGACTCGAGATTCCTCACCTTTGGCAACAGCACAGCAACATCTTTCTTCCTCCTGAGCCACAGGACAAGTGAGCTGCCTTGAGTTGGTTGTTAGTTACAGTGGCTTGGTTACCAGGGTTCCATATTCTGTTCCATTGTGAAGGAGGCAGGGTCACCTTTCAGGGCCCAATGACCAAAGATCCTTGCTCACAGAAGACCTCACCAAAGACATACTGGAGGCTGAATCTCTCCTCCAATCTCACAACATACATGTGGATGTAGTAAACAGCACACCTTATTTGTCCATTCCCAATTTCTTCCACTAGGCCCAACTACCAGTCTGGTCTCAGGCTCAAGGAGCCTTTCTTAGGTAAGATCCAAACTTAAGGGTCAATATTGCCCTCATCCTTTACAAAACATTTGCTTCAAAGTGCCTTCTCTGCCTGCATTTTGCCCCTTGTCAATTTTTTTTTGTTTTTGCTAGTCTTGTGACTTGACCTCAGAGTGTGAACATTGTTATTGGGCTTTCTTTAGGCTTTAGCTGTCCCATCTAGCCACAGCACCACTTGCAGCGTTTTCTATGTATGTGGTAATGAGGAATCAACCTGAGTCTTTTTGCGTCGTAGCCAAGGACTCTACCACTAGGTCAAACACACAGGGCATTTGCACATATTTTTGACGTCAATCTACTAGGATATTATTAGGTTTCTGTTTCCTAATCAATTTTTTCCTGATGATTAGCTTTGCTGTCATGTGTAAAAATTGCAAGAGGGAAAGACACAGAAGAATTAGTGAAATTTAAAAAAAAAGCATTACACATATAGATAAGTGTTCATTCTTTGTAGGAGAAAGGATATTTTGATATGACGATGATGACTTTATAATTACTATGTCAGGGTTGAGAGTGTGGCATAGTGGTAGAGTGCTTGCCTAGCATCCATGAAGATCTGGGTTTGATTGCTCAGTATCACATAGATAGAAAATCTAAATGTGGCACTGTGGCTCAAGTGGCAGAGGGCTAGACTTGAGAAAATCCAAGGACAGTGCTCAGGCCCTGAATTCAAGCCCCAAGACTGGCAGAAAGATAAAAGAAAATAAAAATGCTTTTTACGAGCTAATTCACTCACAGCATTGGCTTCTGAAATCTTCACTTGTGCATCTTGTGAAATACCCCTTTCCCTCAACGTAGACAAGAAAAACAGATCCATCCCATGGTCCACTGTGCGGCCACTGGTTGGGCTAAGAGCTAGTCGTGCAGCAACACATAAGTTTTACTCTAATACTTTCCAAACTTTGTACTCAAATATGCTACCTACTTACCAACTTACGTCAGTTATCCTTATGCTATACCTTTTCTTCATGACTACAATATTCTTACACTCCTACGTTAATCCTCTTGTACTTCCCCTGACCTCTCTCATTCTTTTTTTTCTATCTCTGGACCTCTCCTCTTATTTCAACCCTTATACTGCACAGATGTACACTTGATGGCTGTTGAGCAATATTGTATATGTAGGTGGTTAATTATTCTCTAGGCTCAGAGAGACTTAAAGACAATAGAGATTGGATTGAGAGGCTTTTGGTTTTGGGTATAAATCGCTTATCAGTGGTTGTCTTAGACTGGTCTGTAAGTGCACAAAAAGAAAGAGTGATAATACCAATCAAAACTTGTGAACATCTAGTGTCTGCCAGCTACAGAGGTCTAGGTTGGTTATATCTGAAAAACTATAATCGTATTTAGTAGTAATCCTGCTCCCATTTTCAAATGGGCAGAACAAGAAACTCAAGAAAAATGTCAAATCAAGAAACAACATCCCCCACCCAATGTAAACAGACAATGGAACAGTCACTGGCAAACCTAGAGGAGAGTCTTCCAAGTGCTACACAAATGCAATTGATAAACATCATTAATGAAAAATGTGAAAATATAAAGAAAGAGATAATGGAGGAAGCCAAAGCTGAACAAGAGGAAAGCACAAACAAGGTGATAAGTGAAAAAGAAGAAGCCATAAAGGAGGCCATAATAAAGGTTTTTCAAAGAAAGATGGATAAATTCATAGAATCCACAAGTAAAAATGTGACCAAACTCCAGCAAATGTCCAAAGAAAATAAAGCTACTGAGCTAAGCACTCAAAAGGAAATCAAGGAGATAAAGAAATCCATACATGATCTAAAAGAAGAGATGCAAGGCATCAAAAGTGAGGAATTAGAAGCAAGGGCGATCAAAAATAAAGTAGATAGCTGTGATAGCAGGTTAGACAATGCAGAGGAGAGAATTTCCGGGGCTGAAGATAATTTAGTTATTATAGAGAAAGAACAGAAAATGAGTCAATCCAAATCTAGGAAAATTGAGAGAGCGCTTCAGGAGGTCCAAGATACAATTAGGAATACTAATTTAAGGCTAGTTGGTATTGAGGAGGGCGTGGAGAAAGAGGTCAATGGTATTGGAAATATACTTCAGGGAATCATCTCAGAGAATTTCCCAAATATCCAGAAGGGCAGGCCCATCCAGACACGAGAAGCTTTTAGAACCCCAAACAGACCTGACCAGAAAAGAACATCCCACCGCCACATTGTGATGCGAACTGGATCAATAGAAACGAAAGGGAAGATCCTAAAGGCAGCCAGGGAAAAGGGATCAGTAACCTATAAAGGCAAACCAATCAGAATAACCCCAGATTTCTCAGCAGAGACCATGCAAGCACGAAGTGACTGGAAGCATATATGTCATGCCCTTAAATCAAATAACTACCAACCAAGAATACTGTAGCCAACTAAGCTCTCATTCATAACTGAGCGAACAATAAAAACATTCCATTCCAGGGAAAAGCTGCAACAATATGTCGAAACAAAACCAACACTACAGAGAATTCTCAACGATTCTCTATACATAGAAAACCAAAATAAATGCAATATAGGGAAAGAAATGGCACCTAAACAGCATACAATCTAAGGACCACAAGAACTGTCAAGACACAGGCACTACTAAAACTTTTAAAAATGGTAGGCACTAATAAATATCTCTCAATCCTAACTCTCAATATCAATGGACTTAACTCTCCAATTAAACAGCATAGGCTGTCTAGTCGGATCAAAAAGCAAGAGCCATCGTTCTGCTGTCTTCAAGAGACACATCTTACCCCAAAACAATCATCTTTTGACAGTGAGAGGTTGGAATAAACTCTATGAAGCTAACTGCCTCCATAAACAGGCTGGAGTTGCCATCCTCATATCAGATACAATAGACTTCAAACTAAAATTAGTAAGAAAAGACAAAGAAGGTTACTACATACTACTAAAGGGATCTTTCCTCCAGGAAGACATAACGATCCTAAATATTTACACACCCAATCCCGGAGCTCCAAACTTCATCAAGCAAACTTTACTTACACTGAAACCATACATAGATCGAAATACAGTGATTGTTGGTGAGTTTAACACACCACTCTCACCTATGGACAGATCAACAAGGCAAAAACTCAACAGAGAAATCTTAGAACTGAACAACTATATAGACCAAGTAGATCTAACAAACATCTGCAGAATATTCCACCAAGTAACAACACAATATACGTTTTTCTCAGCAGCACATGGAACATTTTCCAAAATATACCACATCTTAGGCCATAAAACAAACCTGGACAGATTCAGAAACACTGAAATTATTCCATGCACACTCTCAGACCATAAAGGCATCAAATTGGAACTGAACACACATGTCCACCAACGAAAACCCTGTAACTCATGGAGACTGAACAACACATTGTTGAATCAAAAACAATGGGTAATCGATGAGATCAGAACAGATATCCAACTGTTTATGAAATTTAACAATAAGGAGCACGCAAATATCAACTCCTTAGGGACACAACAAAGGCTGTACTCAGAGGAAAATTTATAGTGCTGAGTGCCTACAACAGCAAGTTGGAAAAATGGCAAACCAACTAGTTAATGTCTCACTTTAACCTCCTGGAAAAAGAGCAACAAACCAACCCTAAACCCATTAGGAGAAAGCAAATTATTAAAATCAAAGCAGAATTAAATGATTTGGAATAAAAAAAACCTATAGAAAAAATCAACAAAACAAGGAGTTGGTTCTTTGAAAGAATTAACAAAATTGACAAGCCCTTAGCAAATCTTAACAAAAAAACAAGAGAGCATATCGAAATAAACAAAATCGCAGATGAAAATGGTAATATCACGACAGAAATTACCAAGATCCAGAATATCATGAGGGAATACTTCTCAAACCTTTACGCCAACAAATTTGAGAATCTAGAAGAAATGGATGAATTCCTAGACAATATTAACATACCCACACTGAACCAAGAAGAGCTAACCCAACGCAACAGGCCTATTTCAAGCTCTGAAATAGAAATGGAAATTAGATAACTTCCACTTAAAAAGATCCCAGGGCCAGATGGATTCACAGCTGAATTCTATAAGGTCTTCAAAGCAGAGCTCACACCAATACTCCTCAAGCTCTTCAACGAAATTGAAAATGAAGGTTCTTTACCAAACTCATTCTGTGAAGCCAGTATATCCCTCATCCCCAAACCACACAAAGATTCATCAAAGAAAGAGAACTATAGACCCATTTCTTTGATGAACATCGATGCAAAACTTCTCAACAAAATACTGGCCAACCGTCTACAACAACTCATCAAAAAAATTATACACTATGATGAAACTGGATTCATCACAGGGAGGCAAAGCTGGTTCAACATACACAAATCAATTAATATAATTCAACACATCAACAGGAGCAAGGACAAAAATCACATGATTGTCTCAATAGATGCGGAAAAGGCATTTGACAAGATCCAAAACCCCTTTATGTTAAAAGGTGTGCAGAAACTAGGAATCCATGGAACATTTCTCAATGTAAAAAGGCTGTGTATGAGAAACGCACTGCTAGTATTATACTTAATGGTGAAAATCTAAAGCCATTCCCTGTAAAATCAGGAAGGAGACAAGGATGCCCAATCTCTCCACTCCTTTCTAACATAGTACTAAATTTCCTAGGCAGTGCAATAAGGCAAGAAGCAAACATAAAGTGGATCCAAGTAGGGAAAGAGGAAATAAAACTATCCCTCTTTGCAGATGACATGATTCTATATTTAAAGAATCCTATAGACTCTACTCCCAAGCTCCTTGAGCTGATTCAAAGCTTTGGAAGTGTACCCGGACATAAAATCAATCCTCACAAATCAATTGCCTTCCTTTACGCCAACAGTGAGAGGAACGAGGCAATAATCAGGAAAGAAACTCCTTTCACAATAGCCTCAAAGAAAATAAAGTACCTAGGAATTAGCTTAACTAAGAATGTAAAGGACCGTTTACATGAAAACTTTAAAACACTAAAAAAGGAAATTTAAGCAGAAATAAGGAAATGGAAAACCTCCCATGCTCCTGGATTGGAAGAATTAGCATTGTGAAAATGACAACCTTGCCAAGGGCTATCTACAAATTCAATGCAATACCCATCTACATCCCAATGTTATTCGTTAAAGAAATAGAAGAGGCAATTCAAAATTTCATATGGAATAATAAAAGACCCCGTAAGCAAAAACACTCCTTAGCAGAAAGAACAGCGCTGGAGGAATTTCAATTCTAAACTTTAGACTCTATTACAGAGCTATAATTCTCAAAAAAGCTTGGTACGGGCACAAGAACAGGCCTGAAGTCCAATGGAATAGAACTGCGGACCCAGATATTAAACCACAGACCTATGGCCAGCTAATCTTTGACAAGGGAGCCAAAAAAATAGAATGGAAGAAAGATAGCCTCTTCAAGAAGTTGTGCTGGCAAAACTGGTTAAGCACCTGCAGAATACTAAAGTTGGATCCTTCTTTGTCACCTTGCACTAGAATTAACTCCAAATGGATCAAAGACCTGGAGGTAAAAGCTGACACACTGAAAAGTTTACAGGAAGGAATAGGAGATACACTAGGCCTCCTTGGCACAGGTCGAAACTTTCTTAATAAGGACCAAGAATCACAACAAATCAGAGAAAGGCTGGTTAAGTGGGACTGCATTAAACTGTAGAACTTTTGAATGGCAACGGATAGAGACAGTAAACTAATCAGGAAGCCTACAGAGTGGGAGAAGATCTTCACCAACCAAACAACGGACAAAGGCCTCATATCTAAAATATATCAACAACTCAAAAAATTGAATCACTCCAAAACTAACATCCAAAGCAACACCCATCCCATTAAAAAATGGTCCGAAGTCTTAAAGAGAGTCTTCTCTGAAGAAGAAACAAAAATGGCCTATAGACACATGAAGAAATGCTCAACATCTCTGGTCATAAAAGAATTGCATATCAAAAGAACTCTAAGATTCCACCTCACTCCAGTTAGAATGTCCAGGATCAGGAAAACGAATGAAACAGATGCTGGAGGGGATGTGGCCAGGAGGGATCACTACAACACTGTTGGTGGGAGTGCAAACTCGTTCAACCACTATGGAAAGCAGTGTGGCAGTGCCTCAAAAGGCTAAACATAGAACTCCCCTATGACCCAGCAATTCCACTACTTGGCATTTACCCAACAATCCAGAAACAAGGGCATACTAAACCCACTAGCACAACAATGTTCATTGCAGCGCTATTCACCATAGCAAAGATATGGAACCAACCCAGATGTCCCTCAGTTGATGAGTGGATCAACAATCTGTGGTATTTGTACACAATGGAATTCTATGCTGCTGTCAGAAAGAATGACATCGCCCCATTTGTTAGGATATGGAAAGACTTACAACAAATCATATTAAGTGATGTAAGCCAGACTCAAAGGAACTTAGGCTCAGTGGTTTCCCTCATTCATCATAATCAGTAGAAACCTTGGGCTCTACTAGCAGAGATTTGCAATAGAGCAAAAGGCTATAAGGCCATATAATGTGAAGCTAATTGAAAGGACCTCCAGGATATTGAAACAAAAGCCATATAATGAATGATTGTTGTCCTTAATGTACTATGTTGTCTCTCATCTCCTTTGCTGTCCCTTGGTTATCCCATATTGGTATAGTATCTCACTTTGTTATCTGATATATTGAATTTATTTGTATTTGGATATTTGAAATTTGATAGGGAAGGGGGGAAAACGAAGACGGGTGGGGGGTGTGGGGTTGGAGGGAAATGGGTACCAACACATGTGAAAGGGTATCAATGTATGTGAATTAATGCACCTTCTATCTGGCAAATATCATGTAACCCTTTTACTAATTACAATAAAAAAATTTAAACAGAAAAGAAAGTTGAAGTGTGTGGGGAGGATGATGGGGTCAAATACATTTCTTCTTAGAAATATACCTCATCTGGTTGCCCTGGATTATCCTGGCATTCTTCTTAGAGAAATGCCTGTTATACTGGATTTGTGGCTTCGATATGATCTAGCATGTACATCTTCGAGTAAGACATCCACAACTTCCATGCCTGAGACTCGAGTTTCCTGACCTTTGGCAACAGCACAGCAACATCTTTCTTCCTCCTGAGCCACAGGCCAAGTGAGCTGGCTTAAGCTGGTTGTTAGTTACAGTGGCTTGGTTACCAGGGTTCCATATTCTGTTCCATTGTGAGGGAGGCAGGGTCACCTTTCAGGGCCCAATGACCAAAGATCCTTGCCCACAGAAGACCTCAACAAAGACATACTGGAGGCTGAATCTCTCCTCCAATCTCACAATATACATGTGGATGTAGTAAACAGTACACCTTATTTGTCCAATCTCAATGTCTTCTGCTAGGCCCAGCTACCATTCTGGTCTCAGGCTCAAGGACCCTTTCTTAGGTAAGATCCAAACTTAAGGGTCAATATTGCCCTCATCCTTCACAAAACATTTGCTTCACAGTGCTTTCTCTGCCTGCATTTTGCCCCTTGTCGATATTTTTTTTGCTTTTGCTAGTCTCGGGACTTGACTTCAGAGTGTGAACATTTTTCTTGGGCTTTCTTTATACTTTAGTTGTCCCACCGAGCCACAGCACCACTTGCAGCGTTTTCTATGTATGTGGTAATGAGGAATCAAACCTGAGTCTTTTTGCGTGGTAGCCAAGGACTCTACCACTAGGTCAAACACACAGGGCTTCTTGCACATATTTTTGACGTCAATCTACTAGGATATTATTATGTTTCTGTATCCTAATCAATTTTTTCCTGAAGATTAGCTTTGCTGTCATGTGTAAAAAATGCAAGAGGGAAAAACACAGAAGAATTAGTGAAATTTAAAAAAAAGCATTACACACATAGATAAGTGTTCATTCTTTGTAGGAGAAAGGATATTTTGATATGATGATGATGACTTTTTAATTACTATGTCAGGGTTGAGAGTTTGGCATAGTGGTAGAGTGCTTGCCTAGCATCCATGAAGATCTGGGTTTGATTGCTCAGTATCACATAGATAGAAAATCTAGACGTGGCACTGTGGCTCAAGTGGCAGAGGGCTAGACTTGAGAAACCCCGAGGACAGTGCTCAGGCCCTGAATTCAAGCCCCAAGACTGGCAGAAGGATAAAAGAAAATAAAAAATGCTTTTTACGAGCTAATTCACTCACAGAATTTGCTTCTGAAATCTTCGATTCTGCATCTTCTGAATTACCCCTTTCCCTCAACGTAGACAAGAAAAACACATCCATCCCATGGTCCACTGTGAGGCCACTGGTTGGGCTAAGAACTAGTCGTGCAGCAACACATAGGTTTTATTCTAATACTTTCCAAATTTTGTACTCAAATATGCTACCTACTTCCCAACTTAGGTCAGTTATCCTAATGCTATATGTTTTCTTCTTTACTACAATATTCTTACACTCCTACGTTAATCCTCTTGTACCTCCCCTGACCTCTCTCATTCTTTTTTTCTATCTCTGGACCTCTGCTCGTCTTTCAACCCTTATACTGCACGGATCTACACTTGATGGCTTGAGCAATATTGTATATGTGGGTGGTTAATTGTTCTCTAGGCTTAGAAGGACTTAAAGACAATAGAGATTGGATTGAGAGGCTTATTGTTTTGGGTATAAATCGCTTATCAGTGGTTGTATTAGACTGGTCTGTAAGTGCACAAAAAGAAAGAGTGATAATACCAATCAAAACTTGTGAACATCTAGTGTCTGCCAGCTACAGAGGTCTAGGTTGGTTATATCTGAAAAACTATAATCGTATTTAGTAGTAATCTTGCTCCCATTTTCAAATGGGCAGAACAAGAAACTCAAGAAAAATGTCAAATCAAGAAACAACATCCCCCACCCAATGTAAACAGACAATGGAACAGTCACTGGCACACCTAGAGGAGAGTCTTCCAAGTGCTACACAAATGCAATTGATAAACATCATTAATGAAAACTGTGAAAATATAAAGAAAGAGATAACGGAGGAAGCCATAGCTGAACAAGAGGAAAGTACAAACAAGGTGATAATGAAAAAGAAGAAGCCATAAAGGAGGCCATAATAAAGGTTTTTCAAAGAAAGATGGATAAATTCATAGAATCCACAAATAAAAACGTGACCAAACTCCTGCAAATGTCCAAAGAAAATAAAGCTACTGAGCTAACCACTCAAAAGGAAATCAAGGAGATAAAGAAATCCATACATGATCTAAAACAAGAGATGCAAGGCATCAAAAGTGAGCAATTAGAAGCAAGGGGGATGAAAAATAAAGTAGATAGCTTTGATAGCAGGTTAGACAATGCAGAGGAGAGAATTTTCAGGGCTGAAGATAATTGAGTTATTATAGAGAAAGAACAAAAAATGAGTCAATCCAAATCTAGGAAATAAGAAAGAGCGCTTCAGGAGGTCCTACATGCAATTAGGAAGCCTAATTTAAGGTAGTTGGTATAGAGGAGGGCGTGGAGAAAGAGGTCAATGGTATTGGAAATATACTTCAGGGAATCATCTCAGAGAATTTCCCAAATATCCAGAAGGGCAGGCCCATCCAGATACGAGAAGCTTTTAGAACCCCAAACGGACCTGACCAGAAAAGAACATCCCACCGCCACATTGTGATCTGAACTGATCAATAGAAACGAAAGAAAAAATCCTAAAGGCAGCCAGGGAAAAGGGATCAGTAACCTATAAAGGTAAACCAATCAGAATAACCCCAGTTTTCTCAGCAGAGACCATGCAAGCACGAAGTGACTGGAAGCATATATGTCATGCCCTTAAATCAAATAACTACCAACCAAGAATATTGTAGCCAGCTAAGCTCTCATTCATAACTGAGGGAACAATAAAAACATTCCATTCCAGGGAAAAGCTGCAACAATATGTCGAAACAAAACCAACACTACAGAGAATTCTCAAAGATGCTCTATACATAGCAAACCAAAATAAATGCAATATAGGGAAAGAAATGACACCTAAACAGCATACCATCTAACGACCACAAGAACTGTCAAGACACAGGCCCTACTAAAAGCTTTAAAAAATGGTAGGAACTAATAAATATCTCTCAATCCTAACTCTCAATATCAATGGACTTAACTCTCCAATTAAACGGCATAGGCTGTCTAGCTGGATCAAAAAGCAAGGGCCATTGTTCTAGTGACTTCAAGAGACACATCTTACTCAAAAACAATCATCTTTTGAAAGTGAGAGGTTGGAATAAACTCTATCAAGCTAACTGCCCCCATAAACAGGCTGGAGTTGCCATCCTCATATCAGATACAATAGACTTCAAACTAAAATTAGTAAGAAAAGACAAAGAAGGTTACTACATACTACTAAAGGGATCTTTCCTCCAGGAAGACATAACGATCCTAAATATTTACACACCCTTTTGAAGATTCTCAAAAGATTGAAGATTCTGCCAGTGTAAGTTAGATTCCGGCATTGATATTAAATAATGCAATGAGTAGGGATTTATATTTGAAATGTCACTGTTCACAAAAACTAACACACATTTGCTTAGTATTTGCTTTTGATTTCCCAAGAAGTTCAGTAAAAGCTAACATGTGTGGCATATATCGACTGGGAGAAATGATTCAGAATATATGACTCATTTGAACAGGAGTCAGTGAAAAGATACAGAAGCAGGATAACCATATTGTGATAATTTGTATCTTTTGCATATTTTGTGTTTGTTATTAATTCCATTTGTAGTGTACATTTCTAGGTAAAAACTTTTAAAATGTTTCCAAACAATTTGTTATTTCAACAGCCATAAAAGACATTATATGCCTGATAAAATTCACAGAATCCAAATTTTTCCACATTATTTTTTGTTTTTTGTTTTTTTTTGGTGGGTCATAGATTTGAACTCAGCCTGGGCACTATCCCTGAGCTCTTCAGCTCCAGGCTACAACCTTACCCTGGAGCCAAGGCCCACTTCCCATTTTCTAAAGGTAAATTGGAGATAAGTGTCTCAGGTCCTTTTGTGCCAGGATGGCTTTAAACCTTGATCCTCAGATCTCAGCCTCCTGAGTAGCTAGGATTATAGAAGTGAGCCACCACCCCATCATGCTCAGCTTTCTGGTTGTTTTTTAAACAAGCCCTTTGCCTGGAACTCGGTCTGAGCACTGTCCTTCAGCTTTCCTCAAGCCTAGTGATCTTCTACTTGAGCCACAGCACTACTTCTGGTTTTTTCTGTGTATGTGGTACTGCAGAATTGAACCTTCGTCTTCATACAAGCACTCTACAACTATGCCAAACTCCCAGCCCCTCCACATTAGTTTTTATGATAGATCTTTCCATGCATCTAGGATGGCTAGAAATCCTTCTTGAGTTTCCCAAGATCAGGGAGTATAGGTGTGTCCCATCCTGTGTGGCTACATAACCATTGTTTAGGGTACAGTTCTCTCTTCATTCTACCCATCTAGAGCAATTTTCATCTTCCATGTATAATCATTAAACATTCAGCTCCTGTTCCTCTCTAATCCATTCTCTGGAACCATCGTGCTTTTTGGCTCTAAGGGTTTGTTGATCCTTGGAAGCTCTGGAAGGGAAAACATACCCTAGCTCTTCCTTTATGACTGCTGTATTTTTAGTTTACTGTAATCAAGATTCATCTGTAAAATATAGTAAAATGTTCTTCCTTTTCAATGCATTGTTTTGCATGTTTCTATCTTTTGATTATTATTAATAGTTGTGAATGGATTCTCCACATATTTGTTCTAGTCTCTGCTTTCTCTTCCGTTAGGTACAAATCTAGAAATAGAAGTATTGGACCATATTTCTATGTAATTCTATATTTAGTACTTTTTTAGCACTCTCCACGCAATTTTTGATTGTTTTATATTCCTTGCAGAACTATTCCAAAGTTCTACTTCTTCTCACTACCTTCCCAGTAATAGTTAGACTTTGAAAGTTGTTTTTTTGTATGCGTATGTGTGTGTGTGTTTGTGTGTGTCTATGTGGATCGTTTTGTTTAAAAGTATATTTATATTAACATATTTAAAGTAATGATTTCATTGTAATTTTAATTTTTCTCATGAACTTCTTTCTACATTTTGAACTACTATTTCTATATATTCTTTTTAGAAAATCCTCTCCAATCTCCAATTTTTTTCCCTTTTTTTTGTGGGGTAGTGGGGAAAGTCATGGGGCTTGGACCTTGGGCCGTGAGCTCTTTAGTTTAAGGCTATTGTCCTACCCTGAGTATTGCCCCTCAGTTCTTCTGCTCACAGCTCCCTACCCCTCTTCTCATTATATACAGAAAAAAGGTCATCCTCAGTCTTTTTGAAAAAGTAAAACATACAGTAAATTTGTAGTATAAAACAGCAAGAAATAAATTTCTTGCTAGGTGCAGTGACTTCTCCCTATAATCCAACTACTCAGATATCAGGCTGATATCTAAAGATTTGGTTCAAAGCCAGCCTGGGCATTAGAAAGTCTATGAGACTCTCATCTACAGTTAACCACTAGAATATGAGAAATGGCACTGTGGCTTCATAGGTAGGGTGATAGCCTTGAGTTGAAGAGCTCAGGAACAGTGCCCAGGCCCAGAGTTCAAGCCTTACAAATCCCCCAGCCAAAAAAAAGAAAAAAAAGTTTCTTCCCCAAGTGATTATTATGCCAGACATAAAACATTAACATTCTGGGTGTACTTCACAGTATTATTACTTGATACCCTAAGATTTTGCAATATTCTCACAGTACCAGCATATGTCATCATATAATGTAGTTCCTTTTCAATGGAATAATTCCATTTATAACCTAAATCTAATCCTCCGACTTATTTTTGTCGATACCACAATTGCTCTACAATGATATGCCACAAGCCATTAAACATTTTATGGTGGGTAATTGGAAAGGAGTCTCATGGAATTTTGTGCCAGGCTGGCTTTGAACCATGGTCCTCAGATCTCAGTCTCCTGAGTAGCTAGGATGACAGGCGTGAGCCACCAACACCTGGCTTGCCTTTTTATTTTTTTGTGGGTCTTGGGACTTGAACTCTGGGCCTAGGCACCATCCCTAAGCTTTTCAGGTCAATATTTCATGTAAGTCTAAACATTTAAGTAAAGGAATAAAATTCCAACAAAAAAAAGAACACAATTCCAGACATGGTGTGTTTATAACTCGGTGCTAATTCTTGATGAAAATGTGCCATTCCAGAAGCTGGTGTCATTTGATGATGTAGCTGTGGATTTCAGCTGGGAGGAGTGGCAGAATCTGGACAATGCTCAGAGGACCCTGTACAGAGATGTAATGCTGGAGACCTACAGCAACCTGGTGTCCTTAGGTGAGCAAAAGTCAAATTCACTTGCAAGGCCAAGTGCCTTGTTATTTTGCAGATACGTGAATGTTTATCAAACTTTCAATACTATTTAAATGAAAGATTCCAGGCCCTGAGAAGTATCATTACTTTCTAAAGAAAACCTAAGGTAATTTTGTACTCATTCTTCAGGATACCTTCAGGATACTTTGACAACAGTTCTAAATTATGTTTCCTCTAATGGAGACGACATTCCAAACTTACACAGTAATTGTAAGTGGATAAACAATCCAGAATAGAATATATATCATTATTGGAAATAGGATCTACAAATCACTAAACAGTGAGTTTATAATGGAAACCTGGCACTAGGTGCAATGTTTCATGCCTGTAATCTTAAAATATTCAGGAGGAAGAAATCTAAGAATTCTAATTTGAAGCCAGCAATGGCATAAAAATTGCCATGAAACTCTATAACACCAAGTAACCTCTCAAAAATGTTAGTGGAGTGTCAAGAGTTTGACTTTGTGGTTGAGTGCTTGCCTAGCATGCATGAAGACCTATGCATGTAAGTGGAGCTGGGACTCAAACTGGTATTTTTCTAGCCTTGAGCAAGACAGCTAAGTTGATGCCATACAAAATGAATCCAGAACTGGGGAAAAGTCAACCATGGAGCCAGTGAGAAATGAGAAAAAAGATTTAATAGATAACTTGTGAGTAGGATGTCTGCGAACTTAAAGCAATGATGACACAGCATAAGCAATAATTCTCTACTGTTTCTAATTTACAGGGCCCTGTGTTCCCAAACCTGTATTAATTGACAAGCTAGAGCACTGTGCAGAACTCTGGGTTGGAAATTCCTCTGACAAGAATATCACAGGTGAGTGAATGCATGTTCATATTGATGTTGGAGCCCGAGCCCCATTGGTAAGTTCATGTTGTGATGTACTGAGCAATAATATCCTTAGTTACCCTAATTTCTGTGTGGAACCTATGGAATTCTTTGTGAATGAATCAAGAATCATTTTCTTTTCCCAATCCTATGCTTGGTCTCAGGGCCTGAGCATGGTCCTTGGGTTTTCTCAAGGCTAGCTCTCTACTTCTTGAGTCATAGCACCACTTCTGGCTTTTTCTTTGTATGTAGTACCAAGGAACTGAACCAGGTCTTTGTGCATGCTAGCCCAAACCCCCGGCACCAAGAATCATAGGGTGATATAATTAATTCTATGTGGCAGTAGAGTTAAAGTTAGATTTCTCTGTAGAAATCACTGTGAAACAAAATAAAATGAGAAAGCCATGGGTCCGTGGCTCATGCCTGTAGTATTAGCTAGTTAGGAGGCTGAGATCTGAGGACCAAGGTTCAAAGACTGACCTATCACAAAAACACCTTAGACTCTTCTCTCCAATGAACTAATAGAAAATGAGAAGTGGGGTTGAGGCTAAAGATATAGGGCAGTAGCCTTGAGCTGAAGAGCTCAGGAAGGACAGCCAGGTCTAGAATACAAGTCCCATGACTGCAAAACAAGAAAGAAAGAAAGAAAGAAAGAAAGAAAGAAAGAAAGAAAGAAAGAAAGAAAGAAAGAAAGAAAAAGAGAAAGAAGAAAGAGGGAAGAAAGTGGGAAGGAAGGAAAGGAAGAAAGAAAGAAAAAAGAAAGAAAGAAAGAAAGAAAGAAAGAAAGAAAGAAAGAAAGAAAGAAAGAAAGAAAGAAATTTCATTTCTTTAAAACTAAGACTATAAATGATTGAGCAAACAAGGAATAAGTCAGGGCATTATTCTCTGATAAGGATGATATCTTTTTGCTGGTAGGAAGAGACTGGCATTCAGAACCAGACCTTTCCACCAGAAATTGAGCCTAGTGGTAGAGTGCTTGCCTAGCATGCATAAAGACACAGGTTTGATTCCTTATTACCACATACATAGAAAAAGCCAGAAGAAATGACTTCATTGGTAGGGTTCTAGTCTTGCGAAAACCCAAGGACAATAGTTAGGTCTTAAGTTCAAACCCAGGAATGGAAGAAAAAAAACAACAAGAAAGTTTCAATCAACATAAGAAAATTAACTAGACAATGAGCTGGAGATTTTCTGGTCTTCCATGGTTCTGAGGGACAGGAGTGTTAGAAAAGGAATTTTTATAAGACTTCAAATGGAAAGAAACAAATTTCGAAATTCCCACAAATACCTAAATTGAGACTTTAGTGAGAAGTTGTAACTGAAGGGATATAGGTGTAAGTCCTTACTCTCAAGAATCGTTCTTGCTTGGATCAAAGGCAAACAGACATATAAACCAAACTTGTGGCCGCTGAATCTAGGAAAAATTCGTGTTCCTCACTTAATGGTTAAAAAGCAAACAGCATTGAAACTGGGTAAGGTAATCCTATCTGCTACTCAGGACCTGAGACTCTTATCTGTAGTTAACTCTAGAAAACAGGAAGTGGGGCTGTAGCTCAAGGATAGGGGTTATAGTCTTCTGCTGAAGTGTTCAGGGACAGGGCCGAGGCCTAAGAACTACAAAAAAAAGAAAAGAAAAGAAAAGAAAAGAAAGTTTTAAAAAGATGCAAAACAGCACAATATTTAGATTATTTCTCAAAAATAAAAGAAAGGCAGCTATTCCTCAATGTATAAACAAAACAGTATTTGAAAAAAAACAGCTGCAGGTATACTATAGGTAGTACTCAGCTTACCACTGTAGCAATACATAGTTGGGTAATTTCAATAAATATTTCCTGTGATATAAAAAGAGAACTAAAACACAGAAAAACATTATTGGTCATTGTAAAATAACATTTTCTTAATATGTTAGGGAGAAAAGCATATATTTCTCACAAATCAATTTCCACTTTTATATTTTAAAATATCTAACACTTAGGATGGGAAAGTAAAGTCATTACCTTTACAGTAAGGAATCTTTGTATCTCATGTATGTTTGTGTCTTTTTTTCTATGACTCATTTTAGATGTCCAGGTAATGGAAAATGTGTTCAAGACCTGCCAGGAAAGTCCACATGAATGTTTTGGGAAGTAGCAGTTGCAAGTAGTATCGAAGTGGAGGAAAAGGTGAGATTAGCAAGAACTTTAAATTTGAGCTCTACACATAATCCAGAGCTGATTAGTAATAACGGTAACAACTTAGGGGTGAGGACTGTGGAGTTCATTAATGTCAGAACATGCTTCTGTCTCCTAAGCCTGATGAGATGCATGCTGCATATAGATCTCGTATGTCTCCTGTTCTTAAAAAATCCATCGGATATTCAGAGCATTTTATTCATGATTGTGACAGTCCAAAATATCTGCAGTATCATAATTCTGTTCTCCCTGCCCAAGAAATTCTTCAGGGAGGGAGGAAAACGGCTAAATGTACTGTGTGATGAAAAATATTGTACTTCACACCGACCATCACTACACATCCGAAAATGTACACAGGAGAGACTCCTCATACATGTAGTAAATGGAGAAATCTTTCAGTAATGAAATACTCCTTACAATACCTCAGAGAAAATATCCTGAGATATGTGATGCGTACATCAATTGTGAAAATTAATTTCTGAGAAGTTAGACCTGACGCTCCAACTTCGATCTCCAAGAGAAGACAAACCTTATGAATATGAGGAACGTAATAAAATTTCTGCCCAGAATTCAGCTCTCAGCACACATCAGAGATCTCACACAGAAGAGAAATTGTATGAATGGGATAAATGTGGGAAGACTTTTAGACTGGAATCATACCTCACTTTGCACCAGAGAAGACACAGAAGAGAAACCTTATGAATGTAACAAATGTGAAAAGTCTTTCACCCAGAAGATACACCTTCGAGTTCATCAAATAACACACACAGGAGAGAAATCTTATACGTGTAATGAATGTGGAAAGTCTTTCCAAGAGAAGGGAAAACTTCGTGTTCATCAGAGAATAAACACAGGAGTGAAACCTTATGAATGTAACCAATGTGTACAGTCTTTCAGATAGAAATCTTCCCTCAAATTGCATCAAAGAACACACACAGGAGAGAAACCTTATGTGTGCAACAAATGTGGAAAGACCTTCAAGTGGAAGTCATATCTTGATGGGCATAATGGAACACACACAGGAGAGAAAACTTATGCATGTAGTGAATGCAGAAAGCCTTTCAAATGGAAGGTAAAACTCAATGTTCATCAGAGAATATAATCAGGAGAAACACCTTATGAGTGTAACATATGTGGAAAGTCCTTCACACAGAAGCCAAACCTCAACATGCATAAGACAATTCAAACAGGAGAAAAACCTTATGAATGTAACCGATGTGGAATGTCTTTCAAATGGAAGTCTTCCCTCAAATTGCATCAGAGAACACACACAGGAGAGAAACTGTACGAGTGCATCAAATGTGGTAAGACCTTCAGATGGAAGTCACATTACAGGAGGCATAACAGAATTCACACATATTAGAAACCTTAGGAATAGAACCAAAGTTGAAAGTCTTTCGTGCAGTATTCACCCTTCAGGAAGCGTAAGAGAGTTCACACATATGAGAAGCCTTAGCAATGTAATAAATAGGAAAGACTTTTTAGTCTGTGGAAGAAAACTCAGCTTGTGTCACAGAACCAACACAAGATCAAACCCTTAATGAATGTAGCAAATGTTCAGTCTTTTCCCCAGAAGGCACAAGTCAAGATTTATCACTAAACACCCACAGGATAGAATCCGATGAATAAAATGAAAAGGAAATTTTTTTGAAGAACTCATAGTTGAGTTTGCATGATACCACACAGACACAGGATAAAAATCGTATGAATATAAGAATATGAAAAATCCATCATGAACGCATGACTAAGTATAAAATGCATATAGGAGAGAAAAACCTTATGAATATTACAAATGTGGAAAGTGTTTGACCTGGAAGGCATACTTCTGTGTTCATCACAAACCTGATTCCCATAGAAGAAAAGAAAACTAATGAATAGAACAAATGTGCAATGACTTTTAATCAGAAGTCAGCCTTCAGTACATTTCAGAACATACACAATAGAGAAATTCTGAGTAATGAAAAACATTTAGCTATATATAGAATCTCTGTATATGGGAGCATTAGGGTAAGTCTTCTAAACAAAGTCAACCTTCAGCAAGCATTAAGAGCACTCACAGAAGAAATAATAACATGCAGGAAAACCTTTGTCAGAAACCTCTAAAAGCTGACTGTGTGGCTTAGTGGTAGAGTGCTAACCTATCAAGGATGAAGCCTGGGTTAGATTCCTCAATACTACGTGAAAAGAGCAACCCAGAAGCAGCACTGTGGTTCAAATGGTAGAGTGCTAACCTTGAGCAAAAGTAGCTCAGGCCCTGAGTTCAAGCCTAAGGATTGGAGAGAGAGAAAGAGAGAGAGAGAGAGAGAGAGAAAAGAGAGAGAAAGAGAGAGAAACACCTCTGCCGTGGCTGTGACTGCCCACAACCCTCACACCCACTCCTTGCACACCCCTCAACTCCAGTTTTAGCTCCTCTTGGACTGGGTGTCCAGCCTACCCCTTCCTACACTCACAAAGGGTCTACAATTGTCTTCCCAGGGTCCTTTCTTCTGCCAGCCAGAGTACAGACTGTGCACATCTTGACGATCACAGAGATAAAAGCCAAAGGCTGAGATGCAGAAGGGGGTGACCCAGTAACTGCACACGGCTCATGGATCATCCTGTGCATCCCCCAGCCTGTGACTTCCCCCACCCCTTTGGCAGGGAAGCTCCATGCCCACATCCTGATCCCTGGTCCCCTCCAATTCCATTCTCCCTTGGATTTTGCAGACTGTCTACCATCAGGATCTAAAATTCTATTCATCACTTTATGTCCTTATCACTGATTTGCTACTTTGGCAGGATCTCCCCGTGCCTGGAGAGTGGGCATGTCATGTACTCTCTGTGGAGAAGTTGCCCCAAGAGAAGAAATATGCACTTCATGTGAGTGTTGGACAGGGCAGGAGGGCTCCCTAGGATCAGAAGCCACAGGAGGGGTGCAGATGGGGGAATGCTAGGGGCCCCAGGGGACAGAGGGAGTTAGGGCACAGTTGGTTCCTTCTGCAGGGTTGACACCGCTTCACAAACCCAACAGAATGAGGTTCACATTACAGATGTCAGAGACAGTGCAGATTGCCAATGGGCGCTGGGGTCACTGTCACCCCCAGATCCTGGCTGCATGCTGGGATGCACGCAGAGATGGTTTCAAGATCAGATAATTAGGATGTTGCAGGGTGTAACCATTCTTTTCAGATGGTTCTCTACTTCTCTTGAGCTTCATCTCTATCTTTGGCTTTTTCTTGGCAATTAACTGGAAATGAGAGTTTCATGGAATATCCTTTCTGGACTGGCTTCAAACAGAAGCTATGCACAGTTTTCAAACCATACCCTACTGAAGAAGGGAATCTTGATCTGGTGCTTAACTGGGTTGCACTTTGGCTCCGTTTGCTGTGCCTCACGGGACGGGGCTCATCATTTGTAGACTAAGATCTCATGACCTTCAAAGCCAAATGCTACCTGAAAGTTCAGGGTCTCAGCCTATGTGTAGGGCCTTGGTGAATACATTCTCTGATATGATGGGTCATAAACCCATGTTTTAAGCTGGAAGTAGGCAGTGCCACATTTGATAAGAACATCTGCCAGAGATTGTCACCTCATGAAAGCAGATTCTGAATTGTATTCCATTTCCTGTGGTGGAGAAATCCCCTCCAAGTTAGACAGGCTCACATCCCCCTGCAGGTCACAATCCTAATGCACCCTTGAGTGTCCTCATGGTATTGGGATGTAAGTTTGTAGGGAATGCTGGTTTAGTCCATGAATTAGCTGGACAAGTGATGACAAACGTGTTGTGGATTAATATGAGAACAATTTAAGAAGCCCTGGAGGAGCATCAACCTGACCCTCTGTGGTGCTATAAATCTGATAGGATGTTCCAGACTGAGAAACAATCACATGCCTTTTGTTTGGCATCCAGACAAGTGAGTGCATGTCTTAGCTGTCAGCCAATACAGAGGAGGACATGAATAATTGGGTGGAAAGCATCTGTCAGACCCCTGTCTGGGGGCAGGTGGAGAGAACATAGGAAGGTAGATACCATGGCTGTGGTGGGGCCAAAAAAAGGGTAAAAGGGGCAAAGGAACAAGGTACTGGTAGCTCAAGACTGTCATCCTAGCTACTCAGGAGTTTGAGATCTGAGGATCACAATTCAAAGCCAGCCCAGGACAGAAACTCCATGAGACTCTTATCTGCAATAAACTACTGAATGCAAGAAGCTCAAGCTCAGTGACAGCATCCAGGCCTAGCGTTCAAAACCCAGGACCGGCAGAAAAAAGTATCAAAGGACAAGAAGCTGGCCAAAAGTTAAAGGGACTCTATCTTGACAAACAATACAATGGTAAGTTGCACTCAGAAGACTTGCACAAAATCTGGAAATGCCTGAGACTTATCTATGTATGTTCCCTGTTTGTCTAAATACATATGTTTATGCATTTATATATTAGTATAGAGAGACAGATCAATACATACGACTATACATATATACATAGCCAGACACTTATGGGTGGGTGGTATACTGTGTGAGAGTTTGTGTTTGTGTTTTGTGGAAGGCTATCTCTGTTTAAGAAAGATAGAAAATATGTAAATATCTTTAAAAAAACTTGATAAAATATAGAGAGACATAAGCTCTTGAGGGAATCTGAAATGACAAGATTATTCACAGGCACGTTTATCCTTATGGATTCCTCAGCAAGTTTTAATTTTTTTCATTATGTTCTTTCTTTTTTTGAACCATTGCTAAGGAATTCTCTCAGGGACCAGGTGCTGCCAATTACTAATTTTCTCATGGCTGGTACAAGAGGAACTGAGCCACAGTTCCACTTTTGCCTTATTTATTCGTGCTTAACTGAAGATAAAGATTTCTATCAGTGACTTTCTTTCAGGGGCTGGATTCTAACGAGGATCCCCAGACCTCAGCCTTCTCTATAGCTACAATTAACAATATGAGAACCCAGCACTGGGTTCCAATGCACAGGGCAAGAAAGTGAGTGAATCTCTCAACTCCAATTAGCTATAATAAGCTAGAAGTGAAAGACCAATACCTTTGAGGAAAAGATGCTGAGGGTTATCACACAGGCCCTATGAGTAAGCCCTAAACCCTGTACACATGTGTGCATGCACACATTGGCAGATACACACACACATGCACACACACAATATCTCAGGCAATATTGTATTTTGAATTAATATCCACAGATTGGACAACAGGATAGAAAGTAATAAAATCTGTTTTTCTTGTCTACATTGAGGGAAAGGGATAAATCGCAAGATGCAGAAGCCAAGAATTCAGAGGCAAATGCTGTGAGTGAATAACTTGTAAAATGCACATTTCTTTTCTTTTCTTTTCTTTTGTTTTTTCTACCATTCCTGGGGCTTGAACTCAGGGCCTGAGCACTGCTCTTGGCCTTTCCCAAGTCTAGCCCTCTGCCACTTGAGCCACATTGCCATATGGATTTTTAACTCTGTGTGATATTAAGGACTCAAACCTAGATCTTCATGGATGCTGGGCAAGCACTCTACCACTGGGCCAAACTCTAAACTCCGATAAAGTATTTATAAATAGTCATCATCATATGAAAATATCCTTTCTCCTACAAAGAATGAACACTTATCTATGTCTGTAAGACTTTTTTTATGTCACCAATGCTTCTGTGATTTTCCCACTTGCATTTTTACAGATGACAGCACAGATAGACATCAGGAAGAAAAATAGATTAGGATCCATAAACCTAACAACGTCCTAGTAGATTGAAGTGAAAAATATGTGCAAGATGGCCTGGGTGTTTCATCTATTTGTAGAGTGCTTCGCTACCACACAAAAAGACTCCGGTTTGATTCTGCAGTACCATATACATAGAAAACGCTGCAAGTGGTGCTGTGGCTTGGTGGGACAGCTATAGCCTAAAGAAAGCCTAAGAACAATGGTCAGGCTCTGAGGTCAAGTCCCAGGACTAGCAAAAAAAATGTGCAAGAGACAAAAAGCAAGCTGAGAAGGGACTGTGAAGCAAAATGTCTTGTGAAGGGTAAGGGGAATAGTGACAGTTAATTTTCGATCTTACCTAAGAAAGGTTCCTTGAGCCTGAGACCAGGGTAGCACTTATGCCTAGTTAATGACTTGGGATTTGAACAAAAAGGTGTGCTGTTTACTACATCCGTATGTGAGGTGGGAAGGGAGATTCAGCCTCCAGTATGTCTTTGGGGAGGTCTTCTGTGAGCAAGGAGCTATGGTCATTGAGCCTTGAAAGGTGACCCTACCTCCCTCACAATGGAACAGAATATGGAACCCTGGTAACTAAGCCACTGTATGTGACAACCAGCTCAAGCCAGCTCCCTTGACCTGTGGCTCAGGAACCAGAGAGATGTTGCTGTGCTGTTGCCAAAGGTCAGGAGGCTCGCATCTCAGGCATGAGAGATATGGATGTCTCACTTGAAGAAGTAGATGCTGGATCAGTGCCAAGCCAAAATTCCAGTATATCAGGCATTTCTCAAGGAAGAAAGCCAGGAAACTCCAGGGCAACTCAGATGAGGTATATTGAGAGGAAACCTATTGGAACCCATCATCCTGCCCACACACTACAACCTTCTTGAGTGCTTTCAAGTGACAATACTTTGATTAGAGTGTGTCATTTCCAATCTACTCTATCCCAATTCCTCAGTGTGAAGTGTGGTCCCATTCCGACGTTTGAAATATCCACTGTTTTGCCAACATAGTGTGATGATAAGTCAGCTCAGACTCTGAATGAGCCTTGTAACCTATGGATCCTGGAGGAAGGCCTGTTGGAGATGCTGCTGACAAAGCTGATCCCTGCCTATGAGAAAGGTGATCTCTTTTATGTGGGAAACTTCCTGCACAATTTCAAATAGTGGAGGACAATGTAGTAGTTGCTGGAAATTCTCTTGAAAAAGTGAGTGTTCCCCCTCCAAACCCAGGTTTGCTCACCCCTCCTGGCCAGGTCTTGGAATACTTGGCTCCTCTCTGAGCCTGTTTGGTTCACTGCGGTGTTCACAGGGGAGCTAAGCATGATACAAGTGCACAAACTACTTTATTATGACTGGGACACCATGCCATTTCATTTCCCTCACAAGCTACTGGAGTCTCAACAGTGTGCTTACTGAGAAGTTGGATTTCAGGCATGAGTAAGTGGCTCCCAACTGCAGCCCTCACCTAGGTGACATCCTAGGAAATCCCATTTCCCAGTAAGAAATGAGGTGTCAGTACTAATGGCGGAGGCCTGTGAAATACTGGAGTCAGAGGAAAAGCTGGGGGCTGAATCACTTTTGAGCCATCAGGGAGGGATTGCGATAGCTTTGCCTGTTAGAACCTGAAAGCATTTACATTTTGGTGTGTGGTCCAGTGCTGCCACTTGAACCTGAACCCAGGTCTAAATGCCAT
Organism: Megascapheus bottae; assembly: GCF_031878675.1. Classification (NCBI taxonomy): domain Eukaryota; kingdom Metazoa; phylum Chordata; class Mammalia; order Rodentia; family Geomyidae; genus Megascapheus; species Megascapheus bottae. The sequence continues at coordinate 936,315 of NW_028327383.1, forward strand.
CCCTTTGGTGTTCAAAAATTAGCACTGTACCATTTGAGTCATAGGTCAAGTTCTGGCTTTTTGCTGCCTAATTGAAGACAAGTGCCTTTAGACTTTTACTGACTAGACTGGCTTTCCACTGTGATCTTCAGAGCTCAGCCTGCTGGGTGGCTAATATTAGAGGAATGAGCATTTAGTTCTTTATTTGGAGCATTCACTTATTGATTTATTTAGAGCATTTACTTAGTTAATTTAAGGTGCGTTTACTTTGGACAGATGCATAGAGGCCTCTCTCAGAAGCTTCTGGAAGTGGGGTGTAAAATTCATCCTGTTCTCGAGTGTCTCTTACCCCCCTCCCAGCACATAAGTGCACATCTCTGCAGGACAGCCACGGCATTAGAGTCCTGCAAGAAAGGGGCTTTGGTAGAAGGCTCAGGATGGAGAGAGAAGGCTCTCACTTTCCTTGTACCGAATGTGCCCACAGCATCATGTGTTCCATCTATACGATGTGAATGGACTTCTACCCCAGTGATTTCTACGAGTTCAAGAACTGCCACACCCTGACACAACTCAAGCTCTATATGAGGCTCCAAATGCCGGCTTTGGACCTGCTCTTCTAAACACACACTTTTTGACCAGCTGGAGGAATGTGCAACCAGTAAGACCAAGAAAAAGTAGAAGTCCTGGTGTGGGTGCCTCAGAGCCTGTGAGTAGGAAGCCCATGTGGTCTAGATATTGGTTGGCCCTTACTTCTACAGAGCTTGGCAAAATGCCCTTTATGGGTGGTGTCAGCCAGGTAATGTCTGTCCTCTGAAAGGACTCGGGAATAAGCACTCATTAGAAAGACCCTACACCTTCTCAGAGTTAAGTCCAAACTCCAGTTCTACAGGTTCCTCCATTAGATCCTCATGGAAGTTGAGTGACACTTCAACTTGCAGAGTCCACTCTGTCCACTCTGTACCTATTTCCATTCTTAGGTTTGGGTCATCGTGGAAGAGCTTATCCTGAACTCCGGATGAAAACCCACCAATGGAGCTGGTGACTGATGGAGACTGAGAATCATCACTGCACTCCAGAAAGCATGGGCCTTCTGTAGAAATTACCAAACAGGTTTAGAGTCCTGTGGATATACCTTTTGCTCTGAACCCCATGTGTGACACAGTTGAACCTGCAGATACTATGGAGGAAGAAAAAGAGCAGCCAGATTTCCTTCCGTTTCCTTTCACACTCCACCCAGAGTCAGTACATCAGAGTCAGAGTAACACTCCACTTATTGTGCAAGCTGAAGGGGCACACGCTGGGCTCATGGAAAATGTCCCCATGGGAAGCAGCAAGTGTACTCTCAATACTGGATTCATTGGAGGAAAATGAATCCATCCTCACAGAATATCCAGACCCATCCATCTCACTAAAAGAGACTCAATCTCCATTCGACAAACCAGAATCCATCCCCCTCTTAACTCAGGAAGGACATTCTGTTTCTCATGAGGAAGGAGACCATTCTGAGGACTCTGAAGTAGAATTACTGTCTGAAGGCAACTTGGAGGCCAGTCTGGATTTAGAGCTTCCCTGTCCTCTTCCTAAAAAGACATCTCTTTATCTTGCTCTCATGATTCTTGTCAAGTATTCATTGTATTTACTTTGCTAACTATTAAACTCTCATTGTTAATATTATGGTGTGCAGTTCTTCAGTCCTTATTATACTGTGTTTTATTTTCCACTTAGAATGTGAGACCTCAGATACATAGGTCCTGGGTGGGCCAAAAACCAGACAGGTCTGGTCCCATAGAAGACAATCTTACTGGATATACAGGGAACTATGAAATGCATGGAATCACCAGGAATCCAGGCCAGGCCTCCATGGAAAGACAAGTCAGCTACCAAAGCTTAAGGACAGAGCAGATGCCTGGAAATGTGTTTTGTCAATCGGGAGAAGTGCCAGAGTAACTGTAATATTATGTGGGACTCTGTTCTGTGAGTTCAAGTCTGTTTTTATATCCATTGTGCTTTGTACAAATATTTAAGAAAATTAAAACTCCACAATAGCATCAAAAATGTACTTTGGCTTTGAATGTGGCCTAGTTGTAGAGTGCTCGCCTACTACACAAGAAGACCTTGATTCAATTCCTCGGCACTGCATACACAGAAAAAGCAGATGGGGCACTGTGGCTCAGGTGTCAGAGTGCCACCCTTGAACCAATGTGGCCAAGGACAGTTCCTGGTCCCTCAGTTCAAGCCCCAGGACTAGCCAAACAAGAAATCATACCGTTTTCCACACATTTGGAAATAAATCTGTTTTATCTAACCCTACTTCTTTTTTGCCAATCCAGGGTGTGTGCCACCAAGCCAAACTACTGGCCCCCAACCTTACTATTTTGAATCATTTAATTTTTTTACATAATCATATTTCATGCTGTCTGTATTAATACCATAAACAGTATGCTTAGTGTAATAATGTTAAAGGTAAAACATAAGAAATTAATAACTAAAATTCCTTTTTTATTAGTTTTATAGCATTACTACAATTTTATGAGAAAAAATACCTAGAATGTTTATTTTAGAGTTCAAGCAGTCCATTTTGATAAATATATCAACCTACATCATTTATTTGAACACATTTTAAACTATTTTTTTCAGGAATGAAAATACATATATATTTGTTGTAAATGAAATTTATGACTTGGGGGGAAGGGAAAGAGATTAGGGGGGAGGGGGTAACAGTGTTTACAAGAAATGTACTCATTACATATGTAACAGCAATCTCTTTGTATATCACCTTGACAACAAATTTTTTGAAAAGTACAATAAGTTTAAATGTCTACTTTGGGCAGAATTTTTTTTTGCCAGTACTGTGCTTAGACTCAGGACCTGAGCACGATCCTTGTTTTTGTTTTTGTTTATTCTTAAGGCTCACGTTCTATCACATGTACCACAGCACCACTTGTATCTTTTTTTATCTATGTTGTGCTGAGGAATTGAACTTGGGTCTTCATGCATGCTCGCCAAGAACTCTTCCACTAGGCTTAACTTATGGCCCCAGTGGGAAGGAAGTTTTCCATAAAATATGTAGGAAATATGTACACTAAGGAAAAGCCATCAAAATAGAAGAAAAATTATATACTTAGATAACGACATGCCAGTATTATGGCAGATCTCTGTAATTCTAGCTTCAAGACTGGCCTATTTGGACCGGGAGTTGGCTGGCTGAAGTAAAGTGCTATCCTTGAGCAAGCCCTAGGACAGTGCTCTGGCCATGAGTTGAAGCCATAGGACATGCAAAAAATAATAATTTAATGCCCGTGACTGGTGGCTCACCCTGGTAACCCTAGCTACCCTGGAGGATCGAGGTTCAAAGACGGCCCAGGCATAAAAATCTGTGAGAATCTTATTTCCAAATAATCCAGAAAATTCAAAAGGACAATGTGCCTCAAGTGGTAGAGCTCTTGCCTTGAGCTGAAGAGCTTAAGGTAAACATCCAGGCCCAGAGTTCAAGCCCCATGAGTGAAAAAAACAAAACGAAAAAGAAAGCCCTTATCTAAGGCTGGAGTGCACACTAGTGGTAGTTTGCTTTCCTAGTATGCACAAAGCCCTGTGTTCAATTACTCTGTACCACTTACACCAAAAAAAAAGCTGGAAATGATCTCAGAAGGTTGGGTTCTGAGGATCACAGTTCAAAGCCAGGCCAGACACTAAAGTCCATGAAACTGTTACTTCCACTTAAGCACCAGAAAATCAGAAGTGACACTGTGGCTTAAGGTGTTTAAGGTTGTAGCCTTGAGCTGAAGGGCCCAGGGACACTACCCAGGTGCACAATTAAAGTCTCAAAACCAAAAGAGAGAGAGAGAGAGAGAGAGAGAGAGAGAGAGAGAGAGAGAGAGAGAGAGAGAGAGAGAGAGAGACAGAGACACAGAGAGAGACAGAGACAGAGACAGAGAGAGACAGAGAGAGACAGAGAGACAGAGAGAGAGACAGAGAGAGAGACAGACAGACAGGCAGACAGACAGAGACAGACAGAGACAGAGAGACAGAGACAGAGACATCAAACAGTCAGGCACTGCTGGCTGAAGCATGTAATTCTAGCTACTATGGAGGCTGAGATTGGAGGATCTTGGTTCAAAGCCCAAAGCCAGCCTGAACACGTATGTTTGTGAGACTTACATCACCAATTAACTACCAGAAACCAAAAATGGAGCTGTAGAGGAAGAGCGCTAGCCTTGAGCTGAAGAGCTCAGGGACAGTGTCCAGGCCCAAAGTCCAAGCACCATGATGATTCAATAATAAAAAAGAAGATAGCTAATAGTAGTGATGAATAATTTTGGGCTGGGAGTTTGGCCTAGTGGTAGAGTGCTTGCCTAGCATGCACCAAGACCTGGGTTCAATTCCTCAATACCACATACATAGAAAAATGCTGGAAGTGGTGCTGAGGCTGAAGTGGTAGAGCCCTAGCCTTGAGAAAATATAAGGACAGTGCTCAGTCCCTGAGTTCAAGCCCAGAACTGGCCAAATCAAAAGTAGTAGAGCACTGGCATTGAACTGAAGATCTGAGGAACAGCCCAGGCACAGAGTTCAAGCACCGCAAACAACAACAACAAAATCTATGAAATGGCAGTGGTGGTATTAAGCTAAGCAAAAATAGAGTAGAAACTGGTAAAATACATATTTGTGTGTAAGCAAAATAGCCAGACTTATGCATTAGAACAGGATAGCAACTTGAAAAAAAATTTTGTTTTCCATCTCACTAGGTCCTGTCTCTTAATTTATTCAAGTAAGTAAAATGCTGGGTTTTATAATCATTGCTCTGAATATTAGAAAATCATAACTTCTCTCATTAACCAACAAAGACCAGGAACAGGGGCTTCGTTCAAATGGCCGAGTATCAGGCAAGAGAAGAAAAAATTGAAGTAAGAACTTGAAGTTCTTGATCCAGAACCTGCATAGTAACAGAGCAGCAGCCTGGTGATGGTACCTCACACCTATAATCTTAGCTACTCAGGAGGCTAAGATCTGAGAATCAAAGTTTACAGCCAGCCAAAGTACCCAGTTAACTGCCAGAAAAACCAGAAGTGGCACTGTGGCTCACAGATTAAAGCAATAGCCTTGAGCTGAAGAGCTCAGGGACAGTGCCCAGGCCCAGAGTTCAAGCCGCACAATTGACAAAAATCAAACAAGCAAACAAAACTCACAAAGAAGCCTGCAGACTACAGTGGTTCTGCTGAGTCTCTTCTCTATGGGGATCAGGAAACATTTCACTTTTTCTGTCTCTGTGGATTTGGGGCTGCATTGGTAGAGTGCTAGCCTTGAGCAGAAAAGGTCAGGGATAGAGCTGAAGCACTCAGTTGAAGACGTAGTGCAAACACAAAAAAGAAATAATGCACTTTATACATATTTTCTAATTTCTTAATGAATTTTTCAGTCTGTATAAATATAGGGTACAATCTTAGAGTTGTTTTGATTTGCATTTCTTTTATGACCAGAGATGTTGAGCATTTCTTCACGTGTCTATAGGCCATTTTTGTTTCTTCTTCAGAGAAGACTCTCTTTAAGTCTTTGGCCCATTTTTTAATGGGATGGTTGTTACTTTGGAGGTTAGTTTTGGAGTGATTCAATTTTTTGAGTTGTTGATATATTTTAGATATGAGGCCTTTCTCCGTTGTTTGGTTGGTGAAGATCTTCTCCCATTCTGTAGGCTTCCTGCTTAGTTTACCAGCTATGTCCTTTGCCATACAAAAGCTCTGCAGTTTAATGCAGTCAGACTTATCCAGCCTTTCTCTGATTTGTTGTGATTCTTGGTCCTTATTAAGAAAGTTTCGACCTGTGCCAAGGAGGCCTAGTGTATCTCCTATTCCTTCCTGTAAACTTTTCAATGTGTCAGTTTTACCTCCAGATCTTTGATCCATTTGGAGTTAATTCTAGTGCAAGGTGACAAAAAAGGATTCAACTTTAGTTTTCTGCAGGTGCTTAACCAGTTCTGCCAGCACAACGTGTTGAAGAGGCTGTCTTTCTTCCATTCTATTTTTTTTGGCTCGCTTGTCAAAGATTAGGTGGCCATAGGTTTAATATCTGCGTCCGCAGTTTTATTCCATTGGTCTTCAGGCCTGTTCTTGTGCCAGTACCAAGCTGTTTTGAGAATTATAGCTCTGTAATAGAGTCTAAAGTTTGGAATTGAAATTCCTCCACTGCTGTTCTTTCTGTTAAGAAGTGTTTTTGCTATACGGGGTCTTTTATTATTCCATAAGAAATTTTGGATTGCCTCAGCTAGAATGGCCAGGATCAGGAAAATGAATGACAACAGATGCTGGAGGGGGTGAGGCCAGGAGGGATCACTACTACACTGTTGGTGGGAGTGCAAACTCTTTCAACCCTTGTGGAAAGCAGTGTGGCAGTGCCTCAAAAGGCTAAACATAGAACTCCCCTATGACCCAGCAATTCCACTACTTGGCATTTACCCAACCACCACGAAACAAGGACATACTGAACCCACTAGCACAACCATGCTCATTGCAGCACTATTCACCATAGCAAAGATATGGAACCAACCCAGATGTCCCTCAGTTGATGAGTGGATCAACAAGTTGTGGTATTTGTACACAATGGAATTCTATGCTGCTGTCAGAAAGAATGACATCGCCCCATTTGTTAGGAAATGGAAAGACTTAGAACAAATCATATTAAGTGAAGTAAGCCAGACTCAAAGAACTTAGGCTCAATGGTTTCCCTCATTCGTCATAATCAGTAGAAACCTTGGGCTGTACTAGCAGAGACTTGCAATAGAGCAAAATCTTGATACATAAGGACATATAATGTGAAACTAATTGAAAGGACCTCCAGGATAGTGAAACAAAAGCCATATAATGAATGATTGTTGTCCTTAATGTACTATGTTGTCTCTCATCTCCTTTGCTGTCCCTTGGTTATCTCATATTGGTATAGTATCTCACTTTGTTATCTGATATATTGAATTTATTTGTATTTGGATATTTGAAATTTGATAGGGAAGGGGGGAAAATCAAGATGGGTGGGGGGTGTGGGGGGGATTGAAACGGGTACCAAGACATGTGAAAGGCTATCAATGTATGTGAATTAATGCACCTTCTATCTGTCAAATATCATGTAACCCTTTTGCTAATTACAATAAAAAAATTGCAAAAAAAAAGAAAAACAGAAAATGGTTCTGTCACTCTAGTGGTATAGCACAAGCTTTGAGAAAGCCCAAGGACAGTGCTCAGGCTCTGTGCTCAGGCTCTGAGTTCAAAATCCAGGACTGGCACACAATAAAAAGGGATGAGTAAATGGAGTAAGTCTAGTGTAAATTTGTTATGTATAATTTTCTCTTAAAATTTCTAAAAGATTTTTATTATTGTCACTGAAAAAGTACCCAGATATTTTGATTGCCTAGACCTGTATATATATGTATATATAATGTACATATATGCACATGTAAATATTCACACACATGTATACCACAATTTCGTCAATGAAAAATATATGAAAACTAAACTAAAATGAAGATTTTGTTTTTAGGTGGAATGATTCATCTCATATAAATACATTTTAGTGTTTAAACAAAAAAAATAAAAATAGGGTACATTCCTTGTTACTTAAGTAAGATTGCTCTTTTTTTTTCTTTTTGCCAGTCCTAGGGCTTGGACTCAGGGCCTAGACATTTTCATTGGACTCGCTTGCCCAAGGTGAGTGCTCTGCCTCTTGAGACACAGCGCCACTTCTAGCTTTTTTCTGAGTATGCGGTACTGGTGAATAGAACCTAGATCTTCATGCATTCTAGGTGAGCACTCTACCATTAGGCTACATTCCCAGGCAGTGAGATTCCTCTTACAGTCATTGTATGTTCACAGAGTTTGATGTCACACACTGTAGGGCCCTGGTTGGCTTTGACCTGTGATCCTAAGCCCTGAGCCTCCTAAGTAGCTGAAATTATGTTGTGAGACAGCATGATGGCTTCCATTCTTTTTTCTACAAAAATATATGTAGTTATCTAAAATATATCTATAGCTGAAAAAAATGAATCTCTCCCAAACAAATCTTCAAAGAAACAACCATCCTATTAAAAGGTGGGCTAAAGACTTAAAAGAGTATTCTCTGAAGAAAAAATTAAAATGGGCTTTAGACACATGAAGAAATGCTCCATATCTCTAGCAATAAGGGAAATGAAAATCAAAACAACATTGAGATTCCACCTGACTCCAGTCAGAATGGCCATTATCAAAAAATCTAATAAGAGATACTGGTGGGGAAGTGACCAGGGGGGATCACACCTACACTGTTGGTGTGAGTGTAAACTCGTTCAACCACTAGGGAAAGCAGTGTGGTGGTTCCTCAAAAGACTGAACATAGAGCTCCCCTATGATCCAGCAAATCCACTACTTGGCATCTACCCAATTGTCCAGAAAAAAAGGGCATACTAAAGCCACTAGCACAATGATGCTCATTGCAGCACTATTTACCATAGCAAAGATATGAAACCAACCCAGATGCCACTCAGTAGATGACTGAATCAAGAAGATGTGGTACTTATACACAATGGAATGCTATGCTGCCATCAGAAGGAATGACATCGCCCCATTTGTAAGGAAATGGAAAGACTTGGAAAAATTCATATTAAGTGAAGCAAGCCAGACCCAAAGAAACATAAGCTCAATGGTTTCCTTCATTTGTAATAATTAGTTCACATCTAGGACTCTCCTAGCAGAGGATTACAATAACTCAAAAACCTAGGTATATAAGGTCATATAGGATGAGACTAAATGAAAGGATCCCTAGGATATGGGAACAAGAGCTATATCTTGTCTCATCGTTGCTCTTAATCTTGTGTGATTTTTGTCCTTAATCTACTATGTTATTTCTCATCTCTTAGTTTGCCCTTTGGTTAATGTCAGATTGTTACTGTATCTGATTTTTTCCCTGGCATATTGTATATATGTTTATTTGTTTATGTCAAATAGGAAAGGGAAGGGGGGAAACAAGATGATTGGGAAGGGGAGGGGAGAGGGAACTGGGGACAAAAACATGTGGAGTGGAATAAATGAGTGAGAAGTAATGCAGTCCACTACCTGTAAATGTAATTGTAACCCCTCTATACATTACCCTGAAAATAAAAAAGAGACTATAAAAATATCTGTAGAAAATGAGGCTGGATGATGTAAACAACCAGATGCCCTACTACAAAAAATGTGATACACGCACACACACACACACACACACACACACACACACACACACACACACACACACACAATGGAATGATACGTAGCCAACCGACAAGATAAAATAATGGCATTCTCGGGGAAGTGGATGAAAAGGAAAAAAATCATATTAAGTGAAGTAAGCCAAACTCAAAGGAACATAGGCCCAAGAGTCTCCCTCATTTGTCAAATTCAGTAGAAACCTAGGGCTCTGCTACCAGAGATTTACAATAGAACAAAATCTAGAGACATCGTCACAAACAGTATGACACTAAATGTAAGGACCTCCAAGGTAAAGAAACAAAACTCATATAATGAGTGATTGTTGTCCTTAATGAACTATGTGATCTGTTATCTCTTTTGCTATCCTTTGGTTATATCATATTGTTACAATATTATACCTTGTTTTCTGATATATTTCATATGTGCCTAATTGTTTATTTGAAATTGGATAGGGAAGGGGGGAAATGAACATGAGTGGGGGTAGGGGAAGGGAAATGGGGACCATATCATTACATGGGGTATCAAAGTTTGAGAAGTAATGCACCTTCTATCTGGTGAATATAATGTAACCTTTCTATAAATTACAATAAAAATAAATACATAAAAAAGATCTGCACAGAAAAAACTAATAATGGCATTTTTGGGGTGGTGGATGAAATTAAAGTGAATCCCGTTGAGTGAGATAAGTCAAGACCAAGGAACAAAAGGTACATGGTATCCTTAATATATGGATATTGGTTTCAAACAGTAGTAGAGCAATGATTGAATAGTTGATACCCAAAGTTCTGGACATAATTTTGGAGATATAAACATAACTACATAGACATAAAAATCTAGGATATACTATACACTCTCTAGACATGTGTTTTATTATAGATTAATCTGTATCTATGACATACAAAGACTCAGCTTAATTTTTACTATATTCTAAAATTTATGTGCCAGTGATTGTATAGCGATGGCCTTCTTGAATACTTGTTGGTTAAACATGACATTTGAAATATGATGTAAAATTCAATGTTAATCAATTTTTTTAAAAAAGAGGCTAGAGGTTAATACCACTAAGGTACTTGCTCTAAGTGGTACAGAAATTTTCTTAATGAATCAAGGGGTTTTATTACATCTTTATGCAATTATTTTAGTTCTGAGTGTTCTACACTCAATGATACTTCTGGAAAGATGATATAGCTGACTGTGTAGATGGTATGAAGACATACTGGCCTAAACGTAGAATAAAGCATTGGTAAGTGGCTGTTAGCTGTCCAGATTCTACTGGAATATGCGGAATGAATTTATTAAGCACAATGCAGGCTCTTAGTCAGATCAGGATCAAGATTATGTGGTTCCATGAGATGAATGAGGAAAGATCAGAAAAATCTACTAAGATATCCAGATATACTTTTGAAACTAAGGTATCTGGACTCCTTTTTTTTTCTTTCTTGGTGGGGATCTTGACCTTTGGACCTGGGCAAGGTCTCTTAGTTCTTTTTCCTCAAGGCTAATGCTGTACCAGTTTTAGCCACAACTCCACTTAGTTTTTGGGTGGATAAGTGGAGAGAAGAATCTTACAGTTTTTTTTGTTTTCGTTTTTTTGCTTGCAAAGGCTTTGAATCACCTTCTCCCTGGCTAGTAGAATGACAATTATGACCCCCCAGCGCCTGGCTAGTGATTTTTTGAAAATTGGACTTTCTTCCAAATCACGTAACTGGTTCCTAGCAAAGTTTTGAAGCCTGACTTAAATGTGACAGATTTTTGTCACTTGGAGACACTCTGTGCTGAACGTTAGAAATCTACCAGCTGAGTCACAGTGGCACTTCCAGTTTTTGTTTATGTGGTGCTGAGGAATGGAATCCAGGGTTTCATACATGCTAGGCAAGCTACATTTTCAGCCCAAGGTTTTATGTTTTGTTTTTTCAGTGTTGTTGCTTCTAAGGTACTGTATGATGTTCTTTCATTTTCTTTGTTTTTTACCTCTTTTCTTCTTTTTCCCTTTAGTTTTATTCTCTGTAGTCACTGTGTTGAATTCGGGTACCCTGTGTCTTGTACATAGGTTTATGTGATTTGGGGAATGGAGAGGGTATAATTAAATGGTAAAAAAAAAAACAAAGGAAAAAGGGTGAACCAATTGAACAATGATATTTGGAAGACAATAAACGGAAATGAACTGATCAATCTGGGTGGAGAGGGGGCTGAGGGTAGGAAAACAGAGAAAAATGAGGGAGGGGATAACAATTTTCTTAATAAATGTGTTCATTACTTATGTAACCATATGCCAACTATATATTGACTTAACAAAAAAAATTAACTTAAAAAATAATTTAGCCCGGTATGGTGGCTCACACTTGTAAATGTAGCTACTCAAGAGGCTGGGATCCAAGGATAGCAGTTCAAAGTCAGCCTGGGCACTGAAGTCCATGTGACTCTTATCTCCAATTAACCACCAGAAACCCAGAAGTGGCCCTATGGCTTAAGGGATAGGGCAGTAGACTTGAGCTGAAAAGCTCAGTGACAAGACCCACGTGCAGAATTGCAGTCCCATGACTTGAATGATGAATGATAGTAGCCAGGCTCTGTGCGCTCACACTTGGAATCCTATCTACACAGAATCAGGTTTGAATCCAGCCCAAACAAATTGCATGATATTTTGATTTACAGTTCATTACCAAAAATCTGGAAGTGGAGCTGGGGATCAAGTGGTAGAACACTAGACTGAAGCAAAAAAAATACATTTAAGGACAGTTCCCAGGCCCTGGGTTCAAGTCCCAGGACTTGTATAAAACAAACAAAATGTGACGCTGAGTCCTCCATCATTTGGTGTTATAGTTCAATATTCTTGATATGCATCTTAGAAATTAAGTCCCTAGCAAATACTCTCCCCTGAAATTCTGCTTCATAGCTGATTCATAGAATTTCAGCATCATTACTATCACCTTCCAGTTAGCATAGCAGTCTACTACTGAAGATTTGAAGAAAACTTTTGAGTAATCCTAATAAATCTGTGTATCATCTGCACACACATCAAATCAGCAGCAGCTATGTTCTACTATTATCTAAATGTATTTAATCCCTTCTTGAGTTAATGAGCCTTAAAGAGTAAAACATATGAAATAGTTATGAAACTAACAGTCACCATTCTTCTACCTAATATTGTAATATAAGTTTATAAATGCAAGGACTATTCTGAAGTGTGCAGAAGATAGCTTCTAATTATAATATTCTCATGAAGTATAGTTTTTAAGAAACATGTTGCTTGCATTGGGAAAGCAAAGGCAAGGAAAAATGATATAAGTAAGTTCCCTATTTATCACAAGGAAAATACTATTGGGTTTAGATCAACTTCATTCATTCCGTGCTGTTGAAACAAACATTTGCAATTCCTGAGGCCAATCACTTCATTGTGATGCACAATCAGCCAGCTTAGATCAATCTTCCAAAAAAGGAAAGGAACAAATGAGAAGCAATTAAGGTTTCCAAAATGAACCAGGTGGTGGTGGAAGCTCACACTTGTAATTCTATCTACTCAAGGCCTGAAATCCAAGGATCTGGATTAAGTCTGTCTGGGATGAAAATATTCCCGTCTGAAACATCATCTCTCTTATCACAGCCCAGCTGATACACTCTGCCCAAAAGGTTCCAAACACCAAAGTCCATCTCCTATCTGAAATACTAGCAAACGTACTCACACATTATTTCCTCTTTGGGAGATAGTTGAAACATGTACCAGAAACATTTCCCTGGCTTCAGAGTGGAAGTAGAATTATATACTCACTAGAAGCCCATCTAGTAAATTACAGTCAATCATCTTTCCTCACATCTTGTTAGTTAAATTGAACAATGAGTGTTTGGATCAGAAGCGATGTGTAGAAGCATGCAGGTTGTAAAAGTACTGTAATCCTAGCTAGTCAAGATAAGCTGAGACCTGAGGATTCCAGTTCAAAATCAGCCATGCAATAAATTCCACAAGATTTTTACCTCTAATTAACCAGCAAAAAACAGAGCGTTGAATTGTGCTTAAAATGCCACAGGCCTAAGCTTTGCATAAAAGTGCTAGGGGTAGCATTCAGGATGCCCACTCTCTCCACTCCTTTTTAACACAGTACTAGAATTCCTAGGCAGTGCAATAAGGCAAGAAGCAAGCATAAAGGGGATCCAAGTAGGGAAAGAAGAAATAAAACTATCCCTCTTTGCAGATGACATGATTCTGTATATAAAGAACCCTGTAGAGTCTACTCCCAAGCTCCTTGAGGTGATTCAAAGCTTTGGAAGGGCAGCAGGCCATAAAATCAACCCTCACAAATCAACTGCCTTCCTTTACGCCAACAGTGGGAGGAACGTGGCAATAATCAGGAAAGAAACTCCTTTCACAATAGCCTCAAAGAAAATAAAGTACCTAGGAATTAGCTTAACTAAGAATGTAAAGGACCCTTTAGATGAAAACTTTAAAACCCTAAAAAAGGAAATTAAAGCAGAAATAAGGAAATGGAAAAACCTCCCATGTTCCTGGATTGGAAGAATCAACATTGTGAAAATGACAATCTTGCCAAGGGCTATCTACAAATTCAATGCAATACCCATCAACATCCCAATGTCATTCTTTAAAGAAATAGAAGAGGCAAATCAAAATATCATATGGAATAATAAAAGACCCTGTATAGCAAAAACACTTCTTAGCAGAAAGAACAGCGCTGGAGGAATTTCAATTCCAAACTTTAGACTATTACAGAGCTATAATTCTCAAAACAGCTTGGTACTGGCACAAGAACAGGCCTGAAGTCCAATGGAATAGAACTGCGGACACAGATATTAAACCACAGACCTATGGCCACCTATTCTTTGACAAGGGGGCCAAAAAAATAGAATGGAAGAAAGATAGCCTCTTCAACAAGTTGTGCTGGCAGAACTGGTTAAACACCAGCAGAAAACTAAAGTTGGATCCTTCTTTGTCACCTTGCACTAGAATTAACTCCAAATGGATCAAAGACCTGGAGGTAAAAGCTGACACACTGAAAAGTTTACAGGAAGGAATAGGAGATACACTAGGCCTCCTTGGCACAGGTCGAAACTTGCTTAATAAAGACCAAGAATCACAACAAATCAGAGAAAGTCTGGATAAGTGGGACTGCATTAAACTGCAGAGCTTTTGTATGGCAACGGATATAGCTAGTAAACTAATCAGAAAGCCTATAGAGTGGGAGAAGATCTTCACCAACCAAACAACGGACAAAGGCCTCATATCTAAAATATATCAACAACTCAAAAAATTGAATCACTCCAAAACTAACCTCCAAAGTAACACCCATCCCATTAAAAATGGGCCAAAGGCTTAAAGAGAGTCTTCTCTGGAGAAGAAACAAAAATGGCCTATAGACACATGAAGAAATGCTCCACATCCCTGGTCATGAAAGAAATGCAAATCAAAACAACTCTAAGATTCCACCTCACTCCAGTGAGAATGGCCAGGATCAGGAAAAGGAATGACAACAGATGCTGGAGGGGATGTGGCCAGGAGGGATCACTACTACACTGTTGGTGGGAGTGCAAACTCGTTCAACCACTATGGAAAGCAGTGTGGCAGTGCCTCAAAAGACTAAACATGGAACTCCCCTATGACCCAGCAATTCCACTACTTGGCATTTACCCAACAATCCAGAAACAAGGGCATACTAAACCCACTAGCACAACAATGTTCATTGAAGCACTATTCACCATAGCAAAGATATGGAACCAACCCAGATGTCCCTCAGTTGATGAGTCGATCAACAAGTTGTGGTATTTGTACACAATGGAATTCTATGCTGCTGTCAGAAAGAATGACATCGCCCCATTTGTTAGGAAATGGAAAGACTTAGAACAAATCATATTAAGTGAAGTAAGCCAGACTCAAAGGAACTTAGGCTCAGTGGTTTCCCTCATACTCATATTCAGTAGAAACCTTGGGCTCCACTAGCAGAGATTTGCAATAGAGCAAAAGGCCATATATAAGGCCATATAATGTGAAGCTAATTGAAATAACCTCCAGGATATTGAAACAAAAGCCACATAATGAATGATTGTTGTCCTTAATGTACTATGTTGTCTCTCATCTCCTTTGCTGTCCCTTGGTTATCCCATATTGGTATAGTATCTCACTTTGTTATCTGATATATTGAATTTATTTGTATTTGGATATTTGAAATTTGATAGGGAGGGGGCGAAAACTAAGACGGGTGGGGGGTGTGGAGTTGGAGGGAAATGGTTACCAAGACATGTGAAAGGGTATCAATGTATATGAATTAATGCACCTTCTATCTGGCAAATATCATGGAACCCTTTTACTAATTAAAACAAAAACAATTTAAAAAAAAAAGAAAGTTGTAGTGTGTGGGGAGGATGATGGGGTCAAATACATTTCTTCTTAGAAATATACCTCATCTGGTTGCCCTGGATTTTCCTGGCCTTCTTCTTAGAGAAAGGCCTGTTATACTGGATTTGGGGCTTGGCCATGATCTAGCATGTACATCTTCGAGTAAGACATCCACAACTTCCATGCCTGAGACTCGAGTTTCCTGACCTTTGGCAACAACACAGCAACATCTTTCTTCCTCCTGAGCCACAGGCCAAGTGAGCTGGCTTGAGCTGGTTGTTAGTTACAGTGGCTTCGTTACCAGGGTTCCATATTCTGTTCCATTGTGAGGGAGGCAGGGTCACCTTTCAGGGCCCAATGACCAAAGATCCTTGCTCACAGAAGACCTCACCAAAGACATACTGGAGGCTGAATCTCTCCTCCAATCTCACAATATACATGTGGATGTAGTAAACAGCACACCTTATTTGTCCATTCCCAATGTCTTCCACTAGGCCCAACAACCAGTCTGGTCTCAGGCTCAAGGAGCCTTTCTTAGGTAAGATCCAAACTTAAGGGTCAATATTGCCCTCATCCTTTACAAAACATTTGCTTCACAGTGCCTTCTCTGCCTGCATTTTGCCCCTTGTTGAATTTTTTTTTGCTAGTCTTGGAACTTGAGTTCAGATTGTGAACATTGTTCTTGGGCTTTCTTTAGGCTTTAGCTGTCCCACCGAGCCACAGCACCACTTGCAGCGTTTTCTATGTATGTGGTAATGAGGAATCAAACCTGAGTCTTTTTGCTTGGTAGCCAAGGACTCTACCACCAGGTCAAACACACAGGGCAACTTGCACATATTTTTGACATCAATCTACTAGGATATCATAAGGTTTCTGTATCCTAATCAATTTTTTCCTGATGATTAGCTTTGCTGTCATGTGTAAAAAATGCAAGAGGGAAAAACACAGAAGAAGTAATGAAATTTAAAAAAAAGCATTACACACATACATAAGTGATCATTCTTTTTAGGAGAAAGGATATTTTGATATGATGATGATGACTTTATAATTACTATGTCAGGGTTGAGAGTTTGGCATAGTGGTAGAGTGCTTGCCTAGCATCCATGAAGATCTGGGTTTGATTGCTCAGTATCACATAGATAGAAAATCTAGATGTGGCACTGTGGCTCAAGTGTCAGAGGGATAGACTTGAGAAAACCCGAGGATAGTGCTCAGGCCCTGAATTCAAGCCCCAAGACTGGCAGAAAGATAAAAGAAAATGAAAATGCTTTTTACGAGCTAATTCACTCACAGCATTGGCTTCTGAAATCTTCGCTTCTGCATCTTGTGAAATACCCCTTTCCCTCAACGTAGACAAGAAAAACAGATCCATCCCATGGTCCACTGTGCAGCCCCTGGTTGGGCTAAGAGCTAGTCGTGCAGCAACACATAAGTTTTATTCTAATACTTTCCAAACTTTGTACTCAAATATGCTACCTACTTACCAACTTAGGTCAGTTATCCTTATGCTATACCTTTTCTTCATGACTACAATATTCTTACACTCCAACGTTAATCCTCTTGTACCTCCCCTGACCTCTCTCATTCTTTTTTTCTATCTCTGGACCTCTGCTCGTCTTTCAACCCTTATACTGCACGGATCTACACTTGATGGCTGTTGAGCAATATTGTATATGTAGGTGGTTAATTATTCTCTAGGCTCAGAGGGACTTAAAGACAATAGAGATTGGATTGAGAGGCTTATTGGTTTGGGTATAAATACTTAGCCGTGGTTGTATTAGACTGGTCTGTAAGTGCACAAAAAGAAAGAGTGATAATACCAATCAAAACTTGTGAACATCTAGTGTCTGCCAGCTACAGAGGTCTAGGTTGGTTATATCTGAAAAACTATAATCGTATTTAGTAGTAATCTTGCTCCCATTTTCAAATGGGCAGAACAAGAAACTCAAGAAAAATGTCAAATCAAGAAACAACATCCCCCACCCAATGTAAACAGACAATGGAACAGTCACTGGCACACCTAGAGGAGAGTCTTCCAAGTGCTACACAAATGCAATTGATAAACATCATTAATGGAAAATGTGAAAATATAAAGAAAGAAATAATGGAGGAAGCCATAGCTGAACAAGAGGAAAGCAAAAACAAGGTGATAATGAAAGAGAAGAAGCCATAAAGGAGGCCATAACAAAGGTTTTTCAAAGAAAGATGGATGAATTCATAGAATTCACAAGTAAAAACGTGACCAAACTCCAGCAAATGTCCAAAGAAAATAAAGCTACTGAGCTAACCACTCAAAAGGAAATCAAGGAGATAAAGAAATCCATACATGATCTAAAACAAGAGATGCAAGGCATCAAAAGTGAGCAATTAGAAGCAAGGGAGATGAAAAATAAAGTAGATAGCTTTGATAGCAGGTTAGACAATGCAGAGGAGAGAATTTCCGGGGCTGAAGATAATTTAGGTATTATAGAGAAAGAACAGAAAATGAGTCAATCCAAATCTAGGAAATATGACAGATCGCTTCAGGAGGTCCAAGATACAATTAGGAAGCCTAATTTAAGGCTAGTTGGTATTGAGGAGGGCGTGGATAAAGAGGTCAATGGTATTGGAAATACACTTCAGGGAATCATCTCAGAAAATTGCCCAAATATCCAGAAGGGCAGGCCCATCCAGATACAAAAAGCTTTTAGAACCCCAAACAGACCTGACCAGAAAAGAACATCCCACCGCCACATTGTGATCCGAACTGGATCAATAGAAACGAAAGGAAAGATCCTAAAGGCAGCCAGGGAAAAGGGATCAGTAACCTATAAAGGCAAACCAATCAGAATAACCCCAGATTTCTCAGCAGAGACCATGCAAGCACGAAGTGACTGGAAGCATATATGTCATGCCCTTAAATCAAATAACTACCAACCAAGAATATTGTAGCCAGCTAAGCTCTCATTCATAACTGAGGGAACAATAAAAACATTCCATTCCAGGGAAAAGCTGCAACAATATGTCGAAACAACACCAACACTACAGAGAATTCTCAAAGATGCTCTATACATAGAAAACCAAAATAAATGCAACATAGGGAAAGAAATGGCACCTAAACAGCATACCATCTAAGGACCACAAGAACTGTCAAGACACAGGCCCTACTAAAAGCTTTTAAACATGGTAGGAACTAATAAATATCTCTCAATCCTAACTCTCAATATCAATGGACTTAACTCTCCAATTAAACGGCATAGGCTGTCTAGTTGGATCAAAAAGGAAGAGCCATCGTTCTGCTGTCTTCAAGAGACACATCTTACCCAAAAACAATCATCTTTTGAAAGTGAGAGGTTGGAATAAACTCTATCAAGCTAACTGCCCCCATAAACAGGCTGGAGTTGCCATCCTCATATCAGATACAATAGACTTCAAACTAAAATTAGTAAGAAAAGACAAAGAAGGTGACTACATACTACTAAAGGGATCTTTCCTCCAGGAAGACATAACGATCCTAAATATTTACACACCCAATCCCGGAGCTCCAAACTTCATCAAGCAAACTTTACTTACACTGAAACCATACATAGATCGAAATACAGTGATTGTTGGTGAGTTTAACACACCACTCTCACCTATGGACAGATCAACAAGGCAAAACTCAACAGAGAAACCTTAGAACTGAACAACTATAGAGACCAACTAGATCTAACAGACATCTGCAGAATATTCCACCCAGTAACAACACAATATACGTTTTTCTCAGCAGCACATGGAACATTTTCCATAATAGACCACATCTTAGGCCATAAAACAAACCTGGACAGATTCAGAAACACTGAAATTATTCCATGCACACTCTCAGACCATAAAGGCATCAAATTGGAGCTGAACAAATATCTCCACCAACGAAAACCCTGTAACTCATGGAGACTGAACAACACATTGTTGAATCAAAAACAATGGGTAATCGAAGACATCAGAACAGATATCCAACTGTTTATGAAATTTAACAATAAGGAGCACACAAATATCAACTCCTTAGAGACACAACAAAGGCAGTACTCAGAGGAAAATTTATAGCGCTGAGTGCCTACAACAGCAAGTTGGAAAAATGGCAAATCATCTAGGTAATGTCTCACTTTAACCTCCTGGAAAAAGAGCAACAAACCAACCGTAAACCCATTAGGAGAAAGCACATTATTAAAATCAAAGCAGAATTAAATGATTTGGAATAAAAAAAAACTATAGAATCAACAAAACAAGGAGATGGTTCTTTGAAAGAATTAACAAAATTGACAAGCCCTTAGCAAATCTTACCAAAAAAAAACAAGAGAGCATATCGAAATAAACAAAATCGCAGATGAAAATGGTAATATCACGACAGATATTACCAAGATCCAGAATACCATGGGGGAATACTTCTGAAAACTTTACGCCAAGAAATTTGAGAACCTAGAAGAAATGGATGAATTCCTAGACAATATTAACATACCCACACTGAACCAAGAAGAGCTAACCCAACTCAACAGGCCTATTTCAAGCTCTGAAATAGAAATGGAAATTAGACTACTTCCACTTAAAAAGAGCCCAGGGCCAGATGGATTCACAGCTGAATTCTATAAGGTCTTCAAAGCAGAGCTCACACCAATACTCCTCAAGCTCTTCAACGAAATTGAAAATGAAGGTTGTTTACCAAACTCATTCTGTGAAGCCAGTATATCCCTCATACCCAAACCAGATAGAGATTCATCAAAGAAAGAGAACTATAGACCCATTTCTTTGATGAACATCGATGCAAAACTTCTCAACAAAATACTGGCCAACAGTCTACAACAACTGATCAAAAAATTATACACTATGATCAAACTGGATTCATCACAGGGAGGCAAAGCTGGTTCAACATACACAAATCAATTAATATAATTCAACACATCAACAGGAGCAAGGACAAAAATCACATGATCGTCGCAATAGATGCGGAAAAGGCATTTGACAAGATCCAAAACCCCTTTATGTTAAAAGATGTGGAAAAACTAGGACTCCATGGAACATTTCTCGATGTAATAAAGGCTGTGTATGAGAAACCCACTGCTAGTATTATACTTAATGGTGAAAATCTAAAGGCATTCCCTCTAAAATCAGGAACGAGACAAGGATGCCCACTCTCTCCACTCCTTTCTAACATAGTACTAAATTTCCTAGGCAGTGCAATAAGGCAAGAAGCAAGCATAAAGGGGATCCAAGTAGGGAAAGAGGAAATAAAACTATCCCTCTTTGCAGATGACATGATTCTGTATTTAAAGAATCCTATAGACTCTACTCCCAAGCTCCTTGAGCTGATACAAAGCTTTGGAAGGGTAGCAGGCCATAAAATCAACCCTCACAAATCAACTGCCTTCCTTTCCGCCAATAGTGAGAGGAATGAGGCAATAATCAGGAAAGAAACTCCTTTCACAATAGCCTCAAAGAAAATAAAGTACCTAGGAATTAGCTTAACTAAGAATGTAAAGGACCGTTTAGATGAAAACTTTAAAACCCTAAAAAAGTAAATCAAAACAGAACTAAGGAAATGGAAAAACCTCCCATGCTCCTGGATTGGAAGAATCAACATTGTGAAAATGAGAATCTTGCCAAGGGCTATCTACAAATTCAATGCAATACCCATCAACATCCCAATGTCATTCTTTAAAGAAATAGAAGAGGCAATTCAAAATTTCATATGCAATAATAAAAGACCCCGTATAGCAAAAAAACTTCTTAGCAGAAAGAACAGCGCTGGAGGAATTTCAATTCCAAACTTTAGACTATTACAGAGCTATAATTCTCAAAACAGCTTGGTACTGGCACAAGAACAGGCCTGAAGTCCAATGGAATAGAACTGCGGACGCAGATATTAAACCACAGACCTATGGCCACCTAATCTTTAACAAGGGAGCCAAAAAAATAGAATGGAAGAAAGATAGCCTCTTCAACAAGTTGTGCTGGCAGAACTGGTTAAGCACCAGCAGAAAACTAAAGTTGGATCCTTCTTTGTCACCTTGCACTAGAATTAACTCCAAATGGATCAAAGACCTGGAGGTAAAACTGACACACTGAAAAGTTTACAGGAAGGAATAGGAGATACACTAGGCCTCCTTGGCACAGGTCGAAACTTTCTTAATAAGGACCAAGAATCACAACAAATCAGAGAAAGGCTGGATAAGTGGGACTGCATTAACCTGCAGAGCTTTCATATGGCAACGGATATAGCTAGTAAACTAATCAGGAAGCCTACAGAGTGGGAGAAGATCTTCACCAACCAAACAACGGACAAAGGCCTCATATCTAAAATATACCAACAACTCAAAAAATTGAATCACTCCAAAACTAACCTCCAAAGTAACACCCATCCCATTAAAAAATGGGCCAAAGACTTAAAGAGAGTCTTCTCTGAAGAAGAAACAAAAATGGCCTATAGACACATGAAGAAATGCTCCACATCTCTGGTCATAAAAGAATTGCATATCAAAAGAACTCTAAGATTCCACCTCACTCCAGTGAGAATGGCCAGGATCAGGAAAAGGAATGACAACAGATGCTGGAGGGGATGTGGCCAGGAGGGATCACTACTACACTGTTGGTGGGAGTGCAAACTCGTTCAACCACTATGGAAAGCAGTGTGGCAGTGCCTCAAAAGGCTAAACATAGAACTCCCCTATCACCCAGCAATTCCACTACTTGGCATTTACCCAACAATCCAGAAACAAGGGCATACTAAACCCTCTAGCACAACAATGTTCATTGCATCGCTATTCACCATAGTAAAGATATGGAACCAACCCAGAAGTCCCTCAGTTGATGAGTGGATCAACAAGTTGTGGTATTTGTACACAATGGAATTCTATCCTGCTGTCAGAAAGAATGACATCGCCCCATTTGTTAGGAAAAGGAAAGTCTTAGAACAAATCATATTAAGTGAAGTAAGCCAGACTCAAAGGAACTTAGGCTCAGTGGTTTCCCTCATTCGTCATAATCAGTAGAAACCTTGGGCTCTACTAGCAGAGATTTGCAATAGAGCAAAAGGCCATATATAAGGCCATGTAATGTGAAGCTAATTGAAAGGACCTCCAGGATATTGAAACAAAAGCCACATAATGAATGATTGTTGTCCTCAATGTACTATGTTGTCTCTCATCTCCTTTGCTGTCCCTTGGTTATCCCATATGGGTATAGTATCTCACTTTGTTATCTGATATCTTGAATTTATTTGTATTTGGATATTTGAAATTTGATAGGGAAGGGGGGAAAACCAAGACGGGTGGGGGGTGTGGGGTTGGAGGGAAATGGGTACCAAGACATGTGAAAGGGTATCAATGTATGTGAATTAATGCACCTTCTATCTGGCAAATATCATGTAACCCTTTCACTACTTACAATCAAAAATGAAAAAAAAAAGTTGTAGTGTGTGGGGAGGATGATGGGGTCAAATACATTTCTTCTTAGAAATTTACCTCATCTGGTTGCCCTGGATTTTCCTGGCCTTCTTCTTAGAGAAAGGCCTGTTATACTGGATTTGTGGCTTGGCAAAGATCTAGCATGTACATCTTCGAGTAAGACATCCACAACTTCCATGCCTGAGACTCGAGTTTCCTGACCTTTGGCAACAGCACAGCAACATCTTTCTTCCTCCTGAGCCACAGGCCAAGTGAGCTGGCTTGAGCTTGTTGTTAGTTACAGTGGCTTGGTTACCAGGGTTCCATATTCTGTTCCATTGTGAGGGAGGCAGGGTCACCTTTCAGGGCCCAATGACCAAAGATCCTTGCTCACAGAAGACCTCACCAAAGACATACTGGAGGCTGAATCTCTCCTCCAATCTCACAATATACATGTGGATGTAGTAAACAGCACACCTTATTTGTCCATTCCCAATGTCTTCCACTAGGCCCAACAACCAGTCTGGTCTCAGGCTCAAGGAGCCTTTCTTAGGTAAGATCCAAACTTAAGGGTCAATATTGCCCTCATCCTTTACAAAACATTTGCTTCACAGTGCCTTCTCTGCCTGCATTTTGCCCCTTGTTGAATTTTTTTTTGCTAGTCTTGGAACTTGAGTTCAGATTGTGAACATTGTTCTTGGGCTTTCTTTAGGCTTTAGCTGTCCCACCGAGCCACAGCACCACTTGCAGCGTTTTCTATGTATGTGGTAATGAGGAATCAAACCTGAGTCTTTTTGCTTGGTAGCCAAGGACTCTACCACCAGGTCAAACACACAGGGCATCTTGCACATATTTTTGACGTCAATCTACTAGGATATCATAAGGTTTCTGTATCCTAATCAATTTTATCCTGATGATTAGCTTTGCTGTCATGTGTAAAAAATGCAAGAGGGAAAAACACAGAAGAATTAGTGAAATTTAAAACAAAGCATTACACACATACATAAGTGATCATTCTTTGTAGGAGAAAGGATATTTTGATATGATGATGATGACTTTATAATTACTATGTCAGGGTTGAGAGTTTGGCATAGTGGTAGAGTGCTTGCCTAGCATCCATGAAGATCTGGGTTTGATTGCTCAGTATCACATAGATAGAAAATCTAGATGTGGCACTGTGGCTCAAGTGTCAGAGGGATAGACTTGAGAAAACCCGAGGATAGTGCTCAGGCCCTGAATTCAAGCCCCAAGACTGGCAGAAAGATAAAAGAAAATGAAAATGCTTTTTACGAGCTAATTCACTCACAGCATTGGCTTCTGAAATCTTCGCTTCTGCATCTTGTGAAATACCCCTTTCCCTCAACGTAGACAAGAAAAACAGATCCATCCCATGGTCCACTGTGCAGCCCCTGGTTGGGCTAAGAGCTAGTCGTGCAGCAACACATAAGTTTTATTCTAATACTTTCCAAACTTTGTACTCAAATATGCTACCTACTTACCAACTTAGGTCAGTTATCCTTATGCTATACCTTTTCTTCATGACTACAATATTCTTACACTCCAACGTTAATCCTCTTGTACCTCCCCTGACCTCTCTCATTCTTTTTTTCTATCTCTGGACCTCTGCTCGTCTTTCAACCCTTATACTGCACGGATCTACACTTGATGGCTGTTGAGCAATATTGTATATGTAGGTGGTTAATTATTCTCTAGGCTCAGAGGGACTTAAAGACAATAGAGATTGGATTGAGAGGCTTATTGGTTTGGGTATAAATACTTAGCCGTGGTTGTATTAGACTGGTCTGTAAGTGCACAAAAAGAAAGAGTGATAATACCAATCAAAACTTGTGAACATCTAGTGTCTGCCAGCTACAGAGGTCTAGGTTGGTTATATCTGAAAAACTATAATCGTATTTAGTAGTAATCTTGCTCCCATTTTCAAATGGGCAGAACAAGAAACTCAAGAAAAATGTCAAATCAAGAAACAACATCCCCCACCCAATGTAAACAGACAATGGAACAGTCACTGGCACACCTAGAGGAGAGTCTTCCAAGTGCTACACAAATGCAATTGATAAACATCATTAATGGAAAATGTGAAAATATAAAGAAAGAAATAATGGAGGAAGCCATAGCTGAACAAGAGGAAAGCAAAAACAAGGTGAAAATGAAAGAGAAGAAGCCATAAAGGAGGCCATAACAAAGGTTTTTCAAAGAAAGATGGATGAATTCATAGAATTCACAAGTAAAAACGTGACCAAACTCCAGCAAATGTCCAAAGAAAATAAAGCTACTGAGCTAACCACTCAAAAGGAAATCAAGGAGATAAAGAAATCCATACATGATCTAAAACAAGAGATGCAAGGCATCAAAAGTGAGCAATTAGAAGCAAGGGAGATGAAAAATAAAGTAGATAGCTTTGATAGCAGGTTAGACAATGCAGAGGAGAGAATTTCCGGGGCTGAAGATAATTTAGGTATTATAGAGAAAGAACAGAAAATGAGTCAATCCAAATCTAGGAAATATGACAGATCGCTTCAGGAGGTCCAAGATACAATTAGGAAGCCTAATTTAAGGCTAGTTGGTATTGAGGAGGGCGTGGATAAAGAGGTCAATGGTATTGGAAATACACTTCAGGGAATCATCTCAGAAAATTGCCCAAATATCCAGAAGGGCAGGCCCATCCAGATACAAAAAGCTTTTAGAACCCCAAACAGACCTGACCAGAAAAGAACATCCCACCGCCACATTGTGATCCGAACTGGATCAATAGAAACGAAAGGAAAGATCCTAAAGGCAGCCAGGGAAAAGGGATCAGTAACCTATAAAGGCAAACCAATCAGAATAACCCCAGATTTCTCAGCAGAGACCATGCAAGCACGAAGTGACTGGAAGCATATATGTCATGCCCTTAAATCAAATAACTACCAACCAAGAATATTGTAGCCAGCTAAGCTCTCATTCATAACTGAGGGAACAATAAAAACATTCCATTCCAGGGAAAAGCTGCAACAATATGTCGAAACAAAACCAACACTACAGAGAATTCTCAAAGATGCTCTATACATAGAAAACCAAAATAAATGCAATATAGGGAAAGAAATGGCACCTAAACAGCATACCATCTAAGGACCACAAGAACTGTCAAGACACAGGCCCTACTAAAAGCTTTTAAACATGGTAGGAACTAATAAATATCTCTCAATCCTAACTCTCAATATCAATGGACTTAACTCTCCAATTAAACGGCATAGGCTGTCTAGTTGGATCAAAAAGCAAGAGCCATCGTTCTGCTGTCTTCAAGAGACACATCTTACCCCAAAACAATCATCTTTTGAAAGTGAGAGGTTGGAATAAACTCTATCAAGCTAACTGCCCCCATAAACAGGCTGGAGTTGCCATCCTCATATCAGATACAATAGACTTCAAACTAAAATTAGTAAGAAAAGACAAAGAAGGTGACTACATACTACTAAAAGGATCTTTCCTCCAGGAAGACATAACGATCCTAAATATTTACACACCCAATCCCGGAGCTCCAAACTTCATCAAGCAAACTTTACTTACACTGAAACCATACATAGATCGAAATACAGTGATTGTTGGTGAGTTTAACACACCACTCTCACCTATGGACAGATCAACAAGGCAAAACTCAACAGAGAAACCTTAGAACTGAACAACTATAGAGACCAACTAGATCTAACAGACATCTGCAGAATATTCCACCCAGTAACAACACAATATACGTTTTTCTCAGCAGCACATGGAACATTTTCCATAATAGACCACATCTTAGGCCATAAAACAAACCTGGACAGATTCAGAAACACTGAAATTATTCCATGCACACTCTCAGACCATAAAGGCATCAAATTGGAGCTGAACAAATATCTCCACCAACGAA
The DNA here is from genome assembly GCF_031878675.1 of Megascapheus bottae. Classification (NCBI taxonomy): domain Eukaryota; kingdom Metazoa; phylum Chordata; class Mammalia; order Rodentia; family Geomyidae; genus Megascapheus; species Megascapheus bottae. Next base: position 963,141 of record NW_028327383.1, read on the forward strand.
AACCCTGTAACTCATGGAGACTGAACAACACATTGTTGAATCAAAAACAATGGGTAATCGAAGACATCAGAACAGATATCCAACTGTTTATGAAATTTAACAATAAGGAGCACACAAATATCAACTCCTTAGAGACACAACAAAGGCAGTACTCAGAGGAAAATTTATAGCGCTGAGTGCCTACAACAGCAAGTTGGAAAAATGGCAAATCAACTAGTTAATGTCTCACTTTAACCTCCTGGAAAAAGAGCAACAAACCAACCCTAAACCCATTAGGAGAAAGCACATTATTAAAATCAAAGCAGAATTAAATGATTTGGAATTAAAAAAAAAAACTATAGAATCAACAAAACAAGGAGATGGTTCTTTGAAAGAATTAACAAAATTGACAAGCCCTTAGCAAATCTTACCAAAAAAAACAAGAGAGCATATCGAAATAAACAAAATCGCAGATGAAAATGGTAATATCACGACAGATATTACCAAGATCCAGAATACCATGGGGGAATACTTCTGAAAACTTTACGCCAAGAAATTTGAGAACCTAGAAGAAATGGATGAATTCCTAGACAATATTAACATACCCACACTGAACCAAGAAGAGCTAACCCAACTCAACAGGCCTATTTCAAGCTCTGAAATAGAAATGGAAATTAGACTACTTCCACTTAAAAAGAGCCCAGGGCCAGATGGATTCACAGCTGAATTCTATAAGGTCTTCAAAGCAGAGCTCACACCAATACTCCTCAAGCTCTTCAACGAAATTGAAAATGAAGGTTGTTTACCAAACTCATTCTGTGAAGCCAGTATATCCCTCATACCCAAACCAGATAGAGATTCATCAAAGAAAGAGAACTATAGACCCATTTCTTTGATGAACATCGATGCAAAACTTCTCAACAAAATACTGGCCAACAGTCTACAACAACTGATCAAAAAATTATACACTATGATCAAACTGGATTCATCACAGGGAGGCAAAGCTGGTTCAACATACACAAATCAATTAATATAATTCAACACATCAACAGGAGCAAGGACAAAAATCACATGATCGTCGCAATAGATGCGGAAAAGGCATTTGACAAGATCCAAAACCCCTTTATGTTAAAAGATGTGGAAAAACTAGGACTCCATGGAACATTTCTCGATGTAATAAAGGCTGTGTATGAGAAACCCACTGCTAGTATTATACTTAATGGTGAAAATCTAAAGGCATTCCCTCTAAAATCAGGAACGAGACAAGGATGCCCACTCTCTCCACTCCTTTCTAACATAGTACTAAATTTCCTAGGCAGTGCAATAAGGCAAGAAGCAAGCATAAAGGGGATCCAAGTAGGGAAAGAGGAAATAAAACTATCCCTCTTTGCAGATGACATGATTCTGTATTTAAAGAATCCTATAGACTCTACTCCCAAGCTCCTTGAGCTGATACAAAGCTTTGGAAGGGTAGCAGGCCATAAAATCAACCCTCACAAATCAACTGCCTTCCTTTCCGCCAATAGTGAGAGGAATGAGGCAATAATCAGGAAAGAAACTCCTTTCACAATAGCCTCAAAGAAAATAAAGTACCTAGGAATTAGCTTAACTAAGAATGTAAAGGACCGTTTAGATGAAAACTTTAAAACCCTAAAAAAGTAAATCAAAACAGAACTAAGGAAATGGAAAAACCTCCCATGCTCCTGGATTGGAAGAATCAACATTGTGAAAATGAGAATCTTGCCAAGGGCTATCTACAAATTCAATGCAATACCCATCAACATCCCAATGTCATTCTTTAAAGAAATAGAAGAGGCAATTCAAAATTTCATATGCAATAATAAAAGACCCCGTATAGCAAAAAAACTTCTTAGCAGAAAGAACAGCGCTGGAGGAATTTCAATTCCAAACTTTAGACTATTACAGAGCTATAATTCTCAAAACAGCTTGGTACTGGCACAAGAACAGGCCTGAAGTCCAATGGAATAGAACTGCGGACGCAGATATTAAACCACAGACCTATGGCCACCTAATCTTTAACAAGGGAGCCAAAAAAATAGAATGGAAGAAAGATAGCCTCTTCAACAAGTTGTGCTGGCAGAACTGGTTAAGCACCAGCAGAAAACTAAAGTTGGATCCTTCTTTGTCACCTTGCACTAGAATTAACTCCAAATGGATCAAAGACCTGGAGGTAAAACTGACACACTGAAAAGTTTACAGGAAGGAATAGGAGATACACTAGGCCTCCTTGGCACAGGTCGAAACTTTCTTAATAAGGACCAAGAATCACAACAAATCAGAGAAAGGCTGGATAAGTGGGACTGCATTAACCTGCAGAGCTTTCATATGGCAACGGATATAGCTAGTAAACTAATCAGGAAGCCTACAGAGTGGGAGAAGATCTTCACCAACCAAACAACGGACAAAGGCCTCATATCTAAAATATACCAACAACTCAAAAAATTGAATCACTCCAAAACTAACCTCCAAAGTAACACCCATCCCATTAAAAAATGGGCCAAAGACTTAAAGAGAGTCTTCTCTGAAGAAGAAACAAAAATGGCCTATAGACACATGAAGAAATGCTCCACATCTCTGGTCATAAAAGAATTGCATATCAAAAGAACTCTAAGATTCCACCTCACTCCAGTGAGAATGGCCAGGATCAGGAAAAGGAATGACAACAGATGCTGGAGGGGATGTGGCCAGGAGGGATCACTACTACACTGTTGGTGGGAGTGCAAACTCGTTCAACCACTATGGAAAGCAGTGTGGCAGTGCCTCAAAAGGCTAAACATAGAACTCCCCTATCACCCAGCAATTCCACTACTTGGCATTTACCCAACAATCCAGAAACAAGGGCATACTAAACCCTCTAGCACAACAATGTTCATTGCATCGCTATTCACCACAGTAAAGATATGGAACCAACCCAGATGTCCCTCAGTTGATGAGTGGATCAACAAGTTGTGGTATTTGTACACAATGGAATTCTATCCTGCTGTCAGAAAGAATGACATCGCCCCATTTGTTAGGAAAAGGAAAGTCTTAGAACAAATCATATTAAGTGAAGTAAGCCAGACTCAAAGGAACTTAGGCTCAGCGGTTTCCCTCATTCGTCATAATCAGTAGAAACCTTGGGCTCTACTAGCAGAGATTTGCAATAGAGCAAAAGGCCATATATAAGGCCAAGTAATGTGAAGCTAATTGAAAGGACCTCCAGGATATTGAAACAAAAGCCACATAATGAATGATTGTTGTCCTCAATGTACTATGTTGTCTCTCATCTCCTTTGCTGTCCCTTGGTTATCCCATATGGGTATAGTATCTCACTTTGTTATCTGATATCTTGAATTTATTTGTATTTGGATATTTGAAATTTGATAGGGAAGGGGGGAAAACCAAGACGGGTGGGGGGTGTGGGGTTGGAGGGAAATGGGTACCAAGACATGTGAAAGGGTATCAATGTATGTGAATTAATGCACCTTCTATCTGGCAAATATCATGTAACCCTTTCACTACTTACAATCAAAAATGAAAAAAAAAAGTTGTAGTGTGTGGGGAGGATGATGGGGTCAAATACATTTCTTCTTAGAAATTTACCTCATCTGGTTGCCCTGGATTTTCCTGGCCTTCTTCTTAGAGAAAGGCCTGTTATACTGGATTTGTGGCTTGGCAAAGATCTAGCATGTACATCTTCGAGTAAGACATCCACAACTTCCATGCCTGAGACTCGAGTTTCCTGACCTTTGGCAACAGCACAGCAACATCTTTCTTCCTCCTGAGCCACAGGCCAAGTGAGCTGGCTTGAGCTTGTTGTTAGTTACAGTGGCTTGGTTACCAGGGTTCCATATTCTGTTCCATTGTGAGGGAGGCAGGGTCACCTTTCAGGGCCCAATGACTAAAGATCCTTGCTCACAGAAGACCTCACCAAAGACATACTGGAGGCTGAATCTCTCCTCCAATCTCACAATATACATGTGGATGTAGTAAACAGCACACCTTATTTGTCCATTCCCAATGTCTTCCACTAGGCCCAACAACCAGTCTGGTCTCAGGCTCAAGGAGCCTTTCTTAGGTAAGATCCAAACTTAAGGGTCAATATTGCCCTCATCCTTTACAAAACATTTGCTTCACAGTGCCTTCTCTGCCTGCATTTTGCCCCTTGTTGAATTTTTTTTTGCTAGTCTTGGAACTTGAGTTCAGATTGTGAACATTGTTCTTGGGCTTTCTTTAGGCTTTAGCTGTCCCACCGAGCCACAGCACCACTTGCAGCGTTTTCTATGTATGTGGTAATGAGGAATCAAACCTGAGTCTTTTTGCTTGGTAGCCAAGGACTCTACCACCAGGTCAAACACACAGGGCATCTTGCACATATTTTTGACGTCAATCTACTAGGATATCATAAGGTTTCTGTATCCTAATCAATTTTATCCTGATGATTAGCTTTGCTGTCATGTGTAAAAAATGCAAGAGGGAAAAACACAGAAGAATTAGTGAAATTTAAAACAAAGCATTACACACATACATAAGTGATCATTCTTTGTAGGAGAAAGGATATTTTGATATGATGATGATGACTTTATAATTACTATGTCAGGGTTGAGAGTTTGGCATAGTGGTAGAGTGCTTGCCTAGCATCCATGAAGATCTGGGTTTGATTGCTCAGTATCACATAGATAGAAAATCTAGATGTGGCACTGTGGCTCAAGTGTCAGAGGGATAGACTTGAGAAAACCCGAGGATAGTGCTCAGGCCCTGAATTCAAGCCCCAAGACTGGCAGAAAGATAAAAGAAAATGAAAATGCTTTTTACGAGCTAATTCACTCACAGCATTGGCTTCTGAAATCTTCGCTTCTGCATCTTGTGAAATACCCCTTTCCCTCAACGTAGACAAGAAAAACAGATCCATCCCATGGTCCACTGTGCAGCCCCTGGTTGGGCTAAGAGCTAGTCGTGCAGCAACACATAAGTTTTATTCTAATACTTTCCAAACTTTGTACTCAAATATGCTACCTACTTACCAACTTAGGTCAGTTATCCTTATGCTATACCTTTTCTTCATGACTACAATATTCTTACACTCCAACGTTAATCCTCTTGTACCTCCCCTGACCTCTCTCATTCTTTTTTTCTATCTCTGGACCTCTGCTCGTCTTTCAACCCTTATACTGCACGGATCTACACTTGATGGCTGTTGAGCAATATTGTATATGTAGGTGGTTAATTATTCTCTAGGCTCAGAGGGACTTAAAGACAACAGAGATTGGATTGAGAGGCTTATTGGTTTGGGTATAAATACTTAGCCGTGGTTGTATTAGACTGGTCTGTAAGTGCACAAAAAGAAAGAGTGATAATACCAATCAAAACTTGTGAACATCTAGTGTCTGCCAGCTACAGAGGTCTAGGTTGGTTATATCTGAAAAACTATAATCGTATTTAGTAGTAATCTTGCTCCCATTTTCAAATGGGCAGAACAAGAAACTCAAGAAAAATGTCAAATCAAGAAACAACATCCCCCACCCAATGTAAACAGACAATGGAACAGTCACTGGCAAACCTAGAGGAGAGTCTTCCAAGTGCTACACAAATGCAATTGATAAACATCATTAATGGAAAATGTGAAAATATAAAGAAAGAAATAATGGAGGAAGCCATAGCTGAACAAGAGGAAAGCAAAAACAAGGTGAAAATGAAAGAGAAGAAGCCATAAAGGAGGCCATAACAAAGGTTTTTCAAAGAAAGATGGATGAATTCATAGAATTCACAAGTAAAAACGTGACCAAACTCCAGCAAATGTCCAAAGAAAATAAAGCTACTGAGCTAACCACTCAAAAGGAAATCAAGGAGATAAAGAAATCCATACATGATCTAAAACAAGAGATGCAAGGCATCAAAAGTGAGCAATTAGAAGCAAGGGAGATGAAAAATAAAGTAGATAGCTTTGATAGCAGGTTAGACAATGCAGAGGAGAGAATTTCCGGGGCTGAAGATAATTTAGGTATTATAGAGAAAGAACAGAAAATGAGTCAATCCAAATCTAGGAAATATGACAGATCGCTTCAGGAGGTCCAAGATACAATTAGGAAGCCTAATTTAAGGCTAGTTGGTATTGAGGAGGGCGTGGATAAAGAGGTCAATGGTATTGGAAATACACTTCAGGGAATCATCTCAGAAAATTGCCCAAATATCCAGAAGGGCAGGCCCATCCAGATACAAAAAGCTTTTAGAACCCCAAACAGACCTGACCAGAAAAGAACATCCCACCGCCACATTGTGATCCGAACTGGATCAATAGAAACGAAAGGAAAGATCCTAAAGGCAGCCAGGGAAAAGGGATCAGTAACCTATAAAGGCAAACCAATCAGAATAACCCCAGATTTCTCAGCAGAGACCATGCAAGCACGAAGTGACTGGAAGCATATATGTCATGCCCTTAAATCAAATAACTACCAACCAAGAATATTGTAGCCAGCTAAGCTCTCATTCATAACTGAGGGAACAATAAAAACATTCCATTCCAGGGAAAAGCTGCAACAATATGTCGAAACAAAACCAACACTACAGAGAATTCTCAAAGATGCTCTATACATAGAAAACCAAAATAAATGCAACATAGGGAAAGAAATGGCACCTAAACAGCATACCATCTAAGGACCACAAGAACTGTCAAGACACAGGCCCTACTAAAAGCTTTTAAACATGGTAGGAACTAATAAATATCTCTCAATCCTAACTCTCAATATCAATGGACTTAACTCTCCAATTAAACGGCATAGGCTGTCTAGTTGGATCAAAAAGCAAGAGCCATCGTTCTGCTGTCTTCAAGAGACACATCTTACCCAAAAACAATCATCTTTTGAAAGTGAGAGGTTGGAATAAACTCTATCAAGCTAACTGCCCCCATAAACAGGCTGGAGTTGCCATCCTCATATCAGATACAATAGACTTCAAACTAAAATTAGTAAGAAAAGACAAAGAAGGTGACTACATACTACTAAAGGGATCTTTCCTCCAGGAAGACATAACGATCCTAAATATTTACACACCCAATCCCGGAGCTCCAAACTTCATCAAGCAAACTTTACTTACACTGAAACCATACATAGATCGAAATACAGTGATTGTTGGTGAGTTTAACACACCACTCTCACCTATGGACAGATCAACAAGGCAAAACTCAACAGAGAAACCTTAGAACTGAACAACTATAGAGACCAACTAGATCTAACAGACATCTGCAGAATATTCCACCCAGTAACAACACAATATACGTTTTTCTCAGCAGCACATGGAACATTTTCCATAATAGACCACATCTTAGGCCATAAAACAAACCTGGACAGATTCAGAAACACTGAAATTATTCCATGCACACTCTCAGACCATAAAGGCATCAAATTGGAGCTGAACAAATATCTCCACCAACGAAAACCCTGTAACTCATGGAGACTGAACAACACATTGTTGAATCAAAAACAATGGGTAATCGAAGACATCAGAACAGATATCCAACTGTTTATGAAATTTAACAATAAGGAGCACACAAATATCAACTCCTTAGAGACACAACAAAGGCAGTACTCAGAGGAAAATTTATAGCGCTGAGTGCCTACAACAGCAAGTTGGAAAAATGGCAAATCATCTAGGTAATGTCTCACTTTAACCTCCTGGAAAAAGAGCAACAAACCAACCGTAAACCCATTAGGAGAAAGCACATTATTAAAATCAAAGCAGAATTAAATGATTTGGAATAAAAAAAAACTATAGAATCAACAAAACAAGGAGATGGTTCTTTGAAAGAATTAACAAAATTGACAAGCCCTTAGCAAATCTTACCAAAAAAAACAAGAGAGCATATCGAAATAAACAAAATCGCAGATGAAAATGGTAATATCACGACAGATATTACCAAGATCCAGAATACCATGGGGGAATACTTCTGAAAACTTTACGCCAAGAAATTTGAGAACCTAGAAGAAATGGATGAATTCCTAGACAATATTAACATACCCACACTGAACCAAGAAGAGCTAACCCAACTCAACAGGCCTATTTCAAGCTCTGAAATAGAAATGGAAATTAGACTACTTCCACTTAAAAAGAGCCCAGGGCCAGATGGATTCACAGCTGAATTCTATAAGGTCTTCAAAGCAGAGCTCACACCAATACTCCTCAAGCTCTTCAACGAAATTGAAAATGAAGGTTGTTTACCAAACTCATTCTGTGAAGCCAGTATATCCCTCATACCCAAACCAGATAGAGATTCATCAAAGAAAGAGAACTATAGACCCATTTCTTTGATGAACATCGATGCAAAACTTCTCAACAAAATACTGGCCAACAGTCTACAACAACTGATCAAAAAATTATACACTATGATCAAACTGGATTCATCACAGGGAGGCAAAGCTGGTTCAACATACACAAATCAATTAATATAATTCAACACATCAACAGGAGCAAGGACAAAAATCACATGATCGTCGCAATAGATGCGGAAAAGGCATTTGACAAGATCCAAAACCCCTTTATGTTAAAAGATGTGGAAAAACTAGGACTCCATGGAACATTTCTCGATGTAATAAAGGCTGTGTATGAGAAACCCACTGCTAGTATTATACTTAATGGTGAAAATCTAAAGGCATTCCCTCTAAAATCAGGAACGAGACAAGGATGCCCACTCTCTCCACTCCTTTCTAACATAGTACTAAATTTCCTAGGCAGTGCAATAAGGCAAGAAGCAAGCATAAAGGGGATCCAAGTAGGGAAAGAGGAAATAAAACTATCCCTCTTTGCAGATGACATGATTCTGTATTTAAAGAATCCTATAGACTCTACTCCCAAGCTCCTTGAGCTGATACAAAGCTTTGGAAGGGTAGCAGGCCATAAAATCAACCCTCACAAATCAACTGCCTTCCTTTCCGCCAATAGTGAGAGGAATGAGGCAATAATCAGGAAAGAAACTCCTTTCACAATAGCCTCAAAGAAAATAAAGTACCTAGGAATTAGCTTAACTAAGAATGTAAAGGACCGTTTAGATGAAAACTTTAAAACCCTAAAAAAGTAAATCAAAACAGAACTAAGGAAATGGAAAAACCTCCCATGCTCCTGGATTGGAAGAATCAACATTGTGAAAATGAGAATCTTGCCAAGGGCTATCTACAAATTCAATGCAATACCCATCAACATCCCAATGTCATTCTTTAAAGAAATAGAAGAGGCAATTCAAAATTTCATATGCAATAATAAAAGACCCCGTATAGCAAAAAAACTTCTTAGCAGAAAGAACAGCGCTGGAGGAATTTCAATTCCAAACTTTAGACTATTACAGAGCTATAATTCTCAAAACAGCTTGGTACTGGCACAAGAACAGGCCTGAAGTCCAATGGAATAGAACTGCGGACGCAGATATTAAACCACAGACCTATGGCCACCTAATCTTTAACAAGGGAGCCAAAAAAATAGAATGGAAGAAAGATAGCCTCTTCAACAAGTTGTGCTGGCAGAACTGGTTAAGCACCAGCAGAAAACTAAAGTTGGATCCTTCTTTGTCACCTTGCACTAGAATTAACTCCAAATGGATCAAAGACCTGGAGGTAAAACTGACACACTGAAAAGTTTACAGGAAGGAATAGGAGATACACTAGGCCTCCTTGGCACAGGTCGAAACTTTCTTAATAAGGACCAAGAATCACAACAAATCAGAGAAAGGCTGGATAAGTGGGACTGCATTAACCTGCAGAGATTTTGTACGGCAACGGATATAGCTAGTAAACTAATCAGGAAGCCTACAGAGTGGGAGAAGATCTTCACCAACCAAACAACGGACAAAGGCCTCATATCTAAAATATACCAACAACTCAAAAAATTGAATCACTCCAAAACTAACCTCCAAAGTAACACCCATCCCATTAAAAAATGGGCCAAAGACTTAAAGAGAGTCTTCTCTGAAGAAGAAACAAAAATGGCCTATAGACACATGAAGAAATGCTCCACATCTCTGGTCATAAAAGAATTGCATATCAAAAGAACTCTAAGATTCCACCTCACTCCAGTGAGAATGGCCAGGATCAGGAAAAGGAATGACAACAGATGCTGGAGGGGATGTGGCCAGGAGGGATCACTACTACACTGTTGGTGGGAGTGCAAACTCGTTCAACCACTATGGAAAGCAGTGTGGCAGTGCCTCAAAAGGCTAAACATAGAACTCCCCTATGACCCAGCAATTCCACTACTTGGCATTTACCCAACAATCCAGAAACAAGGGCATACTAAACCCTCTAGCACAACAATGTTCATTGCATCGCTATTCACCATAGTAAAGATATGGAACCAACCCAGAAGTCCCTCAGTTGATGAGTGGATCAACAAGTTGTGGTATTTGTACACAATGGAATTCTATCCTGCTGTCAGAAAGAATGACATCGCCCCATTTGTTAGGAAAAGGAAAGTCTTAGAACAAATCATATTAAGTGAAGTAAGCCAGACTCAAAGGAACTTAGGCTCAGTGGTTTCCCTCATTCGTCATAATCAGTAGAAACCTTGGGCTCTACTAGCAGAGATTTGCAATAGAGCAAAAGGCCATATATAAGGCCATGTAATGTGAAGCTAATTGAAAGGACCTCCAGGATATTGAAACAAAAGCCACATAATGAATGATTGTTGTCCTCAATGTACTATGTTGTCTCTCATCTCCTTTGCTGTCCCTTGGTTATCCCATATGGGTATAGTATCTCACTTTGTTATCTGATATCTTGAATTTATTTGTATTTGGATATTTGAAATTTGATAGGGAAGGGGGGAAAACCAAGACGGGTGGGGGGTGTGGGGTTGGAGGGAAATGGGTACCAAGACATGTGAAAGGGTATCAATGTATGTGAATTAATGCACCTTCTGTCTGGCAAATATCATGTAACCCTTTCACTACTTACAATCAAAAATGAAAAAAAAAAGTTGTAGTGTGTGGGGAGGATGATGGGGTCAAATACATTTCTTCTTAGAAATTTACCTCATCTGGTTGCCCTGGATTTTCCTGGCCTTCTTCTTAGAGAAAGGCCTGTTATACTGGATTTGTGGCTTGGCAAAGATCTAGCATGTACATCTTCGAGTAAGACATCCACAACTTCCATGCCTGAGACTCGAGTTTCCTGACCTTTGGCAACAGCACAGCAACATCTTTCTTCCTCCTGAGCCACAGGCCAAGTGAGCTGGCTTGAGCTTGTTGTTAGTTACAGTGGCTTGGTTACCAGGGTTCCATATTCTGTTCCATTGTGAGGGAGGCAGGGTCACCTTTCAGGGCCCAATGACCAAAGATCCTTGCTCACAGAAGACCTCACCAAAGACATACTGGAGGCTGAATCTCTCCTCCAATCTCACAATATACATGTGGATGTAGTAAACAGCACACCTTATTTGTCCATTCCCAATGTCTTCCACTAGGCCCAACAACCAGTTTGGTCTCAGGCTCAAGGAGCCTTTCTTAGGTAAGATCCAAACTTAAGGGTCAATATTGCCCTCATCCTTTACAAAACATTTGCTTCACAGTGCCTTCTCTGCCTGCATTTTGCCCCTTGTTGAATTTTTTTTTGCTAGTCTTGGAACTTGAGTTCAGATTGTGAACATTGTTCTTGGGCTTTCTTTAGGCTTTAGCTGTCCCACCGAGCCACAGCACCACTTGCAGCGTTTTCTATGTATGTGGTAATGAGGAATCAAACCTGAGTCTTTTTGCTTGGTAGCCAAGGACTCTACCACCAGGTCAAACACACAGGGCATCTTGCACATATTTTTGACGTCAATCTACTAGGATATCATAAGGTTTCTGTATCCTAATCAATTTTATCCTGATGATTAGCTTTGCTGTCATGTGTAAAAAATGCAAGAGGGAAAAACACAGAAGAATTAGTGAAATTTAAAACAAAGCATTACACACATACATAAGTGATCATTCTTTGTAGGAGAAAGGATATTTTGATATGATGATGATGACTTTATAATTACTATGTCAGGGTTGAGAGTTTGGCATAGTGGTAGAGTGCTTGCCTAGCATCCATGAAGATCTGGGTTTGATTGCTCAGTATCACATAGATAGAAAATCTAGATGTGGCACTGTGGCTCAAGTGTCAGAGGGATAGACTTGAGAAAACCCGAGGATAGTGCTCAGGCCCTGAATTCAAGCCCCAAGACTGGCAGAAAGATAAAAGAAAATGAAAATGCTTTTTACGAGCTAATTCACTCACAGCATTGGCTTCTGAAATCTTCGCTTCTGCATCTTGTGAAATACCCCTTTCCCTCAACGTAGACAAGAAAAACAGATCCATCCCATGGTCCACTGTGCAGCCCCTGGTTGGGCTAAGAGCTAGTCGTGCAGCAACACATAAGTTTTATTCTAATACTTTCCAAACTTTGTACTCAAATATGCTACCTACTTACCAACTTAGGTCAGTTATCCTTATGCTATACCTTTTCTTCATGACTACAATATTCTTACACTCCAACGTTAATCCTCTTGTACCTCCCCTGACCTCTCTCATTCTTTTTTTCTATCTCTGGACCTCTGCTCGTCTTTCAACCCTTATACTGCACGGATCTACACTTGATGGCTGTTGAGCAATATTGTATATGTAGGTGGTTAATTATTCTCTAGGCTCAGAGGGACTTAAAGACAATAGAGATTGGATTGAGAGGCTTATTGGTTTGGGTATAAATACTTAGCCGTGGTTGTATTAGACTGGTCTGTAAGTGCACAAAAAGAAAGAGTGATAATACCAATCAAAACTTGTGAACATCTAGTGTCTGCCAGCTACAGAGGTCTAGGTTGGTTATATCTGAAAAACTATAATCGTATTTAGTAGTAATCTTGCTCCCATTTTCAAATGGGCAGAACAAGAAACTCAAGAAAAATGTCAAATCAAGAAACAACATCCCCCACCCAATGTAAACAGACAATGGAACAGTCACTGGCACACCTAGAGGAGAGTCTTCCAAGTGCTACACAAATGCAATTGATAAACATCATTAATGGAAAATGTGAAAATATAAAGAAAGAAATAATGGAGGAAGCCATAGCTGAACAAGAGGAAAGCAAAAACAAGGTGAAAATGAAAGAGAAGAAGCCATAAAGGAGGCCATAACAAAGGTTTTTCAAAGAAAGATGGATGAATTCATAGAATTCACAAGTAAAAACGTGACCAAACTCCAGCAAATGTCCAAAGAAAATAAAGCTACTGAGCTAACCACTCAAAAGGAAATCAAGGAGATAAAGAAATCCATACATGATCTAAAACAAGAGATGCAAGGCATCAAAAGTGAGCAATTAGAAGCAAGGGAGATGAAAAATAAAGTAGATAGCTTTGATAGCAGGTTAGACAATGCAGAGGAGAGAATTTCCGGGGCTGAAGATAATTTAGGTATTATAGAGAAAGAACAGAAAATGAGTCAATCCAAATCTAGGAAATATGACAGATCGCTTCAGGAGGTCCAAGATACAATTAGGAAGCCTAATTTAAGGCTAGTTGGTATTGAGGAGGGCGTGGATAAAGAGGTCAATGGTATTGGAAATACGCTTCAGGGAATCATCTCAGAAAATTGCCCAAATATCCAGAAGGGCAGGCCCATCCAGATACAAAAAGCTTTTAGAACCCCAAACAGACCTGACCAGAAAAGAACATCCCACCGCCACATTGTGATCCGAACTGGATCAATAGAAACGAAAGGAAAGATCCTAAAGGCAGCCAGGGAAAAGGGATCAGTAACCTATAAAGGCAAACCAATCAGAATAACCCCAGATTTCTCAGCAGAGACCATGCAAGCACGAAGTGACTGGAAGCATATATGTCATGCCCTTAAATCAAATAACTACCAACCAAGAATATTGTAGCCAGCTAAGCTCTCATTCATAACTGAGGGAACAATAAAAACATTCCATTCCAGGGAAAAGCTGCAACAATATGTCGAAACAAAACCAACACTACAGAGAATTCTCAAAGATGCTCTATACATAGAAAACCAAAATAAATGCAACATAGGGAAAGAAATGGCACCTAAACAGCATACCATCTAAGGACCAC